>NW_027361673.1:5712500-6210000 GCF_039654945.1 Dendrobates tinctorius
TTTTTTGGGGGGTTGGCAAAATGGTGTCAAGAAATTGTGTAAGACACTCAGAAAAAAATTTACTCCACCATACCACATAAAAATTAAATATTTCTCTGCGTACTCAAAAGTTATTTTTGGGACCCATTTAAAATTGCAGGATTTTCACGCTGTGCTAGGAAAAGGATCTGGCTGTTTTGTGCACTGTCAGAAAGCAAATGTAGAAAATAAAGGGCTCTGGATTGCTTTGCAATAAAAAAAACTCTATTAACCCTGGCCAAAAATTTTTTCCAAGCCAATTAGACCTGGAGCTAGGTATATACGGTCAATATATCCTACAGGTAGCAGCAGCAGCACCAGCACACAGGAAGGGAATGGACCCTCTTGATGTATGCAATGATATGTATGTACACACATACAGTGCCTGCAGACCTTGAACTGATATGTATAGAGCAACGTACACTACCCTGCCTACCTAACACTGCAACATATATACTCCGGAATTAGACCTTAGAAGGACTGTTGGTTTAGTTGGATTTGAGTAGCTTATGATGGTAGACCCCCACACTGACTAATAAATCCCCAAATCTGACCCTATCTGGGCATCAGCTCTTCCTACACGATCTAAATTTGGAGCTGAATGTGCCGAGCAGTGCGGCATCCGATCTCTTATACACCTGATGATACTGTGCGGCCAACCAATCACTGCATGACCCCAACAAAGATGGCTGCAGCGTTTCATTGCCTAGCAGACAATCCCTGCATCATGATTGGGTCTCTAAAGTCCTCCAAAAAAGCTGGGTGGAGACCCGTGCTCCCACTGAGTAATCCCGGAAATGCTTGGTTACTCGCCGAGTACACCGTGTACCGTGATACTCGGGCGAGTAACGAGTAGTGGCGAGCACGTTCGCTCATCACTACTCATGATCATTGTGTGTCATCACAACTGATGTCTTCCCCAGCTCCTTACCTCTCATGTGCTGGGACAAAAATGGCGCCAGTCTCTCTCTGACTTCTCACTTCCGACTCCACCTTTTTTCTGGGCTGGACTACTGATGCAACTGCTGCGTCACACATCATATCAGCGCTGAGATCTCACCTCCTGAGATCTTGGTGCCGAGATCTCCATCTGCGCATGCGCCGCCCCCAGTGGCCATTTTCCCGCAGTCCACTGCACAGGAAACCATGGAACTGTGGGGGGCTCTGACCATTCACAAAATGATGACAGAGCCCCCCACAGCACCAATGACTCCTCCAGCAGCACCGGGCTGGACACCCCTGCACCGCCGGACACCTCCATAGCAACGTTGGGCACCCGCAGCAGCATCAGTCAGCACCGTCAGAAACCCCCATAGCACCACTGGGCACCCGCAGCACCGGAGACACCCACAGCAGCACCAGGCAGCACCGCCGGACACCCACGCAGCACTGCACACCTGCAACAGTGCACTACACATCAGAACACCACTTCATCCCAGCCTGTGGCCTGCAGCATTACCCTACATCTGCCTCCTCCAGCAGCGACCCTGTGCCCCAACTTCATCTCAGCCACCACCCCCCGGTAAGCAATAAGACACATGGATTATAAGAAGCACCACCATTTTATTAAATCCTATTTTTCTCAAAATTTGGGGTGCGTCTTATAATTCAGAGAGTCTTATAATCCGAAAAATATGTTAAATGGTTAGCTATAATTGAAATGAAATAAACAAAATGGGATTGTGGTCTTATAAAATTACTCAAATTGATACAATACTGTCAAGCCTAATTTTAATTGAAAACAGAAATGCACTTAAATAATTTTTTTTTTATTTTTGCACTGCTTTATACTGGGACTACTTCAATTACATGTTTTCCAGAATCTTTAATATTACAGTAATCTACTTAATTTAGAATACTTTCATGCTTGTGTAAAACTTTGATCATTGCATTTTTTTAATTGATGATAAAATAATTAATTAGACAATGGCTATTCTTTTATGTTCTTTTATACTCTTATCAGACAGATTGATCCATAATTATAAAGTATCTTAATGACTTGTTTTTCTCATGACATGCAATTAGGTTGGAACTTGTGACTGCCTGAAACTGTTGCAATAACAATATGAATTTTGTTTTCTTAGTGGAGTTTAAAGATTGAAAAAAATCAGAAATTTGAATGCCTTGCTTAGCTACCACAAATTTAATATGAAGGTATCAGGTAAAGTTCAAAAGTCGCTGTAAAGTAGTCTGATGTGTAACAAAAAAGAAAAATACAGATTATAGTATTGAAGCAAAAGGTCAAGGCTGAGAATGAGGTCCAGTTCATGGATATTGTATAGATGGTTAGAATACCATAAGAGATTTGGAGTACAATGATGTATAACAGAATTTATTTTCTGTCAGATATGCACAAAAAAAGTCATCAGATGTCTAAAGCAATTAGGAGGCTGATGCAAGAAAATAGCACTTTTAAAGCCTTATGCAATGCTAAGACTGAACCCCTTTATGATCTATGAGGTCCAGGTCATCTGGTTCTTAATGACCTTGGACGTATGGATATGTCATGGCGATCTCCTCCATTTGTCACCTGATTCTGACAGCTGACACAAGGCACTCAGTACAGTAGCAGTGCTTGCACCTCTCTTGGTACCTTAAACCCCTGAATACTGCAATTGATACTGTATTTAGCAGACAAGCAGAGGGAGAGAGCCCCTTATGCTCTCCAATCAGTGTCCCCACAATGTCATTGCGAGTGGCCGATCATTGCCATGGTGACCCAATGTCATCACCAAACCTAGCAAATTTGCTTATACCATGCTCAGATCATGGTTTAGCAAGCTTGTCTGTCAGTGCAGCAACAACAGTTTGTAAAACATATCAAAGCTCCTGTTTTACTATGCTTTACAAGTAGTGATGAGCGAGTATACTCGTTGCTCGGGTTTCCCCGAGCATGCTCAGGTGGTCTCCGAGTATTTTGGCATGCTCAGAGATTTAGTTTTCGCCATCTCAGCTGCATGATTTGCAACTGCTAGACAGGCTGATTACATATGTGGAATGTCTGTTTGTTAGGGAATTCCCACATGTATTCAGCTTGTCTAGTAGCCGCAAATCATGCAGCGGAGATGACGAAAACTAAATCTCAGAGCAAGCCAAAATACTCGGAGATCACACGAGCATGATCGGGGAGACCCGAGCAACGATCCTACTCGCCCATCACTATTTACAAGCTATCAGACTGCAAAAAGTGAAAGTCCCATAGTGGGACAAGGTAAAAAATAATTTAAAAAAGTGAAAAAAGTGACATTTGAAAAAAATATTTTAAAAAATCACAAAATGATTTAAAAAGTAAAAATATATTTAACTCATAAATAAATATTTTTTTGAAAAAAAAACACACATCAAAAGTACACATATGTCATATTGCCATGTCCGGAATGACCCAACCTATAAAACTATCCCATTAGTTAACCCCTGTAGAGGAAAATAATACTGAGGCAAAAAGCAATGCTTTATCATCTTACTGCGGAACAAAAAGTGAAATAAATCACTATTAAAAAAGAATGTAAATAAAAATAGCATGGCTGAAAAAGTAATCTTTTCAAGTCAAGAACAAGCCATCACAGAGCGCCATCAGGTGAAAAATAAAAAAGTTATAGCTCACAGAATAAAACAATGCAAAATTAATTATTTTTTCAATAAAATAGTTTTTATTGTGCAAAAGCGCCAAAACATAAAGAACTTATAAATTTAGTATCGCTGTAATCATACTGACCTGAAGAATGAAGCTGTCTTAGCAATTTTACCAAATGCGTAACAGCTTTAAAAAAAAAACAAACTGTTCATGAACTACTGGTGTTTGTTCATTCTGACACCCAACAATTGGAGTAGAAAACGATAAAAAAAAGTCATATGTCCGAAAATGATATCAATAAAAGACATGACTGTCAGCTGAAATGTGGAAAAATTACAGCTCTCACACTATGGTGATGCAAAAACTAGTTTTTGAAGAAAAAAAGTCTTTATTTGTGCTTGACAGCAGCCAAACAGAAAAGCCTGATATAAATCTGGCAATCGCACCGATCTGAATAGTAAAGTCACCTAATCACTTATACCGCATGAGAAACTGTGTAAAAAATAAATATAACCAGCTTTTCACCTACTGTTGATTTGTTCATTCTGCCTCACAAAAGATCACAGTAAGGCTCGGCTCACATTTATCCTGCTCTTTGTGGGGGGGTTGAATGTAGAACTCTGAAATACACAATTCTATCGGAACCCCTGGAATTTCTTATAATGAGTCAAATAGAGACACAGTGGATGCCGCCTGGCCTATGATCCATCAGTGTCCATCTTTTTAGGCGTGCAAAAAAATGCAGTCTGGCAGTTTTGTGCACTTTTGAAAAAAATAACATCGCTGAACAGAAGCCAGATGGAGTCTAGGATAACTCTGCTACATCATTTTAGTTTTCACCTGAATCATGTCACTTTAGATGGAAACCCCAAAGTAAGTGCTCAGCATAGAGCACAGGACAAATGTGATCCCAAATGTTATGTAAAATGTTCCCAATAAAAGCTTTACATTAATCCACAAAAAATGTTCCCACTCAATTCTGTCATCTGTCAATGGAAATATAGGGGGCTTTCATGTTACTGGTAGCACAAAATGCTCTGGAAAAGCAAAATCGCTTCATGCCCCAAAAAAACGAATTCAGCAAATTCTGTGCTCCCAAATCCAAATACCCCCTTCCGTGTTGAGCCCACCAGTGTGCTTAAACCACATTTAATAAAACAAAAAAACAAAAATAGAAAGGGCACATAGGGTGTATCGTCTATTTAAAACCGCAGCAGTACGCCCAATTTGTTAGACTCACCTGCTAAAGTTGTGCGAGTCACAACAAACTGGGAATCACTCAAGATTATCCGGTCGTCGCTGGTATCCCGCTAGTAATAAGGAAATCCAAAGGAGTAAAAAGAGCCGGGCTTTCAAAACCGCGTTGACCAGAAACACACCTTCCGTGGTAGATATAGTAAAAACTTCTTTAATAAGCCTACGCACTTCGTGGCTTAAACCAGCTGGCTGGCTGGCTGGTTTAAGCCATGAAACGCGTAGGCTTATTAAAGAAGTTACAGTACTGCTTAGCTAACCACTGAGCCACCGTGCTGCCCATACAGTGCATGCAATCATTTTTTTCTTCACTGCCCAATGGTATAAAATTCTTTAACCCACCTGTGCTGTGAATAGAACCACTGTACCACTAGATGCATTCATTGAGAGGTATAGTTTATAAAATGGTGTCTCTTACGGATTTTTCTGCTGTTCTAACACTTCAGGAGCTCTGACAATGTGACATGGCAGCCTCAAACCAATACAGCAAAATCTGAACTCCAATATAGCACTTTTTCCTTCTGAGCATTGTACTGTGCCTCAGAAGTAGTTTTCAACCACATATGGGGTATCGTCAGTAGAGATGTGTTAATATTTCATTGTTCGGTTTGAATCATGATCGCCGAATTTGCAATTTTCATTGAATAGTCGCCCAACATAGCTGAACGCCATTCAAGTCAATGGGAGGCAAAAACAAATGCATTCAAACACATCAAATGAGGGACAGACAACAGCAAAGTGGCCTAAATTCACCCACAGTACAATTTGTAGTATGGAACAGCAGCAATCAGCCATATATGAGGTATGCTGTTCTGGGCAGGCATTTACAGCTTTCAATTGAATATCAAAGTAAGACGAGGTGGGTTAGGGATTGGTGTAGGCCTGCTGTGCTGGGAGCCCTAATATCACATGCAACAGCTCAACCTGCTTTCATGCTCAGCCACACTCAGGTGGCACAGATATCTTTTTCATAGACTACTATTGTCAGAAAAATATAAGGATAGTAACACGGGTAATTGACTTCAAGGAAGTGGAGGCCTGATGGTCTCCGAGACCTACTGCTACAGGCAACATGCATGAAGGAGAACCAACCAGGAGTCTACACATTTACAAAAATTACTTGCAGACACCAACAAAGTGGCATCAATTGCAATAGAGTAGTGTGACATCGGCGGCTATGCCCGCCGATGCCCCTTCTGTAGCAGCGCGCACCGCAGCGTTTCCCTACCTGCGCGCTCCCGTCCGGGCTCGCGCCCGTCGTCCATTCTCCCTCACGGCGACTCCTGGCTCCCGCTCTCTGTCGCGCGCACGCCTCCTCCCGTCCTCTCTCTCCAGCGGTGGGTGGCGCTGAGGGGCTGGCCTGGGGCACGCACTTCCGGGGGTTGGTATATTTCAGGCGTCCTCGCTGTTAGGAGGACGCCTGATGATTGTGTAGCAATCTGGCCCCTACAGTTCTCCTGTAGCTAGTCCAATCTCTGCCTTATCCTTCCTGCCTTCCTCTGTGTCGTTCTCCTCGCTCTCCCCAGTCTGTCCAGGCTCTCCTTTCCTTTCATTCCTTGTGGCCGTTCCCTGTCTCCAGTTCGCCCTGATCCTTCCTCTGCCATTCCGTATTGTGTGCTTCCCTGAGCCACCTGTCCCTGCTAGTATATCTGCCCGCTGCCTCCCCAGGCCTTTTGTTCGTGGAGCCGTCCCTCTTGGTTCCGGCTGTCGCGCCTCCGTCCTCTGTGGTCCTGCCCCAAACGGTCCCTGTATAGGGGTCGGTCTTCACCTGGCGTGCTCGGCCCAGGGGCTCCGGATCCGCGATCCAGAGGGTCCACTCTCTGACATAGTTCTCGATAGCATTACAAGTAGTACTAATATAGCAGGGACCAACACCTCTTCCAATACAGCTAATCCAGATGATGTAGACTGCAATGGGCAAGGTGGTGGAACCACTGTGCCGTATCCCTCTGAAAGCCTGGAGAGGCGTAACTAGGTGGCTTACCAAATCCCAACTGAATAAGTGACAGAAAGCAAATACTGCAACCCAAAGAGGGACAAAGAGGTTGCACCAGGTGCTACTCCATGACTCACCGAGTAGGCTGCTACGGCCCAAAGGAGGATTGAAGAATGCAGGCAGGCACTGTAGGGACTCTGGAACCACAGGTGCAGATGGGACCGGCTGAGGAACAGAAAAGTCGTGGCAGGCCCAGTCTGGACCAGGTGTACACAGATGGGCCCTGGCAGGTGCATTCTGAACTAGTGGATGGACAGAAGAGCACAGACAGGTACAAGCAGATGGGCACAGACAGGTAAGAGCAAACAGGTACAGGGTCTGCAAGCAGATGGGCATACCTGGGGAACTCAACAACTAGCAAGCATGCAAGGCAAACTAAAAATGTAATGCAGGCACGTCCATATTGGAGGAGAAGCCTTGAATAGGTGTTGCCCAGCTATAAGCTGGGAATACCTTAAGTTGACATGGGCAGTCTCTTTAAGAGGGAGGGAGTGCATGCCCCAAGCATACTGCCTGGTTCTACAACTGAATCTTGTGGGACACCTACACATAGGTGAGATGAGGAGGTGGTGTGTGAGTGGAAGAAACTGAATTTCCTATCTGTTAGGTACAAGGAGATCCAACAAAGGGCCAAGTCTATAATGTCAACAGATCAGAAAGTCTAACGTTAAAGTTCCTTACACAAGTGTAAGGAACTTTGACGTTAGTTTGCCAGCTTATGTTTTTGTGCACTTTTTATCTTTTCAGGGTGCAGTTGGGCCCAAATGGTTCTGTAAACTATGGCCTCTGTTCACACGGGATGCATTATATTTAGTACTGGGCAACACCCCTATATGGTGTTACTAAGAGGCTGTGAACCATATGCTCTGCATTCCCTGTGTGAACATTGCCACATACGGATTATTTTTTTTGCACTGGTGTGCCACACGGCCAATCCCTGATTGTAGGCTGGCTGTTTCATTAGGTATTATTGCACCTGTGCAGTTGCCATTTTACTTGGGTCAGCTGCACCCTGTTAGTGCATTTGTTTTGAGGCCTGTCTATACAGGTAAGCATCTCTGCCTGTTTTGTTTTTTTTGTCAGATCAGAAAGTCTGTAGTAAGAGGGAATGGCTTACTGTGTCAAAGACAGATGCCAGGTCCAGAATAAGGAGGAAGACAAACTCGAGTCGCTTTCATTGGTAGTTAATAGGTCGTTGGTGACTTTAGTCAGGGCAATTTCAGTGAAATGGTACAGTCTGAGCTAAATAGTAAGTGATCAAGTGAGGGAGCAAGAGGATAGGTGGGAGGACAGTTCAAAATGGATGTGTTGTTCTAGTACTTTGGAGGCATAGGGGATAAATTATATGGTGTGACAGCAAGACACAGAGGATTGGTCAAGGGTGGGCTTTTTGAGGATGGGTGTATGTTTCAATCAAGAGGGCAGACACCCGTTGTTAGTGACAGGTTGAAGAGATGGGTTAGGCTTGGGATAAAGACTGTGGTAAGGTTTGGAATGAAGTGGGACATTATTCTGTCAAGTTCACAGGTTGTGAGGCAAGTCTTCAGCTGAGATGAAAAGAGAGGGAGGGGGAACTGATGAAAGCAGAAGAGAATTGAAAGTACTAAATAGCTGTTTAGTGTTGTGAGACAGTTAGGGTATGAATGATGAGAAGTCAGTTTGTTTTTTTGCAGTGAGCAATTGTGCAGCATTATTACAACTTCTGTTACTGGACTGGCTACTCCACTTCCTTTCTTTGGCAGCCGTACAGCGGCATGCTTTTGTAGATGAGGGCCAGAAAGAATATGTGCTCCAGTAGATGGCAAGCGCTGCATCAAGTGGCCTCTGCTCCTCTTCCTCCACCTTAACATCATACACAGCACAGGCCACAGTGGTGGCACCCCAATTACCCTTGTTTTTCCCCACATCACAACTCTCCAACCTCCCAACTGTTGTGAACAACAGATGGCTGAGTCTTTATATCTGTTGACTCATTCACACATTGTATGTCATGGGCATCGAAAGTGGACTCCAAAGATTAACAGACTCAAGAGGAGGAAATCATCAGCACCGATGGCAAAATTTTTTGTCAGTGTGAGTCTGCATATCTGTTCACACATTGCATGCCATGAGAATCGGAAGTGTACTCCAAAGATTAACAGACTCAAGAGGAAGAAATCATGAGCACCGATGGCAACATTGTTTCTCAGTTTGATCCATGGCTGGACTATGTTAAGTCGGAGCATAATCTAAACCCTCATCATAAGACCTCATTGGGTGAAGATGATCCATTGTACTGTGCTGTCAGGGCGGGAAGAGGAGGTGGGTGACTCTCAGGGCAAGGTGTTGTAAACCCAGAAGCATGCAGCTGAGTAGCTCAGCAGAGTAGAAGATGGAGTAAGATGAGGAGGTTACGTAGACACAGAGTTATGCAACAACAACAACCAATTCATCCTGAGCCCCAATTCTGGCAGTGAACAACAGCGTTCATAGTTCTGCAGTTGCCCAGCTTGGGTCTTTTTTTTCAATCCAGAAAAACTCTAAAAAAATCACATTATCTGTCAACTTTTTTAAAAACAACATAGCTGAGTAAAAAATAATTTCAGTACTGCATCTATGATCTGGCACATGCGGGATCAACATGCGTTTATCTGGGAATGCCACTGTGCTAAAATACACTCCATCAACTGCATGCTCTGATTCTTCCTCCTTCCTCACTGTGGCAAGTGTTGTCACACAGGTCTCTTGCCACAGAACCTCCACTTGTTTACCCCTACAGTTGGGGTGACTAAGAGCTTGTCAGCTGATACATAAGTGGACATGCCTGCTGTTTTTAACTGATCTTACAAACCAAGCACACCCCACCTTTCTCAATTCACCATAACATCTCAGCCTGCACCTCTCTCACAGTCCAGCAGCTTGTCATGTTCACCCTACTCCACCCTCTGTCAACACAGCAGCGAGCCCTCATTTCTGCACTTGTGCTCACGTAAAAGATTCTTTCCTCCTACACAAGGCAAAGCGAAGAGCTTAAACGTCACCATCTTCTATCTACTAATAATAATAATAACCTTTATTTATATATCAAAAACATATCCCGCATAGCTTTACAAGTCACCAGTTCATATAACACAGTTAAAAGTTACCAAGTTTAAGATAATTAAACAAAGCAAAAATAATGACAACCCTGCACTTCAGAGCTTACAATCTACAATGAGGAGGGGGTGACACAAATTACAGGTGCTTATTTACAATGATGTACAACCATCTTGAGGAAATGGGGGGTAGATAAAGGCTGCATGAGCCTTTTGTGTACTGTTGAGTTTGATGGTGAATTTTGTTCAGAGAAGTAGAGAATAGGCTATATACAGTATATGAAAATGACTTTGATTAGGGAATGTGATTAGCCACCCTAAACAGAGGTGTTATTAGGGAGCGCCAAAATATGTCTAAGTTGTGGTTATTCTCCTAATTTCATGGGGGACAAAGGGTAACAGGTGAGCTATCTTAGTAGAAGATTGAACTGAGCCAGAAAAAGTCCAGATTAGGGTTGTTATCATCTTTCTGTGTCTCAGAGTTTGAAAGTTGTGAGAGGCCATGAAAAGTTGCTATAGATATAAGCTGGGATGTAGTTGGGGAGGTGTGGCTCCCAGGATAAGGATTCTCAATTCTGAGGACATAAAGTCTGGCAGCAACGCATAAAAGTGGTCAAGGAAGTGGGTGGGTGAGCCTGGGTGCCAGTATATGACTGCTACTCTGAGGGAGAGGGGATGGAACACCCTAATGGTATGAACCTCAAAAGAAGAATGATGTACAATCAGCCTGGATTTATTTATTTGGTTAAAAACAGGATTGTTGAGGGTAGCGAGGAGTGTAGGTTTATCGTGGAATTATCAGTGATCGTACGGCGGGATATACCCATATTCCATGTGTTCTAATCTGGAGGTGGATAAGCTGTACGCTCACTATTACTAATCTGAGAACTAACTATTGTGAACAGCCTGCACCCTCCTTGGGTGATCGTCACCCAGTCGTGTCATTGTCTGGATAATAGGTGCCATCTCAGAGCTATTCGGTACAAAGATAAGAGTGCTTGTTTCTGCATGACTCACGTCCTGTGATTTCTATGATTATTACGTGGCCACTCCAATCTGTTGGCCACGGAAATGTAGCCTTTCCGCTTTGTGGATACAGACAGTTTCTGAAAGCTGATGGTCATCTCAGTCCCCGGGTACCAGTTGCCCAGTCAACCTTACCTCTCTACGAAAGAAGTGCCTGCGCTACAGCAGCAAGTCGCAGACAACATCACCCATTCTTTGAAGAATTCTTTGTCTGCCAGGGTGCATTTCAACAATGACACCTGGATGAGCAAGCATGAACAGGGGAGTTACATTTCGAATGACTGGGCAAAGGGTGACTCTGGTGGCTGTGGGGTCAGTCAGGGATGGAGCTGCTCCACAAGCCTTGCAATTCCCAAGGCTTGCAGGGAGCTTGGGGATAGAGAAATAAACCACTATAGCCCATAAGATGGATAACTAAACTACTAGACAACAAGGGTTGGAGAACTAAACTACTTAACAGCTAGGGTTGTAGAACAAAACCACTACACACCATAAGATGGTAACCTAAACTACTAGACAAAAAGGGTTTGAGAACTAAACAACTAAACAGCTATGATTGCAGAACAAAAGAAATTAACACCAGAACCTGGAGTACTAAAGTAATAGACAACAGAGGGTGGATAACTAAACTACTAAACAGCTTGGGATGGAGAACTAAACTAGTACATACTAGGGAATGGAAAACTAAAGCAGTAGACACCAAGGTATCACTAGACATCAAGTCTTGGAATTCCCAGGGCATACAGAAGAAATCTCTGTATGTAACAGTTCCTGTAGTGCTTCTGCCTCTTCCACCTCTTCTTGGGCCTCCACCTGCACACTCAACCTGCCTTAATGAAACACACGTTCCAACACTGCAGAGAGAATCTCCCCACCTCCATACTGCGCAGCCAGGGCTCACTGCAATCAGGCAGTGTTTACATTAATAAGCCTTGGAGATCGCAGTTATACAGATCATCAGCTTTGGACAGCTATCCATGCCGAGTTTTAGCAATGGCTGTCTATATTTCGGCTGGAGCCGGGGAAGGCCATGAGCGATAACAGTGCAAACATGGTGGCAGTCCTATGCCAGGCCAACCTTACACATGTGCCTTACATGGCTCACATCCTCAATCATCAATTCCTCTGCCACTCTCCCAGCTTTGATGCACTGCTGCAGAAACCACTGTCATGTGCTCAATTCCACCATTCCACTTCAGTTGGTATAGAGATCTTTTGGACTACCGGTTAACCAGTTGATATGCGATATGACCACACCAACTCTGCACATGTTGTAGCGACTCTGGCAGCAGTGCCGAGACCTGATGCAGAATGACATTTTTCAGAGTCTGGTACAACACAGTACAGATGTAGTGCAATTCACACTTGTGTAGTGGACACAGATGAATGACCTCTCCACCATTCTGGACATTTTCTTAATGGCTACTAAGATGGTTAGTGATGATGAAGCCACCATCAGCATCACTATTACTGTCATCTACATGCTGGAGCACACTTTAAATAGTCTGGGTGTGGAGGTGGTGGTGGTCCTGGGGGAATAAGAGGAAGCAGAGTAGGATTCCTTTAGGGTAAACAATATCTATAAGTTCAGGTCTGTCATTTCAGAGGCATTTGACATGGGAGGAACAAATGGAGAAGGACCATGAAAAGAATGAAAAGGAAGAGGTAATGGACGTGCAACAGTTAAGAAATGAAGATGATAATGATTCCCTCTATGCTGTCCGTAGTGGTCAGGACGGGAAGGAGGAAGAAAGCTTGAGTGTTGTCTCGCCACCAATACACTGTAGAGTTGGACCTCATGAAGGAGACCGACCCATGAGCTCCTTCTTGCAGCATTATCTGCAACATGATTATTACCCGTATAGTTATGATTTGAAATAGTGTTGACTACTGGGTTAGCAGTGTGTTCTATCCACAATACAAAAGTAAATTTTGCCAGTTGCTTCCCCCCTGGAAATGTATGCACCCATGCTGCAGTTTTAAAACATGCCGGAAGACAATCTTGACAGTGGTTTTCCCCAAGACAGCAGTGGGGCACACAGTTTGCATTGCAGTGATAGCCTTCCAACCACAGAAACGTTTAGTTGTCAATGCGAGAATATAAGCAGCCTTGCAGCGCTGGTGTCCTGTGTTCAAACCCCACCAAGGACAGTATCTGCAAAGAGTTTGTATGTTCAACCATTGTTTGCGAGGGTTTACTCCAAGTATTTATTTTCTACCCACACTACAAAGGCATACAGATAGTAAATTTAGATTGAGTCCTAATGGTGACAGTGCCAGTAATGTCTGTAAAGCTATTGTTGAATTTTTGGCTCTATATTTACTACCAGTCAAAAGTTTAGGGTCACTTAGAAACTTCCCTATTTTTGAAAGAAAAGCAGTTTTTTCCAATTAAGCTAACGATTCAGAAATACACTCTATACATTGTTAATGTGGTATATGACTATTCTAGCTGCAAACATCTGGTTTGTGATGCAATATCTTCATAGGTGTATAGAGGCCCATTTCCAACAACCATCACTCCAGTGTTCTAATGGTACTTTGTGTTTGCTAACTGTGTAAGAAGGCTAATGGATGGTTAGAATACCCTTGAAAACCCTTGTGCAATTTTGCTAGCACAGTTGAAAACAGTTTGGCTGATTAGAGAAGGTATAAACCTGACCTTCCTTTGAGCTAGTTGAGATTCTGGGGCATTACATTTGTTGGTTCCATTAAACTCTCAAAATGGGCAGAAAAAAAGAACTTTCATGTGAAACTTGACAGTTTATTCTTGTTCTTATAAATGAAGGATATTCCATGCTAGAAATTGCCAAGAAACTGAACATTTCCTACAACTGTGTGTACTACTTCCTTCAGAGGAGAGCACAAACAGGCTCTAACGAGAGTAGAAAGAGAAGTGTGAGGCCCCGCTGCATAACTGAGCAACAAGATATTCCACACAAGTCCTCAACTGGCAGCTTCATTAAATAGTACACACAAAACGCCAGTGTCAAAGTCTACAGTGAAGAGGCTACTCTGGGATGCTGGCCTTCAGGGCAGAGTGGCAAAGAAAAAGCCATATCCGAGACTGGCTAATAAAAGGAAAAGATTAATATGGGCAAAAGAACACAGACATTGGACATATCTGTAATGGAGTGGCTAGCGCAGTCACCAGATCTCAACCCCATTGAGCTGTTGTAGGAGCAGCTTGACCATATGGTATGCATAAAACCAAATCAATGTGTGGAAGAGGCTTCTGGAAGCATGGGGTGAAATTTCTCCAGATTACCTCAGCAAATTAACTGCTAGAATGCCAAAGGTCTGCAATGTTGTAATTGCTGCAAAGGGAGCATTCTTTGACGAAAGCAAAGTTTAAAGGAGAAAATTTTTATTTCAAATAAAAATCTTTTTTTCAAGCCTTGTCAATGTCTGGACTAGATTTTAAATTCATTTGATTAATAAAAGTATGAGTTTTTATGGAAAACACAAAATTATCTGGGTGACCACAAACATGTAGTGTAAGTGATAAAACAAAAAAGAAACTTGCAATTGATGCTCAGCCACACTCAGGTGGCACATATATCAGTTTTGTAGATTACTATTGTCAGAAAAATGTAAGGATAGAAACTGATACGGCAGTTGGAGGACTGCCGTATCAGACGTCTACTGCTACAGACAACACACATTAAGGAGACCAGGAGTCTACAGTATAAATAGTCTAATAGGGACTGACAGATCTTCTACTACACCCAACCCAGCAGATGGAAACCCAACCAGGAGTGTTCAAATTTCCAAAAATTAATGGCAGACACCAACAAAGTGGCATCAATTTTACCGCAGTAGAAATAGTATAATAGGGACAGACAGGTCTTCCAATACAACCAACCCAACCGATAGTCACCCAAGCAGGACTGTTCACATTCCACAAATTAGTTAACATCTCCACTAGCAGCAAAAGCAATCACAGACGCCCCACTAAAGATATCAGAGACTGCAATTACGCGAGTACAATGTAGCATAGTAAAAACTACAACATCCAGTAACAGAAGTTGTCAGTTGTCTTTGTATAGGATGTCACATTGTTGGTTCATTACTGAATTTAGGAACATTAACACCTACGCCACATGCACCTCGAACATCTAGCCTAATCCCCTTCTACCATGACATCACTTTTTCCCAGTCATGTTGCTCAGATAGTGTGCTAGGAGCACACTATTAGCAATGAAAAATTAGATTTTTTTACTCTGCACAACCTATGCACACAGCTGAATTTCAGTGGTACAAAAAGAGGTGAAATATGGCGTTATGAATCACATTGCTCACAGAAGAAAGAATTGTTTCAGTGTGGATGAGGGCTGGATGACAAGGAAGATATGCTCCAAACTATTTTTTAATTAGATGTCCCCTAATGTATGACATTAGTAACCGACAAAATTTTGGGGGGCCTGTTGATGAGGCCTGCATAAAATTGACTATAAGCGCCAAACAATTTCAAAGTGAAATGTCCCATACTGCGTGACATTAGTAACAGAAGAATTTTTTGTGGGGCCTGTCCATGAGGCCTGCATAACACTCTCTAGATCCTACAAACAATTTCTAGGTGACATGTCCCCTACTGTATTACATTAGCAACAGAACTATTTTTGGGGAGCCTGTCGATGAGACCTGTATAACATTGACTAAATTCTCTAAACAATTTTAAAGTGAGACGTCCCTTACATTATTACGTTAGTAACAGAAGAAAGAATTGTTTAAGTGTGGATTAGGGCTGTATGAAAAAAGAAGACATGTTTCAAACTATTTTATAATTAGATGTCTCCAACTGTATTATGTTCACAACAAAATAATTTTTTGGGGGGGCATGTCCATGAGGCCTACATAACATTGACTACATGAGTCAAACAATTTAAAAGTGAGATGTCCCTTACTGTATGACATTAGTAACAGAAGAATTTTGGGGGGCTGTCGATGAGTCCTGTATAACATTGACTAGATGCTACAAACAATTTCTAAGTGAGATGTCCCCTACTGTATTACATTAGTAACAGAAGAAAAAATTGTTTAAGTGTGGATGAGGGCTGGATGACAAAGAAGATATGCTCCAAACATTTTGTCTCCTACTGTATTATGTTTGTAACAATAATATTTGGGGGGCCTGTCCATGAGGCCTACATAACATTGACTACATGCTCCAAACAATTTAGAAGTGAGATGTCCCCTACTGTATTACATTAATAACAGAAGATTTTTTGAGGCCTGTCGATGAGGCCTGTATAACATTGACTAGATTCTACAAATAATTTGTAAGTGAGATGTCCCCTACTGTATTACGTTAGTAACAGAAGAATTTTGGGGGCCTGTCGATGAGACATGTATAACATTGACTACATGCTCAAAACAATTTCAAGGTGAGATATTCCCTACTGTATTACATTAGTAACAGAAATAATTGTTTAAGTATGGATGAGGGCTGTATGACAAAGAAGATCTGTACCAAACTATTTTTTAATTAGATGTCTCCTACTGTATTACTTTAGCAACAGAATAATTTTGGGGGGCCTGTTAATGAGGCCTGCATAACATTAACTAAATACTCCAAACAATTTCAAAGGGAGATGTCCCCTACTGTATGACATTAGTAACCTAGAAATTTTTTGGTGGCCTGTGGATGAGGCCTGTATAACATTGACTAGATGCTACAAACAATTTCTAAGTCAGATGTCCCCTACTCTATTACATTAGTGACAAAATAAATTTTTTTTTGCCCTGCCAATGAGGCATGTATAACATTGACTAGATGTTCAAAACAATTTCAAACTGAAATCTCCCATTCTGTATCACGTTAGTAACATGAAAAAAATATTTTTAGTGTGGATGAGGCCTGTATAATCTAGAAGATTGTCCATGGCATTGGAACATCCTTTTTGCTACAGTTGCTGCTGGTAAGGTGCAGGTTTGCTGGAGAAATATGGCCGACCTGTCATTAGATGAACTGATCAGAGAAAGGGACATGACGACGGCAGGAATGAGAATGTACAACAGGATCAATAACAGGGTGCCTATGGAAGGTATGGGATCCAGGATTCAGCCTAAAACAATTAGTCGTTTACCCAACATCAATTACCAGAGGGTGTTTGATTCTCTTCAGAGGATAGGTGTAACACATGTGTGTCTCAAGCTAGGCATAAAATATGCCCGTGAGAAATTGGATGCCAAAGATGCATATAATTTAGAAAATAGGTTCAAAATTATTTCAAACTCAGATCTCGGCTGCTGTATCACGTTTGTAAAAGAAAAAAAAATTAATGTGCACATCTTTGCACACAGAGCAATTTCAGCGCCACTATGCGACAAGGTTAGATATGGCGGGCTGTATCACGAATAGCAAAAGAAAAAAAAATATTTTAATGTGGTGAGGTCTGCAGACAACTTCATATCACCACCACAAAATGACAACATGGGATATGGCAAGCTGTAACATGGTTTGCAACAGAAAAAATAATTAATTTTTTTAATGTGTGTTAGGTCTGCAGACAGCTTCATATGACCGTCACAAAATTACAATATGGAATACGGCAGGCTGTATCACGTTTACCAACAGGAAAAAAATTTTTAATGTGCATGAAGTCTGCAGATAGCTTTATATCACCACCACAAAATGACAATGTGGGATAGTGGGCTGTATCATGTTTTGCAACAGAAAAAAATTATAATTTTTCTTAATGTGTGTTAGGTATGCAGACATCTTAATATCAACGCCACAAAATGACAACATGGAATACAGTGGGCTGTATCACGTTTTGCAACAGAAAAAAATATTGTTTTTAATGTGCGTTAGGTCTGCAGACAACTTCATATCACCGCCACAAAATGACAACATATAATATAACGGGCTCTATCACGTTTACCAACAGAAAAAAATATAATTTTTTTAATGTGCATGAGCTATGCACATTGGAATTTCATCACCACTAAATAACAAGGGGAGATGTGGCCTGGTGAATCACACTAGCAACTGCACCAAAAAATGTTTCTTCATGCACAACAGCTCAAATCACAGAACAATGTCACTGCACCACTAAATTACAAAGTGGGATAAGACATGCTGTTTCACACTTAGCTAGTGAAAAAATAAGATTTAGAACACTATACTCGTGCATGGAGCACAATAGAAGCAGTGCACAACACAATTGTATGACATATGCCCTGCTGTCTTTGTCTGTGGACCTCAGTAATGACAAAAAAAAAGCTGGAAGGTCAATTTCACAGCCACACAGGACACTACCTAGCTAAACTATCTGAGTAAGAAACAACCGCCTAGGTAACTACCTAAAATCTACCAGCATCAGGAGCAATCTCTCTGCACTGTTACAGTGTCAAAATGGTGCTGAAACATGATGTCTGCTCTTTATATGGAGAGAGACATATTATTTCAGCAGCCAATGACACAAGCCATTGTATCAGGACATTGTGGATGTTTCCTGTGCCATGATTGGCTAGTCGCAATGTGGACACATAGAGTTAGAAAAAAAAGTTACTGTTTACAAGCATGCCGTGCTTCTGAGCTCTGCAAACCCCCTCCCCCATCAAACACGTGCCCTACTCTCATGATATACCACCATTATCGTGGCTAAAAGGAAATTTTTGTGGAAAAACTTGATTTCTTTATTTCCACAGCTCTACATTACAAACTTATGTGAAGAATTTGGGGGTTCAAAGTGCCACAACACATCAATATACATTCCTTGAAGGGTCTAGTTTCCAAAAATGAAGTCTCTTTCTCTGGGGTTCCACTGTTTAGATACATCAAGGCCTCTCCAAATGCAACTTGACATCCACTAATTATACCAGCAAATTTTCCTTTCAGAAAGTCAAATGGCACTTCTTCCTTTCCAAACTCTGCTGTGCGCCCAAACAGTAGTTTTTATTCATATTGTTACGTATCAGCATACTCATGAAAAATTGTGGAACAAATTGTATGGTGCAATTTCTCCTGTTACCCTATTTTCCAAAATATGTCACTTGTGAGGTTTTACACTGTTTAGGCACATTAGGGGCACTCTAAATGCAACATGGCGTCCGCTAATCATTCCAGCACATTTTGCATTCTAAAAGTAAAATGACGCTCCTTCCTTTCCAAGCCCTGACATGCACCCAAACAGTGGTTTTCCCCTAGATATGGGGTACTGGCATGCTCAGGATAAATTACACTGCAAACTTTTGGGTCCAGTTTTTCCTGTTACCTTGAGAAAATAAAAAAATTGGGTTTTATAAAATGTTTGTGAATGAAAGTTATATGTTCAGTTTCTCTTTCCATATTCTAAAAATTCTTGTGAAGCAACTTAAGGGTTAATAAACTTTTTGAATGTGGTTTTGAGCACCTTGAGGGGTGCAGTTTTGAGAATGGTGTCACTTTTGGGTATTTTCTGTCATATAGACCCCTCAAAGTCACTTAAAATGTGATGTGGTCCCTAAAAAAATGGTTTAGTAAATTTTGCTGGAAAAAATTAGAAATTTGCTGGCCAACTTTCAACCCTTATAACTTCCTAACATAAAAAAAATTATGTTTCAAAAATTGCATTGTGTAACACAACTTTCTTATTTCAGGGCATAAAATTCAAATTTTGAAATTTGCGAAAGTTTCAAAATTGTAGCAAATTTCCATTTTTTTCACAACTAAACGCAAGTTTTATCAAACTTTACCACTATCATGAAGTACCATATGTCATGAATAGAGATGAGCAAATTTG
The DNA here is from genome assembly GCF_039654945.1 of Dendrobates tinctorius. Taxonomy (NCBI): domain Eukaryota; kingdom Metazoa; phylum Chordata; class Amphibia; order Anura; family Dendrobatidae; genus Dendrobates; species Dendrobates tinctorius. Next base: position 5,732,172 of record NW_027361673.1, read on the forward strand.
TTCGTTTTTTGTCCCTGAATCTGTTTTTGGCATATTCGAGCCACATTCGAACACTATTTGTGCCAAATGTATGTCTTATGTTCGGTTCTGAATATATTCGGAAATTTTGACTCCCATTAACTAATGCAGTTTGGCTGTGTTCGACGAATATTGTAAAAACAATATTCGAATAAGATCATATTCAGAACCGAATCTGAACAAATTTGCTCATCTCTAGGCATGAAAAAACAGTCTCAGTATCAGTGCAATCCGTTGGATTGTTCCAGAGTTATTACCTTATAAACTGACACTGGTGAGAAATGAAAAAGATAGCCTGGGTTTAATATGGCCATGTGTATTGCCTTTAAAGAGAACCTGTCATCAGGACGAGTCATGTTTAACTATAGTCATAGGTATAAAGGTACTGTTCTACTGGTTTAATATGTGCCTTTAGTGTAGAAATCTCCAGCCTGATGGTTTTTTAATCATCATTAGAAGTTTGGGTGCAATAAGCTGTTCGTGCATCGGGGTGGGACTGTGAGTAGGGTCTCTATCTCCATCTCTACCACATCCCCTTAGCTGTCTCTGGTGGTCATTTCTTCATACTGTTTCAAATTTCACGTCAGTGCCTTCCTTGGGTAGATTGATTTGGCTGCAGGCTTCAGTGTTGGCGTATGCGGACATTGACCTCCCGTAGGTCTTCATTAAATTGGCACCGATTGAGATCCGAGATTGTCATTGATCCAAGATCTAAATCTGTGCAAGGCATCGACATTGGAGCCATTTTCCTAAAGCACATTGCAAGATGAATGTGTGAAAGCGCAGCCTACGGTTAGGATGGTGCCAAAGCAGAATTTTAAACCATATGAAGATATGCACACCAGAGGTCGTGGCAGAGACAAAGATTCTACACACAGTCCCACCCTGATGGACAAACAGCTTATTGCACCAAAACTTCTAATGATCATTAAAGAATAACCAGGCTATGGATATCTATACTGAAGGTACCTATTAAATCAGTATAGCAGTGCCTTTATGCCAATATCTTTAGTTTAACATGCTTTATACTGATGGCAGGTTCTTTTTAACCTTCCCTTTAAGTATCATCTGCACTGTACTCTGGAGAGTGTGAATCACTTAGGCTACTTTCACACATCCGTGTTTTGCCGTCAGGCGCGATCCGGCGTCGCGACGGAGCGCCGGATCCGTCAAATGTTATGTAAAACCGGATGTGATGTATCCGGTTTTCTGCCGAATCCGTCTTACTCAACCGCCCAAAAATCAGATCCGTTTCATCCGTTTTTCCATCCGTTTTTCGACGGATTACGACGGATCCGGTTTTTAAAAACGCCCCTTGTGGGCTTCCAAACGGGATTGGCTACTGAAAACCTATATATACCGTGTTCCTACAGCCCATCTTTGACAGGTTGTAGAGGAGAAAGTGCAGGTTGGAGAGAAGAGCAAGTGACTGGCAAAGATGGATGTTGTGATAGGAAACATTTTGAAGAATTTGGTGGATTTTACAGCGGAGGCGAATCGTTTGAGAGTGATTGTTCTGGAGAAGGAGAGAGCGAGACAGCAGTGCATCATGCATCAGCGACGTCGACGCAGTTTGTGGATCCACCCCATCACAGCTAAGAGAATTACGCGTGGGGTATATTCTACACTCTGCATGGACCTTAGACAAAACCCGGAGAATTTTTTGCATATGTTCGGATGAAAATGGAGAGTTTTGATTACTTGGTGGAGCGCATTGCAGACCTCATAAGTAGATCGGACACCTATTGCCGCTTCTCCATTTCACCAACAGAGCGTCTGATGGTGACTCTAAGGTAAGCCACATTTATTGGATCTGCTCGCTTCAGAGCACACTTTCACTGGAATCTTGTTGGTGGTAGTATGTATCTCCAAGTGTTATAGCTGAGTTGTGGTATGCTGTGATTTTGAACTAATTTTTCTTTTTTTAATTCCCCACAGATTCAATGCAACTGGAGAATCCCTTTCATCACTCCATTTCCAGTACAGACTTGGGATTTCCACCATATCTGGAATTGTGAAGTACACATGCCGTGCACTGTGGGACTCTTTAGTTGATGAGTTCGTACCAGAGCCCACAACAGAGAGGTGGATTGAAATTGCTGACAAGTTTCTACAGATATGTCAGTTTCTGAATTGCTTGAGCGCTGTGGAAGGGAAACATATCCGCATTGTAAAGCCAGCAGGATCGGGATCGGAATATTTCAGTTACAAGAAATATTTTTCCATTGTCCTCATGGCCATTGCTGTTGATATTGGGGCCTATGGCCGCTCCAATGACTCTCAAGTTTTCAAACTGTCTGCCATGGGCCGTAGACTGTATGGAAACACCATCCAGTTCCCACCCCCTAGACCGCTGCCGCAAACATCTGGGCCACCTATGCCTTTTGTCTGTGTAGGGGACGAAGCCTTCCAGCTGGCAGAACACCTTTTGAAACCGTACTCTAGCAGGGGATTGACAACAGCAAAACGCATTTTCAATTACCGCCTCACAAGAGCAAGAAGAATGGTTGAATGCGCCTTTGGTATTCTGACAGCCAAATGGCGTGTCCTATTGACTGCGATCAACCTCAAGACTGAAACTGTGGACGAGGTGAGCAAAGCTTGCATGGTCCTGCACAATTTTGTTATGTGCAAGGAACCCATTTCCATTGAGGACACCTCTGAAGAAACCACTTTGCAAGATTACCAGAACATTACCAATAGAAGTTCTGTGACGGTTTCACGAATGAGGGACAATTTTGCACAATACTTTTTGTCACCTCAAGGAAGAATACACTGGCAGGATGAAAGAGTTTGATACCTTTCTGCCCTTAACCAAAGTCATGTACCTTCTGTACCAACAGTATACCTTTGCCAACCAAAGTTGTCTATCTTGTTGTGGTTTAACAATTTTTACCTTTTGGCCACAGTTGTGTACCTGGTTGTGTTTTAGGCAAAGTATTTCACCTTTTAACAAAAGTTGTGTACATTGTTAGGTAATCCCCAACAAGCTACACAACTTTGGCTAAAAGGTGAAATACTTTGCCTAAAACACAACCAGGGACACAACTGTGGCCAAAGGGTAAAATTTATTTACCTTTTACCCAAAGTTATGTACCTGGTTTAGTATAACCAATAATTTTTACCTTTTCCCTACCCAGTATTTTACCTTTTGTTTAAACATATTTCGCCGCAGAAATAAATGACAGACAACATTTGTAATCCAAAACTCAAACTTTTATTGAGCCATTTTTTTAATCAACTTTGTGTAAATTTTTAATAAAGCTTGAAAACAAGAAAAGTTGTAATTTCTATTTTACACACACATTCATAAATTTGTGTAGTGTGGGGTGGAAATACTGCTGGAGGGGCTGCGGGACACTTCGACGCTGGGAATGTGGAGAAAGGACTGGAATCGTGGTGGGGAAGGAAGAGTTAGAGGTGAAGGTGTGGAAAAAGCAAGAGACTGGGTGGACAAGTGGGAGGCAGAACAGGTGGTGGGTGGTAGAGTAGAGGGTTGAGCAGGGACTGGAGTAGCAGATGATGTGGTTGTGAAGTGGTACGGTGAAGGAGTTTGGTACGGGGAATGAGTTTGGTACGGGGCAGGTTGCTGGAAGTGGGGAGATGGCTGGTACTGGGGAGATGGCTGGTACTGGGGAGGTGGCTGTTACTGGGGAGGTTGCTGGTATGGAATAGGAGGGGGAGGAGGGACAGTGGTTGGAAGGGGTGCAGGTGGAGGAACTACTGGGGTAGGTGGAGGTTGGGAGGTAACCTGCAGTAGAGCAGCGTGGCACAAATGCATTACATGCATCTGCTGGCTAGGAGAGAGCGTTTCCATGCGCTCCACAACAGACCTGGAAAAGGTGTGGTTTGGCGAAGATCTTGCTTCTGAATGCATGGTTTGCAGAAGTGTCTTCAACTCCAGAGTGGCGGAGTTGATCTACTGAAAGCCTGCGGAGTTTTGCTCTGACAAGACTTTTAGACAGTTCTGAAAAATGCATTCAGATGCAAGAACTCTGGCACATAGCTCTTTTCCTGACGCCTCTGCCGCTGCTGCCCAGTACCTGCAAGTGTACTAGAGGTGGCAGCGGCAGAAGGATGGGGTAAAGGGAAAGCGATCTCCTCACCAGTGGATTCATGTAATGTAGGCGGCCACGATGCTCCTGCGCTGGTGGATGGGAGAGATGGACCTAATGTGAGGGATGGCTGGGAAGGTGCAGATGTGCCAGGGTGGTCGAAGTGTCCCTCGGTGGCGGTCTCCTCAGGGATCGCCTCAGAAGGGTCCAACCGTGCAGGCTCCTGAGTGCTGGTCACTGTGCTGTGGAATAAAGAGAAAAAAATACAATTAATATAGTAACATGGCATGGCCCTGGCTGAAAAAAAAATTTAGACATGTAAACATTATTTTTTTACGTGGGGTGTGTAATATTTACCTTCTGGTGACCATTGTTTCCCAGAGGAACGACAGGGCTCGTGCATACTTGTACTTGCTCCTGCGTCCTCCAGATCCACTCGGGGCCCGCATCTCTTTGTTGAACTCCTTTTTGAAACGATCCCTCATAGACCGCCACCGCTTCACAATTCTCTCCCCTGAAACGGGAAAGCACAAAGTGGTTAGTATACAACATCAGTGTTTCACAAACTCCAGTCCTCGTGGTCCCCACGGGTCATGTTTTCAGGATTTCCATAGTGTTGCTCAAAAGGAAATCCTGAAAACATGACCCGTGGGGACCACGAGGACTGGAGTTCGGGAAACTGCTTTACATCAAGCAACCGGAACTGTATATACTTACGCTCTTGAATCTGGGCCCGAGTTTCGAGGTCCTCCCAACGGTCCACGAGGAGTGAACAGATTTCCTCCCAGAGCCGTCGGGTCACAATAAGATCAGCATGGCGGTGGTCCGTCATATTCCATAGCGGCTCCCTTTCTCTGACCAGATCGATGAAGAGGTCCACGTCAATCCCCCCCTCCTCACCGTCAGAGTCGGGAGCATGCTGTGATGCCAGTTAAAGAAAAAGAGAAAAAAAATAAAATTAGCCTCCACGCTAAAAAAAACTAACAAAAATATTATACTTACACGATGGTGACCGCCGCGTCGCTGACACCAACGACCCTGGGAGGCACTGCAAGGACCCCTTCGCCGAGCACCAGATTGGGAAGACTAGAAAAGAAAAAAAAATAAGTTATGTGCTTGGGTGTAGGCATATCTGTTGTTTGCTGTGTGATGTCTGTACTAAATTGTTTTCTATGTGTTGTGTGTAGTGTGATGTTGTGTTTCTCCTATTGATGCAGGAAACTTACCAATTGCGAGCCCACTCCAGGTATCTGTCCACCCCTTCGTTCTTCTTCTGGGAGATCCTCTTCAGCTTGTGATTCCTGTTTTGAAAAAAAAAGCCAATGAATAGACATATATTCCAGATGCTGACGATGCGAGGGAGGGCTCCCAGAAGAAGATGTGGTGTCCTGCTGCTGGGCAGACTCCGTTCCTGTTGCTGGTGCTGCTGCTGCTGGTGCTGCTGCTTCTATAGGGTGGCTTCTGCTGGTGAATAAAGAGAAACAAAGGGCCAATGAATATATTGATATTCCATGGCCCTAGTTTTGAGGAATGGGGGATGTAATAATTACTGTCTGTCGTCTGCTGGTGGACTCCCCTCCGCCTGTTCAGCAAGGTCCCTTGGCTCCATTTGGGGTGGTGCTGGTGGTGCAGTACTCTCCTGCCTTCTCCTGCGGCTGGCTTCTCTCTTGGGTGGCATATTGGTTGTGGCTGAGGGTCCCACTGTCATGGTTTTATATATGTTTGCTGTGGGCAGGGCTACTGAGCATGCTCAGACCAAAAAACCGGATCCGGCCACCGGATCTGGCTTTGGCCGGATCCGGCGCATTGCGGCGCTCATAGACTTTCATTGTGTGAAAAAGCCGGAAGCGCCGTATCCGGCGGTTCCGGCTTTTTCGCCAGAGACAAAAAACGTTACAGTTGCCGTTTTTTCCAGACGCCGGATTGAGACAGATTGCCGGATCAGGTCAAAACCGGAACAACTGCATGGCCATCCGGTGCGATCTGGCGCTAATACAAGTCAATGGGGGAAAACCGGATCTGGCATTGCATTTCACCGGATCCGGTTTTACTAAAAATAGCCAGATCGCACCTGACGGCGAAAAACGGATGTGTGAAAGAGGCCATAGACTTTCACTTCCTGCATTAATAAAAATTAAATCAAGGTAATGGTTCAACATTCCAGATTTTTAACTCGGGGTGATGCCCTGGTTAGTAGATTTTCCCTTATTCATATTTATGACTTTCTCTGGCTGTCACATAGATAATAAATGGAGCAGAGAAGGAGCATGCATATCTCTGGTCTTTTCAAGATGGGACTCTACTGCAAGTTACCGAACCAGTTCTTGGGATAACTGACATTCCAAGTAGTCAGATCCCCAACAATCAGTGTTTTACTCAGTTCCATGAATAGGAGATAACTGCATATGTGAGAGTATGGATATGTGATAATAAACTGGAAAAGAGGCACTCATCAATGGCATATCATTTTTAATTTGTTTCTGTCTTCACTGGATCTTGAGTGCAGTAGCATTGCCAGCGTTTTTTTATTCCATATTTGTTGTTGCATATATGAGTTAAATTATAAATTATTTTCTTTATGTTTGAATGGATGAAAACAATATTTTGGGTGTAGATGTTGATGTGAGGGTAAGAATGTGGATGGTTTGAATGGTTTGAAAAACTCGGTTGTAATTTTTTAAAGAAATGTCACGTAAATGTCATGTGAATGTAAATATATTTTTTTAATATGTTTTTTATTTATTTTGTCAGGTTGGCTACATGAACTGGGAAAAAGACTGGAATCCCCTTTTTATAGCAATAATACGCAAGGTGGTCCTACCATCCGAAGTACATATATCGCATCATTATATTTCACACTAAGCAGTCTAACTAGTGTTGGGTTTGGAAATGTTTCCGCTAATACTGATGCTGAGAAGATCTTTTCTATTTGTATCATGTTAATTGGAGGTAATATTAGTATCATGGAAAAAATAGTTAATCACAATTTTATGAATGCAGACACTGAGCAATTTACATGAAAATTTTGCCTGTACCATGTCTTACTTTTATAGTATAAATGTGGATTCCAAGCACATGTACTATGTAATCTAAGAAGACAAAACCATAAATAAATGCGCATACCATGAATTGTGTGCACAAAACATTTTCCATATATGATATTAAAACCCCTTTGAGAACAGCCTATCCTTTTGCATTGACATTGCCATATTTGGGCTTGATTTTTGCAGGACAATTATAGTTTTGAATACACAATTCATCTTACCATATAATATACTGAAAAATGGGAACATAAATTTCTATAAGATGCGCCTTTTCTGGCACTTAGCCTCTCTATTCCCATTGCCTTTAGTGGTGGCTAATGGGTTAATAATAATGGGTTAATGTCACCTTGCTATTGAAAGGTGACATTAAGCCGGGTTAATAATGGAGAGGTGTCAATAAGACACCTATCCATTATTAACCCTAGAATAGTAAAGGGTTAAAAAAGACACACACACACACACACATTAATTAAAAATCCTTTTAATGAAATAATCAAAGTTTTTGACCACATTTATTGTTCTGCTAATCCAAAAAAAAGCCCTTGTTCTGTAAAAAAATAAAATAAAAAAACAACAGTCAGGTCCCCTGCTGCAATCCATCACAAGGGGTTAGCTAGTTTACAACAGGGACCAGTGCTAATGCTACTGACCCCACTGTAAACCACTGCAGAATGAATTAAATCATGTCTGGGCAGGTGCCCCGGCTGATTGGAGATGAACTAATAAGTATGGGAAAGTTTCTGAACTTTTTCTCACACTGTCAGTTCACCTCAGGTCATCCGGGGACTCCGCGCAGCCTCAGTGACATCAGCGGTAGTCAGTGAGGCTGTGCGGAGTCCCTGGCTGACCTGAGGTGAATTCAGGAGTGTGGGAAAAAGTTCAGTGATTTCTTGCAGGCAACGCATGCCTCAAAGCCTGGAAGAGAATCATCAGCATATAACATTATAAATTACTTTTGCAAGATCTTCACCACAGCTATGAGACATACAGGTAAGACTGCTTTAACCACTCTATTACCTGTATTCCCATAGTAATAGATCAAAATCATCCAGGGGGTGACAGATTCCCTTTAAGGAGGCCTGCTTAGTATGGAGTTTTATTAATGTTCCATGTGTAAAAGTATGTTAATTAGTATCCATTTATTTATTCATCCAATTATCAATTTTCTTTATTTGAGTCAACAGATCTAAATTATGCAATATGATTATTCATGCGTTCACACAGACACACATTAAAGGTTAATTAGCAGAATAGCAATACACAACATGTTTTGATAATTTTATATTGCTGTTTAGCATGTCACAGCAAGCTATTTACCTTAATCTTGTTAAATTATGTAAAGAATTCTATATCATAGCATGACAGAGACGAAAACCAAGACTGACTGACAGGTTAACACATTGTAACCTGAATGTTTTAAGACTGACCTATATTTAAATGGAATATATACAAATTGTGAAAAATGTAAACTAAAAATCTCAGAGTTCATCTACAACAAAGACTCTAACAAGTGCTTCCAACATACATTTGAACATTGCCTAAGAAAGTTGATTTTCTAACATATAAAGTAATAGCTGGGCAGAACGGTGGCTCAGTTGTTAGCACTGCAGCCTTGCAGCACTGGGGTCCAGAGTTCAAATACCACCAAAGACAACATCTGCAAGGAGTTTGTATGTTCTCCCCATGTTTGCGTGGGTTTCCTCCTGGTACTCCAGTTTCCTCCGACATTCCAAAGACATTCTGAAATAGATTCTAGATTGGGAACCCCACTGGGGACAGTGCCAATAATGTTTGTAAAGCGCTGTGGAATTAATGGTGCTACATAAATGAATAAAATAAATATAGCTAGTTACACATGTGGTCAAAATTGTTGGTACCCCTTGTTTAATGACAGAAAAACCCACAATGGTGACAGAAATAACTTGAATCTGACAAAAGTAATAATAAATCAAAAATCTATGAAAATTAAAGCAAGGCATTGCTTTTCAACCATGCTTCCACATTTCTTTTTTAAAAATAAAACTTCTGAAATAGGCCTGGACAGAAATGATGGTACCCCTGAAAATATTGTGACAAAATGGACATTTTAAATCAAGGTGTGCCCACTAATTTGCATCACAGGTGTCTAAAATCTTGGAATCAGTGAGTGGACCTGTATAGAGGGCTACAGATACTCACTGTGCTGTTTGTGACATGGTGTGTATCACACTCAACATGGACCAGAGGAAGCGAAGGAAAAAGTTGTCTCAGGAGATTAGAAATAAAATTATAGACAAACATGTAAAAGGTAAAAGTTATAAGACCATCTCCAAGCAGCTTGATGCTCTTGTGACTACAGTTGCACATACAGTATTAGTCAGAAATTTAAGCTCCATGGGACTGTAGCCAACCAACCTGGACATGGCTGAAGAAGGAAAATTGATGACAAATCAAAGAGACGGATAATACGAATGGTAAAAAAGAGCCCAGAAAAACTTCTAAACAGATTAAAGGTGAGCTTCAAGCTCAAGGAATATCAGTGTCAGATCGCACCATCCGTCCTTGTATGAGCCAAAGTGGACTTCATGGGAGATGACCAAGGAGGACACCATTGTTGAAAAAAATCATAAAAAAGCCAGATTGGAATTTGCCAAACTACATGTTGACAAGCCACAAAGCTTCTGGGAGAATGCCATATGGACAGATGAAACAAAAATGGAACTTCTTGGCAAGGCACATCAGCTCTACTTTCACAGACAGAAGCAAAGTATATCAAGAAAAGAACACTGTCCCTACTGTGAAACATGGAGGAGGCTTTGTTATGTTCTGGGGCTGCTTTGCTTCATCTGGCACAGGGTGTTTAGAATCTGTGCAGGGTACAATGAAATCTCAAGACAATCAAGTGATTCAAGAGAGAAAGTGCTGCCCAGTGTTAGAAAGATTGATCTCAGTAGCAGGTCATGGGTCTTGCAACAGGATAATGACCCAAAACGCACAGCTAAAAACACCCAAGAATGGCTAAGAGTAAAACATTGGACTATTCTGAAGTGGCCTTCTATGAGCCCTGACCTAAATCCTATTGAGCATCTTTGGAAAGAACTGAAACATACCGTCTGGAAAAGGCAACCTTCAAACACAAGACAACTGGATCCGTTTGCTCTTGAGGAGTGGGCCAAAATACCTGTCAATGGGTGCAGGAATCTCATTTACAGTTACTGGAATCACTTGATTATCTCAAAAGGATGTGCAAAAAAATATAAAGTTAAGGGTACCATAATTTCTGTCCAGGCTTACTTCATGAGTTTTATTTTTTTTTTAATTCTGTGGAAGCATGGTTGAAAAGCAATGTCTGACTTTCATTTGTTCATTTTCATAGATTTTTGATTTATTATTACTTTTGTCAGATTCAAGTTACTTCTGTCACCATTGGGTTTTTTTCTGTCATTAAACAAGGGGTACCAACAATTTTGACCACATGTGTAACTAGCTATATTTATTTTATTCATTTATGTAGCACCATTAATTCCACAGCGCTTTACAAACATTATTGGCACTGTCCCCAGTGGGGTTCCCAATCTAGAATCTAGAATATAGAATCAACATTTTTCACCATGTGTAGTTGCTTCTGACTCTTCACTGATTTTGACTGCATGGTAATGTTTCTAGCCATTTGCTATACAATGAACTACAACACAGCCTCAAGTAGACATGGTTCTTAGGCCCTTGGATATACCTGCCTGGAGGTGGCTGGTAAGAATGGGTATGTTAAGATCCTTTCTAAAGATGACTGCATCTGATTAGATTTGAATTTGCAAAATCTCAAAGATTTTTCCTAGAAATTTGGTTTGTAGAAAAATTATTGTCCATGAATTGAATGTTCCCTATGAGTAGAGATGAGAGAACCTGAACTTTAAAGTTCAGGATTCGTACTGCACAGTTAGTGTCCGGTGCTGAATGCCAAACACAAACTTTTCCTGGAAGTGCGTTGCAATGTTCGGAATTCCGGGGAGGGAAAGAGAGAAATAGAATTTTCCAGCTCAATATTTAGGAACCCCATTGTTTTCAATAAGGTGTGGGTTCTGGTTCAAGTTCGGGTACAGTAATCGGTACCCAAACCGAATTTTAGAATAAAGTTTGGGTCAGGCACTGGAACCTGAACTTCCATGTGTGCCCTCATCCTTATCTATTAGGCCCTGGGATCTCTCAAGATCATAGAATAGAATAAATGTCACCTGTAACTTACCTGTTGTGGCACCTTCGCTGCCTCTGCACTGATGTTTTCATTCTAGAACAGGACTTCTGGCCACAACCAGGACACAGAAGTCACCGTGTATGGAAACATAGCCTTTACATGGTGTTTCATGACCTCTGGATGCCATTGCCTTCACTCCAGAAAAGGACTTCCAGCTTCATCCAAACTTTGCAGGTCATGGTAGGTCATAATTTCTGAGGGACATGTCGTGACCTCACAAGGTTAGAACATGCAGGGACATAGGAGACTTGATCGCAACTGGAAGTCCTGTTCTAAAAGTGAAGACATGACTGCTGAAAGGAAAGGTCATTAGAGGACCATATGGTGATCAACAAGCACTGGAGGAAGCACAAGTGCCAAGACAGGTGAGAGGTGAGGTATTTTGGGGAGGTCTTTGTTTTTATCAAAATGGTGGATGCAGTTAGCTTTGATTTTGCTGAATTCATGTTGAGCAAACAAAAAAATCTGTGTTCTGGCGAATATAGATTTTACTTGAATAAATTCATCCATTTCTAGTCCTATTAAGATTTTTTTTATTTTACATATAATACAGAAAAATGTGACATTTGTTGATCTACATTAATAATGAACATTGTTATATTACCATGGCATAGTGAATAATTTCAAAGAAAGTTTTCATTATAAACAACTAGCACAAGACCTTTACACTGAAGTACAAAATACTGTAGTTTATACGCAGTTGATTTTAGAGATCCATAAATTTTTAGTTTGCAACAAGGCTAGATTACAGTACATTAAAAGAGTTAGTATATCATCCTGTTTTATAGAATGTTGTAGATTTTAGATAAAGTAACTTTCAGACCCTTTTTTGCGTACATATTTTTCTAATGTACCTTGTTGCTTACTTTCTTTTAATTCTCTTGTACAGCTTTGATGCATGCCTTGGTATTTGGTAATGTAACAGCTATAATCCAACGACTCTACTCCAGATGGTCCCTATATCATACAAGAACTAAGGATCTGAAGGATTTCATACGGGTACATCACCTTCCACAACAACTGAAGCAGAGAATGCTTGAATATTTCCAGACCAACTGGTCTGTCAATAATGGGATAGATTCTCATGAGGTACTTTAAATTATTTTCTGCAATTAAGATATTTAAATATTTTTACTTATGATTTTGAAGTTAGAAAACTGTCAATCAGCATGTCTTGTGAACAGAGCGGAAGCTGCTAGATCCCCTGCTGGAGCAGCCACCACTCTGAGCCAACAGAGATTGGCAGCAGTCAGAACAAGAAGGTAGTTAGCAACTGCCTGCCTGTAAGTTCTTAGGCCCATATTTTAAAAAAATCTAGTCCCAGGTAACCCCTTTAAGTTTATCTTTAGTCTCAGAGGATAGTTTTGCTCTTCTGAGTGCATCTTCCTCTACAAATCACTATTGATCCTAACTTCTGACAAATCTCTATAACATATTAACAGTTTTTTAAAAGTGCAAATACACATTCTTTAATGCTCAATAGTAGCTGTGGAGACACGAGGGTCAGTGACTGGCCTGGCTTTCTTTAGAAAGAGCACAGGGACAAAGGCTTATCCTACTGAACTCCCATACTGCTTTCCCATGGGCAGATTATTAATCAGACAGCACAGAGTGAGGGTAACACAGTGTGGCAATACTTTATTGAACCACCAATAGACAATAACATATAGCATAGACACAGCAAGTACATAAAATGATGCAAATGACAGAGTCTCACCCTACCGCTGTCCTGCCAGGGATTAATACATCTGTGACTTCAAGGTTTCCAGGGCCAACTACCTCAACTAGTGGTATCCCGCTTTTGGTTGGCACTCATAGAGAAGAGGTAATGGCAAGCTTCGGAAGCTGACAGACAACATTGAGATATGTGGCCAGGTTACCTGATTGTCCCAACCTGGATTCTCTAAACATCTCTAAGGGTTCAGTGATGGTCAGTGGAGCAGGTCTGTATTCTTCTAGCTAGGGCCGTGGTTCCTTAAGCTGACATCCTGTAGAGTGTCTAATCTGTATTCCTCCGATTGGAGCCATGTTGCTGTGTTTAGAATTCTGGAAGACAGAGACAAATTTTCCTTTTATAGTTCACAGCTCTTATTCAGGCATTTTTCCACAGGATTGGGGAAAGGTGGGTGGAGTTCATATCTCATTGGTCGAGTGGTCAAATAACTTGCATGGTTTATCCTTCAATTTTTGCAGAACAACAAGTTACATGGACTGATACAATAATCAACATATTAATAAACATTGATTGTTCAATTATACTGTGTCTTTGTTTCCCATGAATAGTAGGACAATAACCTGCAAGGACTGATGCAATAGGTAAACAGCAGCCATTCAACAATTCATAAAAATCAATTCAATCTGCAAGAAGAGTCAAAGTTCAGATTCATACAAAAAATAGCTCATGTCCCCGTGCCTACTGATTATACATCTGGCATAATTAAGAATAAACTCAGTGTTGCCACAATAGCTTTATAATATACTTTCTAGAAGTTTTTCTATTGGTTAATAAATTTCCAGTTTTTAGAAATCACCCTAATATTTTTAATATAAAATTTGGGGATTATTGGATTATTTTAACACATTTGATATTTTATAACCATAATCTGTGTTAAATAGCATATTATATTATATAAAATAGGTCTATTGTATGTATGAATGTTACAGAATTTAGAGTTTTTTATACAATGCCTGTGCAAAAATTTATTTATGAGTAATGGCACATTTTCCTGTGTCTAAAGCTGCTAAGGTGAGATTTGTTGAAAAGCTAAATGGTTTAAAGCTTCTATGATTCTGAACTATAAAAATATATTTCTAGCAGCATTAATTCCTTGTCTGTATTTGACAGCTCCTGAAAGAATTTCCAGATGAGCTACGTTCAGATATAACCATGCACTTAAACAAGGAGATTCTCCAACTATCCCTTTTTGAGAGCGCTAGCCGCGGTTGCCTCAGGTCCTTGTCTCTGCATATCAAAACCTCCTTCTGTGCTCCTGGAGAGTACCTACTCCGGCAGGGAGATGCATTGCAGGCAATTTACTTGGTGTGCTCAGGTTCTATGGAAGTTTTAAAAGATGGAATGGTTTTGGCTATTTTAGGTATGTACTTTTTACTGCCAATGTCAAACTGCAAGCTTCTTCAATCATAGTTATGATGATAATTATGATAATGAATTACTTTTGTTTAGCACAAGCCAAAAATTAGCACTTTATTAATATAATACAATAACTGTAACCATCAATGGAGAAAAAAATATTTCAAAAGGAATAAAATAAACACGAAACATCAAAACACCTACTGTGCTTTTCTTTTCTGTTCTTTATTTGATTTGCTGTAATTTAATAGACAATATGTTTATTTAGAAAGTAGAGCACACAGTTCTGCTGAAGATCAGTTTTCTTTCTAGCAGCAAGTGAAAAAACATCTTTTATATAAGGAATATTCTCATCTCAGTCATTCATGAAGATGGGAGTATTTGTATTTTATTTTTGTGTCAGCCAGAAGCATTCATGCCAGCCAAAACTCTCAATTCTAAAAATTATGACGCTTGCTGTGTTACTATGTTTCCTTAAAGGGGTTGTCCGGATTTAGGCTACAAGTCTTCATTCACTCTATTTGACTGCGGACTTGTGAATTCTCACATTGCAAGCACTGCGCACTGAAAGGATTATCCAGTGTCGGTACGGGGAGTATGACTGCAAGTATGTGATTTGCATACATGGGATCACAAGCCAACTAGATGGGCCGCCTCACTCGATACAAGTGTATTGAGCGAGGCCAGACACAGTCTAGTCAGAATGTAACCAGAGGAATTAAAATCGCATACTTTGAGGTCACAGAACCACCCACCCACCCTGGCACCGGAGAATCTTCAGAGTGAATAGTGCTTGAGTGAATAGTGCTTGTAATCTAAGGCCAAACAACCCCTTTAACTCCAGTTCATATCTAAAGGCATTACAGAAGCAGTGTAGTGTAACGTAGTCCTGTCTACCTGTGGCTGCTGC
Source organism: Dendrobates tinctorius (assembly GCF_039654945.1). Lineage (NCBI taxonomy): Eukaryota > Metazoa > Chordata > Amphibia > Anura > Dendrobatidae > Dendrobates > Dendrobates tinctorius. The sequence continues at coordinate 5,747,521 of NW_027361673.1, forward strand.
ATAGAGATGAGATTCCCATCTCAGCCATTCAGATAGGTTTTACCTAGTGATGAGCGAGTATACTCGTTACTCGAGATTTCCCGAGCATGCTTGGGTGATCTCCGAGTATTTGGATGTGCTCAGAGATTTAGTTTCTGTCACTGTAGCTGCATGATTTACGGCTGCTAGCCAGCCTGAATACATGTGGAGATTACCTGTTTGTTAGGAAATTAAGCTCAGCATAATTAACAGACATAAACCAGAAACAGGTGTGGTGCTGTTTCTGCATAGGCAGAATAATAGTTTTATCATCCTAGAAATCCCTCTTACATAGTTTGCATTGAAATAATGATTTTTTCAGAATCATCCAGATGACCATTTACGAGGTCATGCACTGATGTTGGATAACGGTCTGGCTCACAAAGTCTCTTCTAGTTCATCTCAAAGGTCTCCAATGGTGTTAAGATCAGTGCTTTTGCAGGCCAATCAAATTGTTCCACACAATTACACAACCATGCCTTTATGAACCTTGCTTTGTGCACTGGGTCACAGTTATGCTGAAACAGAAAAGGGCCTTGCCAAATTGTTCCCACAAAGTTTTCCAACATGTCTTGATATGCTGAAACATTAAGATTTCACTTCACTGGAACTATGGGGTTAAGGCCACCCCATACTCTTCTACTTTACAGTTAGAAAAATGCATTCAAGCAGGTATTGTAAAATTCTGCTGGCATTTGCAAAACTCAGACTTTTTCATAAGACTGCCAGATACAGAAGAGTGATGCCAAATTCCACAGAGCACATTTCCACTGCTCTAAAGTGCTTTAAAGCACTTTTTCCAATGCCTGGCTTTGTGCTTTGTGATGTAAGGCTTACATACATCTGCTTGGCCATAAAAGCCCATGACATGAAGTTCCGTGGGCACAGTTTTTGTGCATATACCTGTTTTTCTGTCTCTCTCATTTTTAGGTTTGTTAGAAATACCGTATATACTCGAGTATAAGCTGACCCGAGTATAAGCCGAGGCACCGAATTTTGCCACGGAAAACTGGGTAAGCTTATTGACTCGAGTATAACCCGGGTATGCACTGTCTCCCAATCCCTGTCCTGCTATGTGTGGCTGCCCCTGTACTGACTGCTATGCGTGGCTGCCCCATCCTGTCCTGCTCTGTGTGACTCCCCCCATCTTGTCCTGCTATATGTGGCTCCCCTTGTCCTGTCCTGCTATTTGTGGCTTCCCCTGTTGTTTGCATGGCTCACACCCCCTGCATGGCTCACAACCCCTCAGCATGGCTCACAATCCCCCTGCATGGCTCACACCCCCCGCATTGCTCACAATCCCCCAGCATGGCTCACAACCCCTTCATAGCTCACAACCCTCGTCCTACTCACCCTCCTTGTGCATCCCTGCCATGCATCTCTGTCCCGTGCCATCAGCTCTTCCTTGCACCTGTGCTCAGCAGTCACGTGGTACCGCTCATTAATGTAATGAATATGCGCTCTACACCTATGGGAGTGGAGACATGTGCATATTCATTAATTTAATGAGGGGTACCATGTGACTGCTGAACACAGGAAGAAGCTGCCAGCGCTGGGACAGAGATGTAGGGATGGAGATACAGTGACGGAGGGTGAGTATAGATGTCTTTTGGAAGCCCCTGCCGGCTTTCTGTACAGTGACTAATGTATAAGCTGGTGGGGGGGCGTTTAAGCACAAAAAATGTGCTGAAAATCTCGGTTTATACATGAGTATATACGGTAAATGTGGTTTCGATTTTTTTTTAGTTAAAAATATTAAGATTTGGTTTATGTGTTTCAAAAGTAATCCTACAAATGCCAGTCATCTCCACATGATGATATAACAAAAATATGCTATTATCATCTCAAAACTAAAGGATTTTATGACTTAAGAGCTGCTGCTCAATTTAATGAGGAATCAAATTATAAGCGCAGCAGCCACTGCACTATCCCATATGACCAGTTCTCCAGCTAGAGACAAGGTACAATTGATAAAGCTGCATAATATTACAATGATTTTGTGTTCTTCACTTGACAGCTGCTCATTAGCTCTCCAGCAAAGGAACTGCGGTTATTTTTAAATGAGTTCTAATCAGTACAATATGGGTTGCCTCACCAGTGAAATCTAGAATTAGCATGAGTTAGAAAACTGCAAATTTCGTATACATGATTTTATATTTTTAACTTGTCAATTATGGTTTTACATGTAAATACTAAAAAAACAAAAAAAAGTAAAGAATGTTGCAAATTAATATACTTTTTTCAATTGTCGGATGTGTATTTTATTATGCATACTGTATATGAATGCATAGTTTCATTTTTGCAGTGTCCTTATGGGTTAATTCTTTGTGACTGCAATAGACAGCACAGTTCTCAATTTTCTCTTGCGGTCTCATAGAGGATGACAGCAGTGGAAGTGCACATGCTCAACCTCCACTGCATTCAGTCAAGGCTCTGCAGAACCCTTTCACAGGTTTTCAGCAGTTGGACCACCCGCAATTGGGAAGTAATCCAGAAACGGATAACTTCCATACCTGGTACAAACACTTTAATAAATGTTTAACCACTAATTTCTGACCCCAAAGATGCCTTTCTGGAGCAGTTATTAAGGACCTAATTCTACAGTGTTGTATAAGTGCTGCATATTTTTCCTATAGTTTATTGACAGCTTAGCTCCTGTTCTAACAGGTGTCAACTTCCAATCCTGTCTATTATACCCCTAAATCACCATGGTTGTCAATACAATAATCACAGCCTTAACAACTGTCTGCAAGGAGGCTAATATGTTATAGATGTAATATATGCATATAAAATAGGGCTTACTAGGATAAAATGATAATTAAAATGTAACAAAAAAACAAACTAAAATGTATCAAAAAGACAAAAAATTAAATTTGTTATCAAATAAAATACATTTTCTTCTGCAAACATTAAAACAGAAAGTGTACACATATTATATATCCCATGATCAAAATACTTTAACCATTACTATAACTTTTACAAGAATAATAAAAAATAAACAAAAAAATGATGTAAATTGCTTTTTTTACTATATACATGATGAAAATTGAACCATATAAGTCAAAAGCAATTCATATATTCCCCCAAATAGCACAGATAAATACATTTTTTCCTGCACAAAACAAAGCCTCATGCAGTCATGCCAATGAAAAAAAATATAAAAGGTAAGACTACTTTCACATTTCCGTTTTGAAGCATCAGGCGCGATGCGGCGAAAAATGTAAAAAACGGATCCGGCGCCTGCTGCCACCTGATCCGGCTTTTTTCCCATAGACTTACATTATTGCCGCATTGCGCCTGATGGCCATGCGGTGTGTCCGGCTTTAGCCGGAAGCGGCAAAAAATGCCTGTCCGGCGTCTGCAAAAAAACGTTCCATGCAACGTTTTTTGACAGCACCGGACCGCTTTTTTGCAGAGCGCATGCACAAAGACTCTCTTTCCCTCTCCCTCTCCTGCACCATATCCGGCAAAAACAGATGATCCGGCGGGCTGCGGCTTCTACCGGATCAGGTTTGACAACTTTTCGCCGCAGCCCGCCGGATTTAAAATCCGGAAATGTGAAAGTAGCCTTAAACTGGTGGAGTGCAGAGATACAAGAAAACAAGCTAAAAAATAAAAACACTAGTCAGTAAATATGGACTAATCAAGCCTGGTCACTAAGGGATATTCAAATGAAAACCTTTATGACAATACCTATTAAAATATCTATCATCTATCTATCTGTCTAGCTAATGGAAAAATGGAAGCGACATACCATGATAGTGCAAAAAGGTGTTGTTTTAAAACAACACCTAAAACAACACCTTTTTGCACTATGATGTTGTGCTGCTTCCATCTTTTTTTATATAACAAGGACTGGTATGTACCTAGGAGTGTTTTCTCCCAGTAATTATAATAATAATAAATTTTATTTCTATAGCGCCGACATATTCTGCAGCACTTTACATTTTGGATTAATTAAGATAAAGGTGCTGCTCTTTGCTCTCTTTTTTTCTCTATCTATCTATAGGTCAAAAAAGGTAGGCAGTACTCCAATAGTTACCAAACAAAAAGGACTTTATTCAGCCCATGTGGCATGGCAACATTTCAGTTTAAATTAACCTTTCTCAAGCTTGAGAAAGATTCATTTGAACCGAAACATCACCACGCCACATTGGCTGTATAAAGTCCATTTTGTTTGGTAACTATTTGAGTACTGCCTGCCTTTTTTGACTTTTAAATCACAAAATTTGGATATTTTATTTGGTGGACATTTGCACCCATCTATCAATTATTGTAGGTGCTGTTACATTTTTCTATTTTTGATATCTATCTAATATATGTGTATTGCTTTATTAAGAAGAATTGTCTAATAAAAGACGTTTGGTGACTTACCTCTAGGATGTCACCTTTTTCTAATCCATTGGAGTTGGGTTGAATAAAGATTCAGTGATGATCAAAACTGTTATGACAGTCCAAAGAAATTCCAAACTATGATGCTAGGGGACAAATTAAGAAAGGACTTGCAACTACATTCTAGAATCATATACTCAGACCCATAGAATTGAAAATTTCTGGCATATCGTAGTGACGTGAAATTATATAACTTCCATAAAACAGCTTTTTTGTTGGTTCTGCCATGGACAGGTACATTTATTGAGTAGTCTGCTTGACGCTCACTTAATAAAAAAGATTCATGGAAAAAGAGAAATACTTTTTATTACCCATAGATAGAGATTACTATCAGCTTTCATAAATGCCTCAGATCCATAGAAAACTATGTACTTGATAACATATAAAAATGATACACATGTTCTCCCTATATTGTACTTTTTTGGCATATGAAGTTGGAAGATAAATTTGGGTATAGAGTAGTTAAACTAAAGTTATTAAATAAAAAATGTAAATATAATTTCTGAGTACACAATAATAATATCTAGCTCATTTATGATATTTACAAAGTGATCTAAAGTAGTATAAATGAAGCTTTAGAAACATCCGAATTACTAAATTACCTATTCAGATGAGAAAATTATCTAACATTGCTTTTGCTCTTCTTAGGTAAAGGTGATTTAATTGGAGCAAACCTACCAATTAAAGATCAAGTCATTAAAACCAATGCAGATGTCAAAGCACTAACCTACTGCGATCTTCAGTGTATCATCCTCAAAGGCCTTTATGAAGTATTGGACTTTTACCCTGAATATGCACATAAATTTGTAGAAGACATACAGCAAGATCTTACATATAACCTTCGAGAAGGTCATGAAAGTGATGTAAGTGTCATTACCATGAAGGTGATATTCATACATGAAACCATTTAAAGTGTTATGATCTGTATCAGAACATAGTCTTTACTAGATATAGTTTGTTTCAGTTTCATTTGAAACATAATTGGGTCCTTCTGTGAGAAAACTTTGATGGATAAAGCTCAAAATAATTTCCTTAGATGTCCAAAATAGATATATGCTTTGGTTAAGAACTCTGTGGCTAATATACTAAATTAGATTTTTGAATAAAATGAAGAATAATGTATCTTTTAGAATTCCTTTAAAGAAGTTTTCTGGGAATACATCTTTTTATGGCCAGTAATGAGATGATATTGATGAGCGAAGGCACTTAAAGAGGCCCTGCCATTTTCTCAAAAAAGTTATGATCTCCCCTTATTCTGACGCTCTTTTTCTTTTTGCATTGCGTGCTTCCCCTGCCTCCCAGATGCTACCAGTCACAGCTTGGCAGCTGACCTGTTTTTTTAGTGGTCACAGATACTTTTGAACTGTGATTGGCAATGCCTGGGAGGAGTAAGGTAAAAGCCCGGGTCCTCAAAGAAGATTCTGAAGGAAAGCGCAGTTGGTCTGTAAGTAAAAATTTTACATAGTGCGCTCCAAAAGCTATAAATGTGATTATCTCTGTGAGGCTGGGATCACACATGCAAGAAACTCGGACGAGTCTCGCACGTCAAAACCTGGCAGTGCTGCTGGAACTCGGGAGAGGAGCGTGCATCTGCATGTATTTCTATGCAGCCGCACGCTCCACTCCCGTGTGCCGGCGGCAGTGCCGGGTATTAAGATGCGAGACTCGTCTGAGTTTCTCGCATGTGTGATCCCAGCCTGATGGAGTGATGCAGCACAAAGCAGAATTAGGTTATCTTTACAAATTATTTAAGTCAATTTCATTTTATCAAGTGATGAACCATTTTTAAAGGCTATGAAAACATTTGAGGATTTTTATCTTTCTTTAAACCATGCATTTTTCACTGTGAAGCATTTTTACTCTAGTGTCTCATTAAAAATGATGGATTGTATGAATTTTGTAGACTATGTTTTTCAGTATTATTGCAGGTAAAATCTGTCAGGGGACTCATTCTGTCTACAGGGTTTGTATCTTGTATCTCTCTTCTTCTGAACAATCTTCGAAGCCGATTTATGAACTCAATGGACTTGTGTCTACTTACAGCCTTAAAAACAACAAAACTATCAAATAAAAGTTAAGCTTTAATGTGGTCATAATTCAGCTTAAAAGATCATTCAGGCAAGCAGAGTTAAAGGTTGTAGACCTGAATAAAGATGAGCGAACCTTTCAAGGTTCAATTTGCCGAATGATTAGACGTTCGCTGAACATGTTTGATGAACAGTTTGACAAACATAACTGAACTCCATTAGATTCAATGGGAGGCCAAACCAACTGTATACACAATACCTTAAGGGGCAACAAAAATCTTCCTAGACATCTCAAATTAGGGGTAGATATCATGAAAACTGGAATCAATTGATCCACAGTAGAAATTTGCAAATGGCACAGCAGCAGTCAGAAATATGCCATGCATGAGGTGTCAGGGTCTGGACCAGTATTTACGGCTTGGAATTTCAATGACGACCTGGTGGTTAAGTGAGCGGTGTAAGCCTTTTTAGCTAGAAGATCTGATAACTCATGCAACACCTCCATTTTTTTATTCCAGCCACACTCAGATGGCACAAACATCAGTTTCATAGACTACTATTGGTAGAAAAATGTAAGAATAGTAGCACAGTTAGTTGACTGATCAATTGACCCACTGTTGAACCTTTTATAATGGCACAGAAGCAGTCAGCCATGACCTATGCAGGAAGTATCAGGGTCTGGCCCAGCATTTACAGCTTGAAATTGAAGTTTCAATGAGAACCTGGTGGTTAGGGAGTGGTGGAAGCCTTCCTAGCTGCGAGACCTGATACCTCATGCAACACCTCCAATTTTTTTTTTCAGCCACACTCAGATGGCACAAGCAACAGTTTCATACAATAATTTTGGTTCAAAAATGTAGGGAAAGTAACACAGGTAGTTGACTGAAAGTAAGTGCAGGCCTAACTGTTTTGGAGCTCTACTTACACAGGCAACCATCAGATGGACACCCAACTTTGAGTCTCCACATTTCAAAAAAATAATTGTCACACTCCACTACAGTGGCATCAATTTTCACAGAGTAGAAACAGTATTATAGGCCTCTGACACACCTTCTACTACAGTCAACCCACCAGATGGAGACTCAACTTTGAGTCTCCATGTCTCAAAAAATTGTAACATCATCAGCACTTGCAACAGCAGGCACAGAAGACACCACAAAGATGGCACAGACTGCAATAATGCGAGAATAATACATGACACAAAAAACTACACCATCGCCTAGTCTGCCCAATCTGCAACTGGGGTGCAAAAGTCATTTGAGATCCATGACTTGTTCATTTTGATGAAAGTTAGGTGGTCTACACTTTCAGGGGACAGCCAGATGTGCTTATATGTCAGGATATCACCAGTAGCGCTGAAGACTTGGTTGAGAGAACGATGGCTGCCGATCATGACTAAACCTCCAAGGTGTGACAGGCAAACTCAGGCCACTCTTTCATTTTTGAAGACCAAAATGCAAAAGGGTCCAAACCCCCCAGATGGCATTGATATTGAGCTCCAGATACTCTTGTACTCTGTTCTGCTTCTGCATGGGCTGGTCTAAAAATTGTGTTAAACGACTCACAGAAATTGCTTGTGCGGCTTACACTGCTGCTGCTAATGTTTTTGCAATGATGCCTTAATGTTCCTCGGGTTTGACATCTAGATCTGGAAGGCACACTGTGTGCCTCGCTGCTGTCTTGTGGAAAACCACTCTTAAAATTGTCTACAAGCGTATTTCAATACTCCAGAATTCACACATCTGGCTAACTTTACTCTTGTACAGTGGATCAAACAGAGTGGCAACCCAGTAGTCAGCACCATTTATAATCATAAGATTACAGGCATCATGTTGAAGATAGTGCAGCAAGAAGGCGCTCATGTGTCTGGCGCTTCCATGAGGTCCAAGTTCATGGTGTGTTGGTGGTGGGATAACACTCAAGGTTGCTTCCTCTGTCCCTTCCCGCCAACCACGGACTACAGCGAGCAGATCATTATCCTCTTCATCTCCTGACTTTTGTGCATTCATTACCTTGTCCTCCTCTACTTGTTCCTCGTCTCCTGCATCTTCACTAACATTGGGCGACAAAGGTGGCAGAAGTACTTGAGATTCCCAAGGGAGTTACAGGAGGCATATCAGAGCCATAGAAGCTGGCGCAACAGCAGAGTTGGTAGGAGCCTGTGTTCCTTATCCGACCAATATCCCAGACCCACGAAAGACCCTAAACCAGGCCAGATCTTTTACCAATGGGGTTCTTGTGGACTGCAGACAGAATTCAGGAACTAGTGAGTTGACTGCAGGCCTAGGCTGGTCGGCAGAGACAAGGAGGCAAGCCAAGACCAGGTCTGGACAAATGTTATTGGGCCCACTAGCCATAAGGTAATGAGAGTTGGCATCCCAGGGGGTGGTAGTTACTTTAGACTTTCATCAAAGATGGGGGTCTATTGAAGTGTTTGTGACCCATCATCTCATTCAACCATCGGTTCCTCAAAAGCTGGTATGCAGTGGGTGTGATCCCAGAAGGAAGGGAGCATGATAAACTCTTCTTGAGTAATGAATGGGCTTGGGAGAGGCTCCTTGAGGTGGCTCAAGACAGGACTACTACTACCACTTGAGAGCAAACCCTTGTCTCCTGTTCTTTGTGAGAGGATGGCCCCAGAGCACAGTCCAAAGCATCCACTTCCACGATGAAAGTATGTGCTGGGGTAGAGTGAATCAATACAGGTGCAGAAGTAAGTCAGGACTTAAGACAATCAAATGCTTCCTGAGCCTGTGAGGACCACAAGAAAGTCTTTTCCTTCTTGGTTAGCTGTGTAATGGGTCGAACATGTCATGATCCAATCCAGAGTTTGTTTTCTGCTGTCTTCTCTTTGGACTGGTCATGCAGGGGTTAATCCCCTTTGCCTTGTACTGCTGATGGCTGGGCTATTTCAGTCCTCTGCAGCCTGCGGGCCAGCGTCAGTTACACTGCAAGCTTCCAAGCTAGTGCCTCTGACCTGTATTCCTTTAGTTTTCCTTCTGCCCCTGATTACCTGGACCTGTGTATGATCTGGCTTGATCTCTGGACTCTGCTTCTAGGTTTTCCGTTTCTGATACCACACTTTCTGACTGGCTTCGACCCTCTTGCTTGCACCCTGACAACGGCTTACGTCTTACATTTATGATACCACATTCCTGGTAGGTTCTGTCTTCTCGCTCATTCCTGACTACGCACTTGCTTTCAACCTTGGTACTTCTGCTCCTGACAGTTGCTAACTTTGGCTAGTCTGACTACTCTTTCATTACCTGTGACACCTGTGCTGTTGCTCTGTGTTACTACACTGTGTGTGTGTGTGTGTGTGCGTGTGTGTGTGTAACCTCTCTTCCCTCACCATCACCCCCTGGTGGAGGTTGTACTGTATTACATTGCAGCAGCACATTACAGAACAATCTCAGAGAAATTACAAGTAAATCATCTATAAAAATTTGCAAATCCAATGAAATGCTGTACCTACTTGACATTTTTAGGTGCTGGTCAATCAAGAATGTCCTGGATCTTACTTGCCTCAAAAAAAATCAAAATATCATCCAGATAGATCACGACAAAATGGTCTAACAGATCTCTAAAAATATCATTAGCCATATGTTGGAAGGTTATTGGAGCATTGCGGAGACTGAAAGACATCACCAGATATTCAAAATGCCCATACCAACATCTAAATGCAGTCTTCCATTCATCTCTAGAGTGGATCCTAACCAAATAATATGCTCCTCGAAGATCCAACTTAGAGAATACTTTAGCATGTTGTACTGTTTCCAGCAGTTCAGGAATCAATGGTAAAGGGTAACAATTCTGGATGGTTACCTTATTGAGCTCCCAAAAATCAATACAAGGTCTAAGAGTTCCATCCTTTTTAACAAAAAAGATGGGTGCTCCTGCCGGTGATGAGGAGGAGCGAACGAAACCCTTAGCCAAATTCTCATGAATGTATTTCTTCAAAGCCTGCAATTCTGGAGCTGCTAGTGGGTATACATTCTTCAATATAATAGCTGCCCCTGGAAGCAGCTCAATGGGACGATCATAAGGTCTGAAGGAGGAAGCTGGTCTGCCATTTTCTGCTCACAAATATCCAAAAATTCATTATAAAGAGATGTTAATAAAGATACCACAGTGGTACTTTCCGTGTCCCAAGGAGTTGCCTGGCTTGTTACTGGTGTTTCTCTTGATGGGAAAGTGATCTCCTTGGTCTCCCAGTTGATAGGATTTTGTGACTGCAGCCATGGAATTCCTAAAATTAAAGGGAAATGTGGTGAGGAGATCAACATAAAGTATAGCATTTTCTGATGATGGGTTCAAAGGAGACTTCCAGAGCTATAGTTTCCTGATCTACTGGTCCAGAAACTAGAGGGGAACCATCCACATTTTCCAAAGATACCGGGGTGGCTTTCTGCTGAGTCTGAATGCCATGTTTCCTTGGCAAAGGTTAAGTCCATAAAATTATCTCCTGCCCATGAATCCACCATAGCTGCACAGGGAATCCATTGTCCTGACAACCGGATCTTAATGGGAAGGGAGCAATGTGTCTCTTTATCCTCTGTGTTTTAGGAGAGGTGCTCACAGACAGAGAATGAAAGATGGCATTCATAGAAAAACTAGACTCCGATGTAACAGATTCAGCATCCTAATTCTCAAATTCCCCTACCGTGGCAAGTACCTTGCGAGGCCACTTGGGACAGTTGATAACGAAGTGATCTGACTGACCGCAGCAAAAACACAGACTTTCCCTAAAATGATGCTCTCTGCGCTCGTTACTCTCACGCCGCTGTAAAGCATCCACCTGCATGGGAACTGGTTCAGCCTCCCAAGAGGATATGCCTGTAGGTTCTTTAGGCGAAAATGAAGAGTTAGAGACATGATTAGAGGCTGCAAATCTCTCCTGTCTACGTTCAGTAATTCATATATCAATGCGTACACAATGTTGTATAAAAGTGTCTAACACTTGCGGAGCATCTGCATGAACTAACTCGTCTTTCATCGCACGAGACAATCACCTCTTAAATTTGGGTAATTGGGCGTAACAGTCCCAAATCGTATCCACCGCCAGCCGTCTAAACTCAGTAGTGTATTCAATGACAGAACGCTTACCCTGGAGTAAAGATACCAAGGTGGTCTCAGTTGTAGTGCGAAGATTAGGGTAATCAAACATCATAGACATTGCAGCAAGAAAATCGTCAAGGTTAGTCAAACGAAGGTCACGAGTCTCCATAAGCGGATTTGCCCATGCGAGAGCTCGGGAATTAAGTAACATGATTATACATAAAACCTTGGATTGATCAGTAAGGAAGTGGATGCACATCAAAATACAAAAGGCATTGATTCACAAACCCACAAAACTTGTAGCGGTCTCCACTGAGCCTAAATGGGGTAACTTGGGAGGACTAGTTGGCAGTAGCTGTCCCGGGGGTGGAGGCGCCCGTGCTGTTATCTAATTACTTAAATCTTGAAGCGCCTGTCCAAAATGGGCCTCCCAGTTAGAAACCTTGTTTTGCAGAGCCTCTATATCCCCCTGTAAAGAGTGGATCAGAGAGAACAACTGATCAAACTTTGTCTCAGTCAACATTATCCCAGCAGACTCCTTAAATGGCCTGAGTATCCTGTAACAATTATATGGGTACTACAGAATCTGATTGTGTGGGGTAATATGACACTGAAACCAAAGTTGATGCAAATAAGTATTTTTAACAAGTGTAACAAAGCTAACAGGGCACTTCCTGCAATAGTAACGAAAACACAACTCAATATAGAAATGTTCAAAGTAACTGAAGAGCGAGGCTCGACCGCTAATATAACCAGTCCAACGGTAATATAATGCAGGTGTGTACAAGGCACTAAACATAGAGACCAGCAGAAAATATGTGAGTAAGCACACCGCATATAATGAGGCAGTTCAGCGATATTAAGAATGAGAACGTACACAGCACTAAAGTTTAGAAGTCCAGCAATCGTAAAGATGGGAATGCACTTGGCACTTAAACGTGGAAGTCCAGCTTTATACAGGAGTGGCATTAACAAGAGAAGGTCATTACGTGTATCTTTTGGGCTGTAAGTCCCGCACAGCTTCCCACACAAACACAGACCTAGAGGAGAAGATGAAGTCAGGATTCTTTACTGGCCACATCAGTTCCAGGGGCGAATAGCTACAACTAGAAGTTCAGACAGTAGTTAAGCACAGACAGCATCAGGGGGACACCCAGGGGACTGTGTGCAGCAGAACAAGGATAGTAACAAGCGGCAGCAGCAGGAAGTCCACCAGCAGAACAGCAGAATCTCAGGAGACAACAGCAACAAAATACTCAGGCAAAGAGGATCAAACGATCTGGATTTAAATAATCAGGACAGACAGGAAGTTCCATGGCAGGGCGAGATACAAGACTCCATCTTGGATCAGGGCAAACAGGCACAAACTGGATTTTTGTTTATTTACCATACAACTATAGGATTAGTAATGGCTAGGTGTGTTATAGACATCTCTCCATTACTAATCCATGGGCTGGATGTCACCAGAGAATACAAAGGTGACATCAACCCCACAAATATTACCCCACTAGTCACCACTACCGGGCAAGTGAGAAGAGCCGGACAAAATGCCAGAATTGGTGCATCTAATAGATGCACCTTTTCTGGACAACTGCAGGCTGCTTTTTCTAGGCTGGGGGGGCTAATATCCATGGCCCCTCACCAGCCTAAGAATACCAGCCCCAGCTGTCTGCTTTAGCTTGGCTGATTGACAAAAATGGAGGGACCCCACATGGTTTTCTAAATTATGCATTTAAATATATAAAAAATCGGAGTGGGAACCTCTTGATTCTTGATAACGAGCCTTGCTGAAACTGAAAGCTAAGGGTTGCCTCCCCCAGCTGTGAGTTTTGCCTGACTGGCTATCAAAAATACAAGGGAACCCAAGCCTTTTTTTATTATTTTATTATTTATTGACAGCACAGGCACTGGCTGATGAATCCTCCCATCAGCCAACACCACTGACCGGAGGTAAACTTTTTACCTCCAATCACAGCTGCATACTCACGCTGTCATTTGACAGTGTGGGAACCGCGACTGTCTGACTGGCAGAGATGATTTTACTGCCTATCAGAAGCCGTGTTTGCCATGCTGACGGACACATGAAAGCGTGACAAACACCTGATGTTCAGGGGGCCAAACCTGGACAGTAGACCATCTGGTGAAGTCTGTGTTCAGTGTCCGTGCCCAAACACTAGGTATTCACTACGGATGCCAATTTTTACTATTCGGATTCGTCCATCTCTATATACAGTTGTGGCCAAAATTATTGACACCCCTGCAATTCTGTCAGATAATACTCAGTTTCTTCCTGAAAATGATTGCAAACACAAATTCTTTGGTATTATTATCTTCATTTCATTTGTCTTAAATGAAAAAACACAAAAAGAATTGTCCTAAAGCCAAATTGGATATAATTCCACACCAAACATAAAAAAGAGGGTGGACAAAAGTATTGGCACTGTTCGAAAAATCATGTGATGTTTCTCTAATTTGTGTAATTAACAGCACCTGTAATTTACCTGTGGCACCTAACAGGTGTTGGCAATAACTATATCACACTTGGAGCCAGTTGACATGGATTAAAGTTGACTCAACCTCTGTCCTGTGTCCTTGTGTGTACCACATTGAGCATGGAGAAAAGAATGAAGACCAAAGAACTGTCTGAGGACTTGAGAAACCAAATTGTGAGGAAGCATGAGCAATCTCAAGGCTACAAGTCCATCTCCAAAGACCTGAATGTTCCTGTGTCTACTGTGCGCAGCGTCATCAAGAAGTTTAAAGCCCATGGCACTGTGGCTAACCTCCCTAGATGTGGACGGAAAAGAAAAATTGACAAGAGATTTCAACGCAAGATTGTGCGGATGTTGGATAAAGAACCTCGACTAACATCCAAACAAGTTCAAGCTGCCCTGCAGTCCGAGGGTACAGCAGTGTCAACCCATACTATCCGTTGGCGTCAGAATGAAAAGGGACTGTATGGTAGGAGACCCAGGAAGACACCACTTCTTACCCCGAGGCATAAAAAAGCCAGGCTGGAGTTTGCCAAAACTTACCTGAAAAAGCCTGAAACGTTTTGGAAGAATGTTCTCTGGTTAGATGAGACAAAAGTAGAGCTTTTTGGGCAAAGGCATCAATATAGAGTTTACAGGAGAAAAAAAGAGGCATTCAAAGAAAAGAACAAGGTCCCTACAGTCAAACATGGAAGAGGTTCCCTGATGTTTTGGGGTTGCTTTGCTGCCTCTGGCACTGGACTGTTTGACCGTGTGCATGGCTTATGAAGTCAGAAGACTACCAACAAATTTTGCAGCATAATGTAGTGCCCAGTGTGAGAAAGCTGGGTCTCACTCAGAGGTCATGGGTCTTCCAGCAGGACAATGACCCAAAACACACTTCAAAAAGCACTAGAAAATGGTTTGAGAGAAGCACTGGAGGCTTCTAAGGTGGCCAGCAATGAGTCCAGACCTGAATCCCATAGAACACCTGTGGAGAGATCTAAAAATGGCAGTTTGGAGAAGGCACCCTTCAAATATCAGGGACCTGGAGCAGTTTGCCAAAGAAGAATGGTCTAAAATTCCAGTAGAGCATTGTAAGAATAATAATAATAATAATCTTTATTTTTATATAGCGCTAACATATTCCGCAGCGCTTTACAGTTTGCACACATTTCATCACTGTCCCCGATGGGGCTCACAATCTGAATTCCCTATCAGTATGTCTTTGGAGTGTGGGAGGAAACCGGAGTGCCCGGAGGAAACCCACGCAAACACGGGGAGAACATACAAACTCCTTGCAGATGTTGTCCTTGGTGGGATTCGAACCCAGGACCCCAGCGCTGCAAGGCTGCAGTGCTAACCACTGAGTAAGAAACTCATTGATGGTTACCGGAAGTGGTTGGTCGCAGTTATTAAGGCTAAAGGTTGTGCAACCAAGTATTAGGCTGAGGGTGCCAATACTTTTGTCTGGCCCATTTTTGGAGTTTTGTGTGAAATGATCAATGTTTTGCTTTTGCTTCATTCTCTTTTGTGTTTTTTCATTTAAGACAAATTAAATGAAGATTCAAACAAACACCCAATGGGCAAATAGATTGCAATGGAACAAATGGAGTTGCCACATAGACCTCCTCTCTCTACTATGGCCAACACACAGCCCTCCACACAGTGTGATGGACCTAAGTATTGTGTTAAAGTTAATTATCTTGTACAGGAGGTCTCCCAAAATCAACTTGTCACTAAGGGAGCAAAAGATAAAAAACACTGAGAAAGATTTATAACTTGGGCAGCATTTAATATACTGACAGCATTATAGTAATGCGGAAGTTCATTTGTTCTGAATTAAAAATTGGATGTAAATATTTTACAACAAAGCATGCAGTTTGCAAAAACATTTTAATTAATTACCAATTAACAATACAGCGCATGCATAATGCCTTTTTGTATGACCAAACAACTCAATCTTTGTTTCATCAGTCCACAGGACCTTCTTCCAAAATGTAACTGGCTTGTCCCAATGTGCTTTTGCATACCTCAGGCGACTCTGTTTGTGGCATGCTTGCAGAAACGGCTTCTTTCGCATCACTCTCCCATACAGCTTCTCCTTGTGCAAAGTGCGCTGTATTGTTGACCGATGCACAGTGACACCATCTGCAGCAAAATGATGCTGCAGGTCTTTGGAGATGGTCTGTGGATTGTCCTTGACTGTTCTCACCATTCTTCTTCTCTGCCTTTCTGATATTTTATCTTGGTCTGCCACTTCTGGGCTTAACAAGAACTGTACCTGTGTTCTTCTATTTCCTTACTATGTTCCTCACAGTGGAAACTGACAGGTTAAATCTCTGAGACAACTTTTTGTATCCTTCCCCTGAAAAGCTATGCTGAATAATCTTTGTTTTCAGATCATTTGAGAGTTGTTTTGAGGAGCCCATGATGCCACTCTTCATAGGAGAATCAAATAGGAGAACTACTTGCAAGTGGCCACCTTAAATACCTTTTCTCATGATTTGATACACCTGGCTATGAAGTTCAAAGCTCAATGAGGTTACAAAACCAATTTAGTGCTTCAGGAAGTCAGTAAAAAGTAGTTAGGAGTGTTCAAATCAAGAAAATGATAAGGGTGCCCATACTTTTGCACCGGTCAAATTTTGTTTAAATGCAGATTGCACATTTTCTGTTAGTACAATAAACCTCATTTGAATCCAGAAATATAACTGAGTCCATCAGTTATTAGATATATGAAACTGAAATAGCTGTTGCAAAAAACAAAATTGTTATAAAGAAAAAAGGTTAACATTAATAGGGGTGCCCAAACTTTTACATATGACTGTATATATAGACAACAGGACATAGAATAGTGCAGTAAATAAGACAAGTGAATTCACCTGCCCTGAGTGAAGGCTTAATATTTAACCCCTTAACGTCCGCGATACACCTTTTATCTGTGGCAGTTAAGGGTACTTATGCCTCAATGCCGCTTTTTAAAGGCGCTGAGTAATAAGTGTATAGCACCCCCCAGAGTCGGAATTTCTGCGGGGTCTCAGCTGCAGATTTCACTCATACTAATGAGTGGGATTAATTCTGCAATGAAGACGCATGTAAAAATGCATCAAAAACATAGAAACAAAGCAGCAAATACTTTTTACGCTGAATTTTTCCTGCCAAGAATGAAGAAGTGGTGCAGACATTTCTGCACTAAAAACTTAGCATGTGCACATACCCTTATAGCAGCAAAGATCTGTGATTGTGCTTATATGCTCTACAATTACCTTACTCTCCCATGACACTGTTATCTTGCTCAGAAGCTGGAAGTCCTACAAATTCATATATGGGACAATGGAAAGCCAGACTTCGGTCACCTTTCTTAATTGACCAAAGCTTGTATTACTGTTTTAAAGAGGATTTTTTTTTTAACTTTTCCTAAATATACATATTTGAAAAAGTTTCATGTTTTGGTCTCCTATTACTTCATTATGTTTTCCAGGAAGTGATGAGTCATCATTATCGAACACAGCATTTTAGAAAGTATCACAATTTTAATTATACAACAATGCATAAAACTAGAAACCCTCTAACTACAATAAGCTAAAAGTATTATAGTTTAAAAGAAGAATAGCAAAAGTATTTTTTTTCTTTAATTTGACAAAAATGTAATCAAAATTATACCAAATTGTTAAAATTGTGGTGAAAAGGAAGTTATCAAACAGTGGAGCAAAAAATTATTTTTGTGCTACATTCAAAATTATTTTGTTTATTTCAGACGGAGCTTAGGGGAAATGGAAGCATAAATAAAAGACTATCATCCATTGTTGAAGATGAAGATGAGGACACAGAGGATGAAGATCCTTCATCTCCATCCACAATACGTACAAGGAATACAACATCTAAATATAGAAAATCTCCAAACAGCTCTCTCGGGATCAATCTGAAACCATTCTCGGGGAATGTTCCGTTTAAATCACCAATGAAATCTTCTAATCCATACTCAAGGCAGGATAATGAATCCCACCTTAATAGACGACGAGATAAGAATTTAATGCTTAATCTCCCAAAGGTCACAAGTCTTGGACCACCAGATTTAAGTCCCAGGTTTGTGTTATTTTGGTTACTTAGAATTTATTTAAACGTGATCATTTCATTTCTATTCTGATGTTTCTTTCAAATAATTTAAAAAAATGCTGCTACTCCTTATATCAAATAAATCATTTAAAAATTGCTGTATTTTGGAAGTTCAATATTTTGTAAGATAGCGCTTACTGCATGTGACAGAGGCCGTGGGACTCAGTCCTGGACCGGTCATCTTAAAGGGATGTGTCACAGTGGCAGTGACCCGGTCATGTAAAAGGGGAGTATTGATTAGGGATAAAGTTTATATAGTGATTTGTGAGGACAGTTGGAGTGTTCGACTGTAGTATAGCCGGCACTGCAGATGATCCCTGGGGGAGTTGATGGTGATGGCAGTGCAGATGTTTAACCTTCTCCAACCAGGGCTGATCCCCAGAGATTGTGATGGAAGTAGAAGGCATGGAGTAATAAGTCAGGAGACAAGGAAAGTCACTTTATCATTTACTGTAGTTCAGGTGCAGCTCAGAGGAGATATTACAACTCTCACCAGGTTACAGTCTACTCTGCAGAATGGGAGTTATCCTTCACTCTGCTGTGACTCGGTGTAAGCTTCCTCCTATTCTAATCCCTTCTGGGACCAAGGCTTCCCGAAGTCTAGATCTTCCAGTATAGCCACTACTCACTGTGTATTCCTCCTCTGGCAACTTGCAGCTTGGATCCTGTGTGAAGCTCAAGTTCCTTCTTGCACAATCCTTCACTGATCCTAGTTTGCTGCAGTCTTCCCGGGGAAAACACTCTGCTGTTGGTTGTATAAACCCACACAGTCTCTCAGCTTACCACCCTGCTCTGAAACATGGATGACATAGGGGCTGACTCCCTGACTCTTCTTAGCTTTGCTCCTGGAGGAAGCGCATGTCATGGCTTCCAGAAGCGTTCTCCATTCTCTCCTTCTTCTGCATCAAAAACAACAACTCTGAACTCCTCCCCCTCCCAGTTAGGGTATGTTTCCAAAGCTCTAAGCTTCAGACAAGTAAGGGAGTGAGGTAAATTGTGTGTGTGTGTTGTGGACTCTAGCAGAGAAAGCATAACTCCCATTGCTTACAAAACACATGCAACACAGTACATATTTAACCCTTTTGTGGCAGTAAAGTCACAGGGCGCCACACATGTGTTGGGGACACTCTCTTGGCAACGTGATTAAGGCACACAGGATTGTTTTTTCCACTCATACAGTCCATGCGTTTTATTATACTCTCATAAACCACTTTAGATCATGTTATATATCACAGACCTAACATATAGTCCATAGCACTTCACAATTCATGACTTTAACTCGTAATCACTAAACATGCCAGACTTCTCCTTGTCCAGTTACCGTGGGCAACCACATACAGTGTCAATGTCTCTTGCAGTCTCTAAACATGCTGGACCTCGCTTCGTCTACTTACAGAGGGTGACCACATAATTCATTAACTTCCACGGAACATAACAAGCACCAACAGTCTGTTCCAATGGCAGATACTCGTCTGCCCTTACTATAACCCCCTTGTCTGGAGTTACCTTACAGAAGCTCCTGCTCCACATGCTGTCAGTCTCTCTCACAGGGAAGCTGCCTTACTGGGATCACCATACTTGCGACTCGACAGTTCCAGACCCTCAGAAGGTCAGTAGATTTCCTAATGAAGTGCCATCACAGACTCTGCACACACATGGTCTCCCCTGTTCTATTCAGGAAGTTATAGGACCTTCCAACACACAGACCTTCCAGGTAACTGGCCTCTCTGTGTGCTATTCAGGAAGTCCATCCACTGATAGGACCTTCCAACACACAGGCCTGACCTCTGGCAGGACTTTACAACCTTGCCCATGTGACCCAAACCATGGTCACATTATGTAGCTTAAGCCACCTTCAGGAGGTGTGTGTGGTTAGCCAGTCCCACCCACCTCTCCAGCTAACCCTGTAAGCCCCCTTTGCAAACAAAAGCAAGGCTCGTAGAACTACAGGTCCCAGAGGAACATTTCATGCTTACAGCAGAGAGGACTTTCTCCCCTGCGACATATACCGGCCCTTTACAACAATGCCGTTCACTGTCTCACAATCAATATGTTCATTATATGGGCAGTAAAGATGAATCAAGTTCTTAGATCTAAATAGATGTACAGATTTTGCACCATTTTATTTAAAATTTCAATGCAATATTTATAATTTTTTGTAATCAGTGTAATTTACCCAAAAGTAAAGATGAGCAGATCAATTTCCAGCAAATTGAATGTGCTTAGAATTTCACAGAAATTTTGAGTCTCATTTTTTGCAATCCAATTTACATAAATCAAACAAAATGGAAGTAATTCACAACTTTATTTAACTTTTTTAAAAATAAAAAATAATATACTCACTATGCCCCTCACTTGTCTTGGTGTCCCAGCTTCCTGTCTATTTCTCCACTGATTCGCTCCCTCCAGCTCCCGTCTTCTCTTTCGTCCTCACTCGTCAGTACCTTGGGCGTTGACTAGGTCTAAGGTAATGTCATGTCATCTCATTAGAACTAGACCTCGGCCTATGAGGCCCCCCACAGAACGCCATGATGTGCAGTGCCTCAGCATGTCATGACATCATGTCGTCATGTGAGAACTAGTCAGTGCTAAAGGTGACAAAAAGCAAAGAGAAGACCAAAGCCAGTGGGTGGGCTCATACCAGTAAAAGACAGAATGTGAAGCTGGGATGCCAGGACAGGTGATGGGTTGGGGATATAATGTTTGTTTTTTTTCAATTTTTGACCCCATAATTTATTATGCTCTGGGATCTGGAGAGACCTGACAACATAATAAATGTATTTTACTGACATTTTGATGCATATTGAATACACTTGATGTAAATCAAATTTAAGTCAAGTTTCAACAAATTCTTTCATCCTTACCCAACAGAAGTTAATAAGATCATAGCATAATAACTTTAACATATTGTATTATTACTATTGTTATTAGACCTATAGTACATAAACACTTTGGGCTTCATTAAAAAGCTATAGGTATAAGATCTCAGTTGTATATTTGTACCTTTTATTAATTACTACCTTGGACAAATTAAATGTGTACATCAATGGTTATTTTAACCAGTTTAGGATCGGGACATTTTTCCCCATTCTTGATCTGGGACGTTTTCAAGGTTTTTTTGCACATACACTTTTGACTGCTCTAAAAAATTTTCTCGTGTGTATATTCAAATTATTTTGCCTCATTTTTTTTCTTATTTGGTGCTTAATTTTTATCTCATCACCGTATTCCTTTGTTTTGGGCTGATATTGGGGAAAAAAGTAAATAAAAATAGGAACTACGTGTCTATATTTCACATATTTTGTGTTTTATTTTTTTGGACCACTGAAAAAAAATTAAGTTATTGTGTTCTCCTTTCCATATTTTTTTAAAATATATTAGATGCATTATTTTTAGAGTGACAGTGCTAGAAACAGTGATTTGAACTTACAGCATTGCAGGTTTTTAAGGTGTGCTTTATTCATTTATTTCTTCTTTTTTTACTAATTTAGGTTATTTTTTCGATTTACGAACTGTACTGCTACATAAAGTCTTATAAGACCATGGGGGCATAATAATGTATTAATTTATTGCTAATTTCACCTGTAACTGGAACCAAGATAAAGTGGAAATTCAGCCTCCTGGCTGCATAATGAAAGATGACTGAGTCTCCTAGGACCTGGAAGCTCCTGCTCCCTTCCTACATCTAGCAATCATATGATAGCTGGATAGAAGAGACTAAGCACTGATAGTGGTTCCTAATATGTTTACATGTTGTTTGTTCACTGTTATGTTCACCGGAAGGCAGGAAGAGTAATAAACTCTCTCTGTCTTCTATACAAAGATTCTGGTTTTGTCTGACAGCTCCTGAAATTGCACAATCTCCTGAAAGCTGTTTAGTCCACACTGACATTTTTGAACATCAATGCAGAGTAAAGTGAGGACTGCCTGGGCGTAAAAAGTCTATCGGTGCTCCAAAAGAAGATAAGATGTAATTCCAAATATTATTAGTTAGTAAATGTATTAAAAAAGGATGAATCTACAATAGGGTGATAATGGCCAAACATTCAAACAGATAATGATATTCAGATATGTTGCTCCACAAAGAAGCAACTATGTTTTTAACATTTCAAAACATATGTCCTTCTTTACCTCTCGACATTGCTTGAAATATTTCAAGATGAGTAGAGCAATATGACCAGCTTTGAAAAAACATAATTTTTGTGATATTCTCTTGGAATATGTTTATGCTGCATATAGCCACTCAGCAGTTGAAGTGCAATGGAGGGTTTTGCTAGCATGTTTGTGATAATGTACTTAATTTGTATTGTAAACAATTTAAATTCTTAATGATGAGCGAATGTGCTCAGTGATACTCAGATATCACTAGAGTATTTGGGTCCTTGGATATGCTCGGCACTCAATGAGCATTGGCTGGTGTTTGGTTCTGAAGCTTGAATTCCTGCCCCGCATGTTTGGCACATGTTATACAGCCAATAAGCATGTGGGGATTGCCTTCTAGTCACTGAAATGCTGTAGCCATAGAGATTATAAAAAGACTGGTGTCACCACGCTTGACTCACTTATGCCACTGCTCAGCTCAGGGACAGTTCTGATTGGCGAGCGAGAACAGTTGTCCATACCTGTGTGTGCACAGTTTAATTAATCAGGTTCCTCTAGCATTGATTCTGGTGCTGATGCTAATCCATCATACTAACAGTCCTTCTAAGGGCTAATCCTGTGCTTTGCTGTTTGTATCAGGTACATTCTGCATTTAGCCTTGGGACAGTTGCAGGAGCAGGGATAGTGGCAGAATACAGCCTCTAAGCAGGGCTTAGGGCTTTGCAGTACATTGCTGCTGCATGAGACCACAGTCATTTTTTGAGGGGATGAAAAAATTGACTACATTGTCATCTATACAGTTTAATATGCTTATTGTTATATTATTTGGTATATAAAACTCAAAAAAAGTTCATAATATTTTCTGAATTCAATTAATCATCCATTCAGTTTAACATGGTTCTTGTGACATTACAGTGGTATATAAAGCGCCAAAAGAAACATTCAAAACATTTTTCTGGATTCAATTAGTCATCTGTACAGTTTAACGTGGTTAGTATTATATTATGAATTTATGATGGCATTTATGATGGCATATAAGACTCCAAAAACTCATTCAAATTTTGTTTCTGGATTCAATTAGTCGTTCACAGAATTTCAAGCACTGCTTAGTGATACATTACGGTGGTATATAAAACTCCAAAAAAATTCAAAACTTTTTTCTGGATTCAATTAGTCATCCATACAGTTTATCATGGTCAGTGTTACATTTTGGTGGTATATAAAACACCAAAAAATAATTAGTCATTCATAGAGTTTAGCATCGCTAGTGTTACATTATGGTGGAATATACAATTCCCCCCCAAAAAAATTTTTTTTTTTCTAGATTCAATTAGTCATCCATACAATTTAACATGCTCTGTGTAAAATTATGGTGGTTTAAATTTTTTAAAAACCGCTTAGCCTTCTACAGTTGATCAAATTTTTTGGTTCCAAAAATTGACTAATGTCATCCATACAGTTTAACGTGCTTTGTGCAAAATTACGGTGGTTTAAAATTTTTTAAATCTGATGGGGTAAATTTCTCTTAAATTATCTAACAATACAAAAAGCGTTAAAAATATTGGCTGGATTACAGTTCTTATCCATACACTATTCCATGGTCTGGGGGATATTTCCTGTGATCTATAAAATTAAAATAAAAACAGTCAAACATTTTGCAGTCTTCAATTTGTCAGCCATACAGATATCTAACACTCAATAAAAGCATAATAAAATTAGCTGGATTACATTTCTCACCCACACACTACTCTGTGGTCTGGGATAAATTTCTGTGATATTATCTAACACTACAAAATGTGTTAAAAAAATTGTCTGGAGTACAATTCTCATCCATATACTATTCCGTGGTCTGGGGTACATTTCCTGTGATCAATAAAACTGAAAAAACTGCTAACATTTTTTGCAGAGTTACATTTCTCAGCCATACAGTATTTTGTGGTCTGGGTACATTTATGTGATCTTTAAAACTGAGAAAAAAGTTTGAAAAATTTTGTAGTGTTACAGGATTCAGGAACTATTGAGTGGACTGCGGGACCTAGGCTGGCCGGAAGGAGGTGAGTCAGGACAAGGTCTGGACAAATGTTATTGGGCCCGCTAGCCTTATGGTGCTGAGAGTTGGCATCCCAAGGAGTGGTAGTTGCTTACAACCGTCAGCAGAGAAGGGGATCCATTGAAAAGTTTGTGGCAGTAAAGACGAAACACTTGCCTTGAAGTCTGCAAGAGCTGACGACTGTAACTAGGGACATTTTCCTCAAAATGGAGACATCTGAAGCGGGCATCTGAAGAGGATTACTGTATTACCCTGCTTATAATTTTTTACTGACTTTGTACTTTGTGTAAGCCTTTAGGAGTGTAGGAATACAGCAACTACAATTTAAAAATATTTGAATGAGACCTCCCAGTTGTTGCCTTTCAGGGGTGTACAGTTGTGGCCAAAAGTATTGTCACCCCTGCAATTCTGTCAGATAATACTCAGTTTCTTCCTGAAAATTATTGTAAACACAAATTCTTTGGTATTATTATATTCATTTAATGTGTCTTAAAAGAAAAAACACAAAAGAGAATGAAGCAGAAAAGCAAAACATTGATCATTTCACACAAAACTCCAAAAATGGGCCAGACAAAAGTATTGGCACCCTCAGCCTAATACTTGGTTGCACAACCTTTAGCCAAAATAACTGCGACCAACCGCTTCTGGTAACCATCAATGAGTTACTTACAATGCTCTGCTGGAATTTTAGACCATTCTTCTTTGGCAAACTGCTCTAGGTCCCTGATATTTGAAGGGTGCCTTCTCCAAACTGCCATTTTTAGATCTCTCCACAGGTGTTCTATTGGATTCAGGTCTGGACTCATTGCTGGCCACCTTAGAAGTCTCCAGTGCTTTCTCTCAAACCATTTTCTAGTGCTTTTTGTAGTGTGTTTTGGGTCATTGTCCTGCTGGAAGACCCATGACCTCTGAGGGAGACCCAGCTTTCTCACACTGGGCCCTACATTATGCTGCAAAATTTGTTGGTAGTCTTCTGACTTCATAATGCCATGCACACGGTCAAACAGTCCAGTGCCAGAGGCAGCAAAGCAACCCCAAAACATCAGGGAACCTTTGCCATGTTTGACTGTAGGGACCGTGTTCTTTTCTTTGAATGACTTTCTTTCTCCTGTAACCTCTATCTTGATGTTGACGCCTTTGCCCAAAAAGCTCTACTTTTGTCTCATCTGACCAGAGAACATTCTTCCAAAACGTTTTAGGCTTTTTCAGGTAAGTTTTGGCAAACTCCAGCCTGGCTTTTTTATGTCTCGGGGTAAGAAGTGGTGTCTTCCTGGGTCTCCTACCATACAGTCCCTTTTCATTCAGACGCCGATGGATAGTACGGGCTGACACTGTTGTACCCTCGGACTGCAGGGCAGCTTGAACTTGTTTGGATGTTAGTCGAGGTTCTTTATCCAACATCTGCACAATCTTGCGTTGAAATTTCTTGTCAATTTTGCTTTTCCGTCCACATCTAGGGAGGTTAGCCACAGTGCCATGGGCTTTAATCTTCTTGATGACACTGCGCATGGTAGACACAGGAACATTCAGGTCTTTGGAGATGGACTTATAGCCTTGAGATTGCTCATGCTTCTTCACAATTTGGTTTCTCAAGTCCTCAGACAGTTCTTTGGTCTTCTTTCTTTTCTCCATGCTCAATGTGGTACACACAAGGACATAGGACAGAGGTTGAGTCAACTTTAATCCATGTCAACTGGCTGCAAGTGTGATTTAGTTATTGCCAACACCTGTTAGGTGCCACAGGTAAGTTACAGGTGCTGTTAATTACACAAATTAGAGAAGCATCACATGATTTTTTGAGCAGTGCCAATACTTTTGTCCACCCTTTTTTTTATGTTTGGTGTGGAATTATATCCAATTTGGCTTTAGGACAATTCTTTTTGTGTTTTTTCATTTAAGACAAATTAAATGAAGATAATAATACCAAAGAATTTGTGTTTGCAATCATTTTCAGGAAGAAACTGAGTATTATCTGACAGAATTGCAGGGGTGTCAATACTTTTGGCCACAACTGTATGCATGACCATCTTTATCTTCAATGCCCTTGATCATGGAAGGAGGTTTGCACTCAAAATCTCACGATACATAGCCACATTCATTCTTTCATGTACACGGATCAGCCGTCTTGGTCCATTTGCAGAGAAACAGCCCCAAAGCATGATGTTGCCACCCCCATGCTTCACAGTAGGTATGGTGTTCTTTGGACGCAATTCAGCATTCTGTCTCCTCCAAACATGACAAGTTTTGTTTCTACCAAACGTTCTACTTTGGTTTCATCAGAAATATGACATTCTCCCACTACTCTTCTGGATAATCCAAATGCTCTCTAGCAAACTTCAGACGTGCCCGGACATGTACTGGCTTAAGCAGGGGGACGCGTCTGGCACTGCAGGATCTGAGTCCCTGGTGGCGTAGTGTGTTACTGATGGTAGCCTTGTGGTTCTGAGATTTTTGCTCACCATTCTTATGATCATTTTGACCCCACGGGGTGAGATCTTGCATGGAGCCCAAGATTGAGGGGAGATTATCAGTGGTCTTGAATGTCTTCTATTTTTTTATTATTGCACCCACAGTTGATTTCATCACACCAAGCTGCTTGCCTATTGCAGATTCAGTCTTACGAGCCTGGTGCAGGGCTACAATTTTGATACTGGTGTCCTTCGACAGCTCTTTAGTCTTCACATTGTGGAGTTTGGAGTGTGACTGTTTGAGGTTGTGGACAGGTGTCTTTTATATTGATAACAAGTTCAAACAGGTGCCATTACTAAAGGTAATGAGTGGAGGACACAGGAGCCTCTTAAAGAAGAAGTTACAGGTCTGTGAGAGCCAGAAATCTTGCATGTTTTTAGGTGACCAAATACTTATTGTCCACCATAATTTGCAAACTAAATCTTGCCAAATCAGACAATGTGATTTTCAAGATTTGTTTTCTCATTTTGACTCTCATAGTTGTGGTCTACTTATGATGTCAATAACAGACCCCTCTCATCTTTTTAAGTAGGAGAACGTGCACAATTGGTGGCTGACTAAATACTTTTTTACCCACTGCATGTTGTTGCTGAAAAATCCTCTTTTATCATTTTATATAAATGACCTCTTCCAGGCTCTGAGGCAGATGGTGCTTGGAGATAACTGCTCCCCAGAGCTTATTTTACATGAAGGAGGCATTTCTATGGTGAGACAAGTAAATACATTTGTTTCCAGCATTCTTTAACCTGTATGCCCATATTAATAGCTTAGATTGGTAAAATGTGGTGACAGATTCCCTTTAACACTATCTACATGCATTTGGAATTATAACAGGTCAAAATGCAAAACAATGTTACCCATGCTGTAGCTCAACTTTGATAATCGAATAAAAAGAATTTAAAAAGAAAAAAGAATCTTACCAGTAGTACAGTAACTGCCATCTCCTATCTCAATAAAGCAAAAATCTGTCTTCGCTGACTATTGCTTTTAGCATGTTTAATTTCCCAGAGGAGCAAGCAAGGTGCTTAAGTCTTCTCATACTGGTGTGCCAGACCTGGCATGTCACTATTCACAAGGAGAAACCTTACTGCTTAGATATCAATGAACAGAGAATTTTGAGAATGAATGAGGAGGAGAAATAAGCGGATTTATTGATAAGGTATCTTATAAAGTTTCTTATCTTCACTTGTATCATTGATCTATGAAATAAAAGTAAAATGACAGTTATTCTTTA
The DNA here is from genome assembly GCF_039654945.1 of Dendrobates tinctorius. NCBI lineage: Eukaryota > Metazoa > Chordata > Amphibia > Anura > Dendrobatidae > Dendrobates > Dendrobates tinctorius. The sequence continues at coordinate 5,775,460 of NW_027361673.1, forward strand.
AGGATTTCTTATTTTTTTTTAGGTAAGATTGCCCATTTATTGTGGGAACATGGAAGACGGTCTTATGGTCATCTTTAACCCCTTATGGAATTAGCTACTTTGTAGGTTAATGACCAGGACTGAATTTTGAAATTTGACCCATGTCTGTTTATATGGTAATAACTCTGGAGTGCTTCAATGGATCCCACTGATTTTGAGATTGCCTTTTCATCACATATTGTACTTCATAATAGTGGTAAAATTACTTCAATATGACTTGCGTTAACTTGTGAAAGAATTATAAATTTGTCAAAAATTTTGAAAATGTCACAATTTTCAAACTTTTAATTTTTATGCCCTTAAATCAGAGAGTTAACAAATAATATTTCCCACATGTCTACATGCACAATTTTTGAAACATAATTTTTTTTTGTTAGAAGTTATAAGGGTTAAAAGTTGATCAGCGTTTTCTCATTTTTCCAACAAAATTTGCAAAACCATTTTTTTTAGGGACCACATCACCATCCCATTTTTAAAAGTGACTTTGAGAGGTCTATATGACGGAAAATACCCAAAAGTAACAATATTCTAAAAACTACACCCCTCAAAGTGTTCAATACCACATTGAAGAAGTTTATTAACCCTTCAGATGCTTCACAGTAACTGAAGCAATGTGGAAGCAAAAAATGACCTTTTTTACACAAAAAAATTTACTTAAGACCCAATTTTTTATTTTAACAAGGGTGTCAGGAGAAAATGAACCCCAGTATTTGTTTTACTGGTGAGAGTTCATCGATACCCCATATGTGGGGGAAGACCACTGTTTGGGTGCATGGTAGGGCACGGAAACAAAGGAGCACCGTTTCACATTTCACACAGTAATTGGCTGGATTCAAGAGCGGATGACACCATATTGGAAACTAAGCCCATCAAGGAACTTATGTAGATCTGTGGTGAGCACCTTGAACCCCTAGGTGCGTCACAGAATTTTATAACATACAGCTGTGAAAATTAAAAGTCACATTTTTTCCACAAATATCATCTTTTAGCCCCAAATTTTTTATGTTAACAATGGTAGCAAGAGAAAATGGAAATCGTTGTGCAATTGCTACTGAGTACACTGAAATCACATGTGTGGAGGAAGATCACTGGGAGCATGGCAGGGCCCAGAAGGGAAGGAGCAAAGTTTGACTTTTTGAATACAAAATTGTCTGGAATCGAGAGCAGATGCCATGTCATGTTTGGAGGGCCCCTGATGTGTCTAAACAGTGGAAACCCCACAAAATTGACACCATTTTGGAAACTAGACCCCCAAGGAACTTATCTAGATGTGTGGTGATCATCTTGGACCCCCAGGTGCTTAACAGAAGTTTATAACATACAGCTAAGGCACATTTTTCCAAGAAAATTTTGATTTTAGCCCCCAATTTTTTATTTTCTCAAGGGTAACAGAAGAAAATGGACCCCAAAATGTGTTGTGCAATTTCTCCTGAGTATGCCAATACCCCATGTGTGGTTGAAAACTACTTTTGAGGCACACTGTAAAGCTCAGAAAGGAAGAAGCGCTACATTTGAGTTCAGATTTTACCAGAATGGTTTGAAGGTACCATGTCACATTAACAGAGTCCCTGAGGTGCCAGAACAGCAGAAACCCCCATAACTGATGTCAATTTGCAAACTACACCTCTCAGTGAATTCCTCTAGTGGTGTGGGGATCATATGGACACCACAGGTATGTCACAGGAATTTATACTGGGTGCTGTGAGGCACTAGGCCGTCCACCCTGCTGTTGCATTGTTGCTGTGACAGTGGTCGGCACATGACTCCATTAAGGTCATAGGGACCCACTAAGAGGTTTGCCAAGAAATGGCGGTGGGCTTCATACAGTCTGATCAGAATGTTAAACTAAGAACCTGATGTTCAGTTATATATACAAGTGCTTCTCACTAAATTAAAATATCATCAAAAAGTTAATTTATTTCAGTTCTTCAATACAAAAAGTGAAAATCATATATTATATAGTTAATACAAACAGAGTGATCTATTTCAAGTGTTTATTTCTGTTTATGTTGATGATTATGGCTTCAGCCAATGAAAACCCAAAAGTCATTATCTCAGTAAATTAGAATAATTAACAAAAACACCTTCAAAGGCTTCCTAAACAATTAAAAAGGGCCCTTTGTCTATTTTAGTAGGATCCACAATCATGGGGAACACTGCTGACTTGACAGATGTCTAGAAGGCAGTCATTGACACATTCCACAAGGATGGTAAGCTACGAAAGGTCATTGCTGAAGAAGCTGGCTGTTCACAGAGTGCTGTGTCCAAGCATATTAATGGAAAGTTGAGTGGAAGGAAAAAGTGTGGTAGAAAAAGGTGCACAAGCTAACGGGCTAACCACAGCCTTGAAAGGATTGTTAAGAAAAGGCCATTCAAATATTTGGGGGAAAGTCATAAGGACTGGACTGCTGCTGAAGTCATTGCTTCAAGAGCCACCACATACAGACATATCCAGGACATGGGCTATACAGTCATATGTTAAAGTTTGGGCACCCCCTATTAATGTTAACCTTTTTTCTTTATAACAATTTTGGTTTTTGCAACAGCTATTTCAGTTTCATATATCTAATAGCTGATGGACTCAGTTATATTTCTGGATTCAAATGAGGTTTATTGTACTAACAGAAAATGTGCAATCTGCATTTTAACAAAATTTGACCGGTGCAAAAGTAAGGGCACCTCAACATAAAAGTGACATTAATATTTCGTAGATCCTTCTTTTGCAAAAATAACAGCCTCTAGTCGCTTCCTGTAGTTATTAATGAGTTCCTGGATCCTGGTTGAAGGTATTTGTGACCATTCCTGTTTACAAAACAATTCCAGTTCAGTTAAGTTTCATGGTCGCCGAGCATGGACAGCCCGCTTCAAATCATCCCACAGATGTTCAATGATATTCAGGTCTGGGGACTGGGATGGCCATTCCAGAACATTGTAATTGTTCCTCTGCATGAATGCCTGAGTAGATTTGGAGCGGTGTTTTGGATCATTGTCTTGCTGAAATATCCATCCCCTGCGTAACTTCAACTTCGTCACTGATTCTTGCACATTATTGTCAAGAATCTGCTGATACTGAGTTGAATCCATGCAACCCTCAACTTTAACAAGATTCCCGGTGCCAGCATTGGCCACACAGCCCCAAAGCATGATGGAACCTCCACCAAATTTTACTGTGGGTAGCAAGTGTTTTTCTTGGAATGCTGTGTTTTTTAGCCTCCATGCATAACGCCTTTTTGTATGACCAAACAACTCAATCTTCGTTTCATCAGTCCACAGGACCTTCTTCCAAAATGTAACTGGCTTGTCCAAATGTGCTTTTGCATACCTCAGGCGACTGTTTGTGGCGTGCTTGCAGAAATGGCTTCTTTCGCATCACTCTCCCATACAGCTTCTCCTTGTGCAAAGTGCGCTGTATTGTTGACCGATGCACAGTGACACCATCTGCAGCAAGATGATGCTGCAGGTCTTTGGAGGTGGTCTGTGCATTGTCCTTGACTGTTCTCAAAAATTCTTCTTCTCTGCCTTTCTGATATTTTTCTTGGCCTGCCACTTCTGGGCTTAACAAGAACTGTACCTGTGTTCTTCCATTTCCTTACTATGTTCCTCACAGTGGAAACTGACAGGTTAAATCTCTGAGACAACTTTTTGTATCCTTCCCCTGAAAAGCTATGTTGAATAATCTTTGTTTTCAGATCATTTGAGAGTTGTTTTGAGGAGCCCATGATGCCACTCTTCATAGGAGAATCAAGTAGGAGAACTACTTGCAAGTGGCCACCTTAAATACCTTTTCTCATGATTTGATACACCTGGCTATGAAGTTCAAAGCTCAATGAGGTTACAAAACCAATTTAGTGCTTCAGGAAGTCAGTAAAAAGTAGTTATGAGTGTTCAAATCAAGAAAATGATAAGGGTGCCCATACATTTGCACAGGTCAAATTTTGTTTAAATGCAGATTGCACTTTTTCTGTTAGTACAATAAACCTCATTTTAATCCAGAAATATAACTGAGTCCATCAGTTATTAGATATATGAAACTGAAATAGCTGTTGCAAAAACCAAAATTGTTATAAAGAAAAAAGGTTAACATTAATAGGGGTGCCCAAACTTTAACATATGACTGTAAGTGTCGCATTCCTTTTATCAAGCCACTCAGGACCAATAGACTATGTCAGAAGCATCTTACCTGGGCCAAGGAGAAAAAGAACTGGACTGTTGATCAGTGGTCCAAGGTGTTGTTTTCAGATTAAAGTAAATTTTGTATTTTATTTGGCTATCAAGGTCCCAGAGTCTGGAGGAAGAGTGGAGAGGCCACAATCCAAGCTGCTTGAGGTCTAGTGTGAAGTTCCACAATCAGTTGTCAGGACTCTGCATCCCCTGTTCATCTTTTGTGCTTTATAGCCCTTTTTCAAGATGGCATCTGCTGCCTCACTCCTGCTCATGTGATCCGCCTTCTCTGTATTTATAACCCTAATTTGCCTTCCAGTCCATGCTTGTGTATTCTGCTTTATTTCCTGGTCCTGTGTTGCAAGAGATTGATCCTCTCCAGAGAATGTGGTTAAGCCCTTCCAGCAAACCTTACCAGCTCTTAGCAGTGCTCGTGCTACTAGCTGTGTGTCTGTGTTTCTCTGCATCTGTGTCAGCCTGCCTGCTTAGGAGACATACGCTTGGCCTGCTTCAGCTAATCTTGTTTGTATACAGTGGTAGTTTATTTGACTGTTCTGGACTTCCTAAGACTTGCAGCTCTGCACTGCTTCGGGACTCTTATTCAGAGACTACCAGACCTATTGTGAACAGTGTCTTCTGATCAGCATTCCCCAATATGTGACTCTCTTAAGAGACTCTGAATGCAGCAGTACTGCATCTAAACTACTTTTGCTTCTCCCTGTGTTTGTTGTGTTTTCTCAAACTGTTGCTCAAGTGCTTCACCTGCGTTTGCTTGTGTAATGCAGACTTGTTAATTGTACTCTTGTTCAATTGACTCATTTGTCTCAAGCCAAGAGGTTCCTGAGTGCTCCACTATAATTGTTACATCAGTGATGGTTTGTGGAGCCATGTCATCTGCTGGTTTAAGTCCACTGTGTTTTATGAAGACCAAAGTGAATAATAAAGTAACTTGGCACTCAACTGAATGATCCTTTTTGAAAATAAGTTTTTATTGTGGCAGTCACAAAGGACGTTTCGGCCTACAATTGGCATTCGTCAGTCTGCCGACTGCTGCAAATGATGAAGTTAAAAGTGGAGAATTATATAAGATCCTATTACAAGGCAGTGATTTTGGAGGTTACTGCAATGACCAACTGTCTATAACACGTGTAGTGCTCTGGTGAATCTGGGAGAAATTGGAACAGGCAATGGAGAAAAATAAATTTCTTATAATCCTAAGAGGTTAATGCCTGAGCGGATACTGCATCCAGGTCCATACGCCCAGGCACTACACCTGCACGTGTTCATGTAACCTGATCTACTGATACAAGACTGTTAAAGCGCCTCAGGCATTAACCTCTTAGGATTATAAGAAATTTATTTTTCTCTAACATTAATTGGTTCAAGTATCAACAGATATTAACCCATACCCACCAGGCATAAACTCTTACAGGCATAAAGCCCCTAGAGACTTAAGCTCCATTGCCTGTTCCAATTTCTCCTGGATTCACCAGAGCACTACACGTGTTATAGGCAGTTGGTCATTGCAGTAACCTCCAAAATCACTGCCTTGTAATAGGATCTTATATAATTCTCCACTTTTTTTTTTTTTTTTTTTTGTAACTGTTTTCAAATAATTTTATTGTTTTTTTTAGAAATAAACAGGGTAGGGAAAGGAAGGTAGGAAGGGAGTGGGGAATAAACAACCTTGTACAGGTACGGAAAAAAAATTTAAAGACTAGAGAACCCACAAATAGGCATAGAGTAACATATATCGAATAACAACATAAAGGAAAAAAAAATCGACAATCCTTATTATGGGGTAACATTCTTGGAAGGAGATACAGCATCCCAGTACTAAAGTGCCCAGGTTTAAACTTCAAAATATAGTGCCTCTTGTTAAGTCTATTTGATGTGAAATTTGTTGTTCCAGGTCTTTCATTTTTTTGAGTATTTGTAAATGTGATTGTTGTTAATCGCAAATCTGCTTTGTAAATTGCTGTGTTGGCCTATCTTGTCAAGTATGTCTGAAAACTAGGGAACCTCTGCTTTCTTCCACCATTGTGCTAACATGGTCTTGGTCACTAAGAGGATGTGTATGATAATGGGTCTTACCGAATCATCAAGTTGTTCCATGTCTAATGAAAGAAGTGCTCTTTCGGGTGTAATTGTGAAGTGCTTAGCAATGAGGTTAATGTGCAGTGTGACTTGAAGCCAGAGGTTTTTTATTTTTGAACAACCCCAGAAAATATGGTAGAGGTTCCCTTGGTGTCCACAATCTCTCCAGCACAAGGAAGATAGCTCTGTGTTAAAATGCGATAACCTCGTCGGGGGATTCTCCACTTTTAACTTCATCATCTGCAGCAGTCGGCAGACTGACGAAGGCCAACTGTAGGCCGAAACGTCCTTTGTGACTGCCACAATAAAAACTTATTTTCAAAAAGGATCATTCAGTTGAGTGCCAAGTTACTTTATTATTCACTTGGGTCTGGGTAACCTACTTGTGCACCCTGTAGTAGTGCCACGCTATACTTTACACGATTATCAAGACCAAAGTCACCACAGCCATCTACCAGGAAATTTTAGAGCACTTCATGCTTCCCTTTGTCAACAAGCTTTTTGGAGATGGAAATTTAATTCTCCAACAGGACTTGGCACCTGTCCACTCTGTCAAAAGTACCAATACTTGGTTTAAAAACAACAGTATCACTGTGCTTGATTGGCCAGAAAACTTGCCTGACCTTAACCCCATAGATTCGGTACTGTCAACAGGAAGATGAGAGACACCAGAAAAAACAATGCAGACAAGCTGAAGGCTAAAATCGTTTTTCAAGCTGGTGTTATAACGTATTCTAATTTACTGAGATAATGACTTTTGGGTTTTCATTGGCTGTAAGCCATAATCATCAACATTAACAGAAATAAACACTTGAAACAGATCACACTTGAAACAGATCACACTTGAAACAGATCACCGTTTGTAATGACACTATATAATATTTGAGTTTCACTTTTGTAATGAAGAACTGAAATAAATTAGCTTTTTGATGACATTATAATTTAGGGAGAAGCACATGTATTTTTGCCTAGAATCATTAGATCAATGTATGATTTTTGGAGGTGCTATCCATTCTCTTTTTCAGAAATTTATACTATTGGGTGGTGAAGAAAAAATAATTATATTTCTTCCACTAAAATGTTGTTTTAGCCCCAATTTTTTTATTTTTACAAGTGTTAATAGGAAAAAATGAGGGCCAATAGAACAAAACACCGTGTCTGCAAATTGAGATTCTGATTTGGCTTTTATCCTAAGTCATATTACAAGACTCGTTAAAGGGTTGATTGTGACTTGTAGGGTCGCTACTACCAACAGGTGGCGCTATAGAGTTCAAGTCCTCTTTCTGTCTGAAGAGGCAATTTGCATAGGAAAAAATGGACATCTCAGTTTGTTGTGCAATTTCTCCTGAGTGTGTCAATTCTCTGCATGTAATCGGGAACTACTTTTGAGGAACAGTGCACAGCTCAAAAGGGAAGGAGCACCATATTATTATGCACATATTATTATTATGAGTTAAGAGTGCCATGACCCACTGGGAGAGCTCTGAGGTGCCAGAAAAGCAGAACTCCTCATAAGTGATCCCATTTTACAAACTAAACCTCTCAATGAATTCATCTAGGGGTGCAGTCGTCATATTGACACCACAGGTGTGTCACAGAATTTTATACCATTGGGTGTTTTCTTCATCAGTGAAGAAAAAATAATTATATTTTTACCACAAAAATGTTGTTTTAGCCTTAGATTTTACATTTTCACATGGGAAAATTGGTAAAAATGGCAACAAAATTTGTGCTATAATTTCTGATGAATGTAGAAATACCACATATGTACAGTACTAATTAGCCACATGGTGAGACTTGAGAGGGACAAAGCGCTATTTGCCTTCTGGAGCACAGATTTTCCTAGAATAGCTTGCATACTCCATATACACAGCCCCTAAGTGCTAGACAGCAGAATCCACCCTCAAGTGACCCCATTTTAGCATCCTGCCAAACATGTGGATGCTAAAGGTGGTTTATGCACACTGGGGCTCACAAGGGACGAGGGCATTTGGATTTGGGAATGCCAAATTTGCTGAATTTCTTTTGGAAGGTGAGGAACCATTTCACTTTTCCAGAGCCTTTGTGCTACCAGTAATGTGGAAGCCCACTATATTTCCAGTAACAGATGATAGATGTGAGTGGAAGCTTTTTTTGTGGATTGAGTTGAAACTTTTATTGAGAACATTTTATATAACGTTTGGGATCATATTTGTCCTGCGCTCTATGCTGAGCACTTACTTTGGGGTTTCCACCTAAATCTCAAGTGATGTGACAGATAAAACCCTGAGGGATACAATCACTATAATTAGGCAGCAGAGTTACTCTGGACTCTGGCCACTCCTCAGTGGAGTCCTTCTTTTCAAAAGTACACAAAACTATGGTGGACTGTGTTTTTATGCATGCCTAAAAAGATGTATGCAGCTGAATCATAGGCCAGACAATGTCCACAGTGCTTCCATTTTCCTAGTCTTAGGGGATCTTCTGCCAGGGGTTCCGTCTGAATCATGTATTTCAGAGATTTACACAGAAACCGCTGTAAGCACTCAGCGCAGAGCACATGATAAATGTGAACTGAGCCTCACTGCATTGTTTGGGGGCAGAATGAGCAAATCCACAGTAGGTGAAGAATTGATTTTATTTATTATAAGAATAAATACACTAGAGTCCCACAAAGTAATTTGAGGATGAAGCAGCAAAAACAGGTGTACAGATTTGTGTGAAAGAAATGTAAAAGAAGCTACAAAAGTAAATAAAGAGAATATGTTGGGCTCAAAACTCAATAAAGAATGTAGGTTTAAATTTTAAATAAACAAATAATATATCATCATATGGCACATCAATGAATAAAACAATTTACAGATCTGTAGCAGATGTTAGTTGAGTGGTTAGTAAACAGCAACTTTGCAGTTGGTATTGTCCTTGCTGACAATTGCCTTTACTGACAATTACTGATAGCAGTGTAGCTTATCAATGAAGTTTGTCACTTTTGCATCGAAGACTTTAATGAAAAAACTTTGGAATATTTTAGGAATGTGATCCTTCCTTATTTAGTACTAGCTGAAGAGCCCAGCACTGCCCGGGAATAGTAACTAACTACGGTTAGTTATAACAAATTATAATGATTATATCTATATATATATATATAAAGCTGAGTATAGAGTCCCGCCCACTCCGCATGGCTTCATTCACTATAATATCCCACATCATTCCGTCAGCCAGAGCCACCGGACTACTACCCCTAATATCCGACATCATCCCATCAGCCAGAGCCACTGGACTACAATCCCTAATATCCGACATCGTCCCATCAGCCAGAGCCACCGGACTACTACCCCTAATATCCCACATCATCCCATCAGCCAGAGCCACCGGACTACTACCCCTAATATCCAACATCATCCCGTCAGCCTAGGGTCAGAACCAGAGCACTGAGTGGAACGGTCGTAACTTCCATACCAGGGATCCCTTTAAGAGAGGCCTGGGGTCAGAACCAGAACACTGAGTGGATTTGTCCTGACTTCCATACCAATGATCCCTGTTATGAATGAGTCACCGAGGAGGAAAAAACAAAAAGCAAGCTAAGCCCAGAAAACCGGAGGGGTTGGTAACTAGCGGATTGCAGACCCCTGATCCTATCCACAACAACTAGCACTAGCCGTGGAGCGTGCCTACAGTGGTCCTAGACGCCTCGTCATGGTCGGAGAACTAAATAAGCCTAAAGAAAGAAAGGGAAAATCTAAACTGCCCCAGAGCAGACCCCAAAGCAATAGACAGCCCCCAACATGTATTGTCGGTGAAACAAGATGAAAACACAGACGTAGGTAGAAAGATAGGCTGAGCAAATGATGGGGCCCTCGCTAACTAGAAAGGACAGGAAAGAAAAGCTGCTGTCTGCAATCACGCAAAAAACCCTGCCAAAAAGAATGTCCAACACGTCTGATAGAAAAAGGCCCTGAAGTCGCTAGACTTCAAATCACTATATCAGCACTCAGGTATATTCTGAAGACAGAGCAAATGAGATCAACTGATCAGAGACAAAATGGGGATTCAGCCCAGTCCCAGCCAGGGCTGGCTGAACACAAAAACTAAGTAAACCAGACAAAAACTCATATGAACAATAGCAGAGAAAACTTAGCTTTAGGAAGGCAGGAACCAAACTGTAAACCAGGAGCCACAGTCAAGAAAAATCACCAGCAAGAAACTAGGGCGTCGGCTGCCTTAAATCCAATCAGAAACTCCTGATGTCCAATCGCAGTCCTCTTCCTCAGGTGGCCGGTCTCTGCCATTTAGATCAGCTTCATTACCTCCCTTCACCAACAGATGGAGTCCAGATAGAGAACTCACTACTCCTCTGTCAGCACAGCCAGCTCCATAACCCTCACCAGAAGCCAGAGGCAAACCCGAAAATGAGCTCACAACAGTACCCCCCCTTGAGGAGGGGTCACCGAACCCTCATCCACGCCACCGGGCCGATCAGGATGGGCCCGATGAAAAGTACAAACTAATCTATCAGCATGAATATCAGAGGCAGAGACCCAAGAATTGTCCTCCTGGCCATAACCCTTCCACTTGACCAAATACTGGAGTCTCCATCTAGCCAGACGAGAATCCAGTATTTTCTCTACCTCATATTCCATATTACCTTCAACCAATACAGGGTCAGGAGGTGCAGCCATAGGAACTACTGGCTCAACATATCTCTTCAACAGCGACTTATGAAACACGTTATGGATCTTAAACGTAACAGGAAGAGCCAATCGAAAAGAAACCAGATTAAGAATCTCCAAAATCTTGTAAGGTCCAATAAATCTTGGCTTGAACTTTGGAGAAGCCACCGTCATAGAGATATTCTTTGATGACAACCAAACCATATCACCCACTTTAAACCGGGGACCAATGGTCCTATGCCGGTTAGAAAACCGCTGGGCCTTTTCCTGGGAGAGAGACAACTTATCCACTACTTGGTCCCAAGTCTGCTGTATTCTCTCTACCACAGTATCAACACCTGGGCAGGCTGAAGATTCCACTTGCCCTGAAGAAAATCGAGGATGAAACCCAAAGTTACAGAAAAAGGGCGACATCAAGGTGGCAGAACTAGCTCTATTATTTAAAGCGAATTCGGCCAAGGGCAAAAATGAAACCCAATCATCCTGATCAGCAGATATAAAACATCTCAAATAAGACTCCAAAGTCTGGTTTGTTCTCTCCATCTGCCCATTGGTCTGAGGGTGAAACGCAGAGGAGAAGGACAACTGAATTCCCAGCTTGGAACAAAAGGCTTTCAAGAATCTGGAAACAAACTGAACTACTCTGTCCGATACAATGTTCTCAGGAATCCCATGCAACCGAACCACCTGTTGTAAAAACAAGGGTACCAACTCTGAGGAAGATGGCAACTTTGGGAGTGGTACAAGATGGATCATCTTAGAGAATCTATCACAAATCACCCAGATAACACATCAGGATCAGGGATCCTTGGTTCAACAGCATGTGAATGAGTGATATACAGTTGTGGCCAAAAGTATTGACACCCCTGCAATTCTGTCAGATAATACTCAGTTTCTTCCTGAAAATGATTGCAATCACAAATTCTTTGGTATTATTATCTTCATTTAATTTGTCTTAAATGAAAAAACACAAAAGAGAATGAAGCAAAAAGCAAAACATTGATCATTCCCCCAAAACTCCAAAAATGGGCCAACCAAAAGTATTGGCACCCTCAGCCTAATACTTGGTTGCACAACTTTTAGCCAAAATAACTGCGACCAACCGCTTCCGGTAACAATCAATGAATTTCTTACAATGCTCTGCTGGAATTTTAGACCATTCTTCTTTGGCAAACTGCTCCAGGTCCCTGATATTTGAAGGGTGCCTTCTCCAACTGCCATTTTTAGATCTCTCCACAGGTGTTCTATGGGATTCAGGTCTGGACTCATTGCTGGCCACCTTAGAAGTCTCCAGTGCTTTCTCTCAAACTAATTTCTAGTGCTTTTTGAAGTGTGTTTGGGTCATTGTCCTGCTGGAAGACCCATGACCTCTGAGGGAGACCCAGCTTTCTCACACTGGGCCCTACATTATGCTGCAAAATTTGTTGGTAGTCTTCAGACTTCATAATGCCATGCACACGGTCAAGCAGTCCAGTGCCAGAGGCAGCAAAGCAACCCCAAAACATCAGGAAACCTCCGCCATGTTTGACTGTAGGGACCGTGTTTTTTTCTTTGAATGCCTCTTTTTTTCTCCTGTAAACTCTATGTTGATGCCTTTGCCCAAAAAGATCTACTTTTGTCTCATCTGACCAGAGAACATTCTTCCAAAATGTTTTAGGCTTTTTCAGGTAAGTTTTGGCAAACTCCAGCCTGGCTTTTGTATGTCTCGGGGTAAGAAGTGGGGTCTTCCTGGGTCTCCTACCATACAGTCCCTTTTCATTCAGACGCCGACAGATAGTACGGGTTGACACTGTTGTACCCTCGGAGTGCAGGGCAGCTTGAACTTGTTTGGATGTTAGTCGAGGTTATTTATCCAACATCCGCACAATCTTGTGTTGAAATCTCTTGTCAATTTTTCTTTTCCGTCCACATCTAGGGAGGTTAGCCACAGTGCCATGAGCTTTAAACTTCTTGATGACACTGCGCACGGTTGACACAGGAATATTCAGGTCTTTGTAGATGGACTTGCAGCCTTGAGATTGCTCATGCTTCCTCACAATTTGGTTTCTCAAGTCCTCAGACAGTTCTTTGGTCTTCTTTCTTTTCTCCATGCTCAATGTGGTACACACAATGACACAGGACAGAGGTTGAGTTAACTTTAATCCATGTCAACTGGCTGCAAGTGTGATTTAGTTATTGCCAACACCTGTTAGGTGCCACAGGTAAGTTACAGGTGCTGTTAATTACACAAATTAGAGAGGCATCACATGATTTTTCAAACAGTGCCAATACTTTTGTCCACCCTCTTTTTTATGTTTGGTGTGGAATTATATCCAATTTGGCTTTAGGACAATTCTTTTTGCGTTTTTTCATTTAAGACAAATGAAATGAAGATAATAATACCAAAGAATTTGTGTTTGCAATCATTTTCAGGAAGAAACTGAGTATTATCTGACAGAATTGCAGGGGTGTTAATACTTTTGGCCACAACTGTAGGCGGAAATTCCCTGCACTTCAGCAGCGAGCTGCTCCACACGATCAGACAATTGCTTAATCTCCATCAAGGAGAAAATAAAAAAAAAGAATCCTCCTACGGCCCCAGAGAAAAAGAGGAGAAAATATACATATAAAAAAAAAATTCTGACACTTTTTTTTTTTTTTTACAATTCTCTCCTGCTTTTGAGTACCCTAGAATCTGCGGTATGGCTGGTGATTCTGTTATGAATGAGTCACTGAGGAGGAAAAAACAAAAAGCAAGCTAAGCCCAGAAAACCAGAGAGGTTGGTAACTAGCGGATTGCAGACCCCTGATCCTATCCACAACAAATAGCAATAGCCATGGAGCGTGCCTACGGTGGTCCTAGACGCCTCGTATGGCTGGAGAACTAAATAAGCCTAAAGAAAGAAAGGGAAAATCTAAACTGCCCCAGAGCAGACCCCAAAGCAATAGACAGCCCCCAACATGTATTGTCGGTGAAACAAGATGAAAACACAGACACAGGTAGAAAGATAGGCTGAGCAAACGATGGGGCCCCCGCTAACTAGAAAGGACAGGAAAGAAAAGCTGCTGTCTGCAATCACACAAAAAACCCTGCCAAAAAGAATGTCCAACACGTCTGATAGAAAAAGGCCCTGAAGTCGCTAGACTTCAAATCACTATATCAGCACTCAGGTATATTCTGAAGACAGAGCAAAAGAGATCAACTGATCAGAGACAAAATGGGGATTCAGCCCAGTCCCAGCCAGGGCTGGCTGAACACAAAAACTAAGCAAACCAGACAAAAACTCATATGAACAATAGCAGAGAAAACAGCTTTAGGAAGGCAGGAACCAAACTGTAAACCAGGAGCCACAGTCAAGAAAAATCACCAGCAAGAAACTAGGGAGTCGGCTGCCTTAAATCCAATCAGAAACTCCTGATGTCCAATCACAGTCCTCTTCCTCAGGTGGCCGGTCTCTGCCATTTAGATCAGCTTCATTACCTCCCTTCACCAACAGAGGGAGTCCAGATAGAGAACTCACTACTCCTCTGTCAGCACAGCCAGCTCCATAACCCTCACCAGAAGCCAGAGGCAAACCCGAAAATGAGCTCACAACAGATCCCTTTAATAGAAGCCTGGGGTGAGAATCAGAGAGCTAAGGGATTTACCCTAACTTTCATACAGGAGATTCCTTTAAGAGAGGCCTGGAGTCAGTACCAAAGCGCAGAGTGGATTTGACCTCACTTCCATACTGAGGATCCCTTTAAGAGAGACTGGGATCAGAACCAGAGCACTGAGTGGATTTGCCGTGACTTGCATACCAATGATCCCTTTAATAGAACCCTGGGGACAGAATCAGAGCATTGAGGGATGTGCCTAACTTCCATACAGGAGATCCTTTTAAGAGAGCCTGGGGTCAGAACCAAATCGCTGGATGGATTTGCCCTGACTTCCATACCGGAGATCCCTTTAAGAAAGGCCTGGGGTCAGTACCAAAGCGCAGAGTGGATTTGCCCTAACTACCATACCAATGATCCCTTTAAGAGACCCTGGGGTCAGAACCACAGAGCTGATTGGAACGGTCCTAACTTCCATACCTGGGATCCCTTTAAGAAAGGCCTGGGGTAAAAACCAAAGCCCTGGATGGATTTGCTCTGACTTCCATACCAATGATCCCTTTAAGAGACCCTGGGGTCAGAACCACAGAGCTGATTGGAACGGTCCTAACTTCCATACCAGGGATCCCTTTAAGAGAGGTCTGGGGTAAAAACCAAAGCCCTGGATGGATTTGCTCTGACTTCCATACCAATGATCCCTTTAAGAGGGAAAATGTGCCTATGGGATGGAGGATGTGTGATAGGGATATGGGCAGGGAGGGGGGATTCATTTCTGTCATGTGCTCTCTGCTCCTTTCAGGGGGCAGACAATGGCTGGGAGTTTATATCCCCGGGGATGCTAGATTTCTCCCACCATGTCAGTGTCTGCTGAGGTGTTGTCAAGTGAGAAAACTTACTCATAGCAACCAATCACAGCTCAGCTACTTTTAACCAGCTCTGGTGAAATGAGAGATGCTTAGTGATTGGTTGCAAGGAAAACTGTTGCTCATAGCAACCAATCACAGCCCAGCTTCTTTTGAACAGCTCTGGTAAAGTGAAAGATACTTCGTGATTGGTTGGTGATACACACACACATATTGCACATACATACATTCACTTTTATATATAGAGATTGGTGATGCAGGGTATAGATAGATAGAAACAGCATAGTAACTTCAGTTACTATACCTTCAAGAAGCTTCAAGATGGTGCACACAATGACATGGATAGCTGTAATCCGAGAACTGGGGGAGGTCTGGGGGAGAATGCAGCTTTAGGTTTCGTAGTGAAGCAGCAAGGAGCCAGGAAGGATGACAGGAGGATAAGATGAAAAGCATCGCATGTGTAGAGCCAGGGACGCTCCAGCTGGTATACCAGGGAAATCCAAGATGGACGGCAGCTACTGGAAGGAGTGAGACATCACAAGGTGCAGAGATCTGGAAATGCCAAAAATCCAACCAACGTATTTTGGGTTAAGAGGTTAAAGGGGATCTGTCAACCCATTTTAGCCCTATCAGCTGCCGGCACCACCATCAGGGGCTTACTTACAGCATTCTGTAATGCTGTAGATAAGCCCCTGATGTAACCTGAAGGATAAGAAAAAAGAATTAAATTATACTCACCCCGGCATTCGGTCTGGTCCAATGGGTGTCGCCGTCCCGTCTGGCACCTCCCATCTTCATACGATGATATCCTCCTCCTTGATTCTCCCTCGGCTCATGCGCACGCATACTTTATCTGCCCTGTTGAGGGCAGAGCAGAGTACTGCAATGCGCAGGTGCCGGACCTCTCTGACCTTTCCCGGCGCCTGCGCACTGCAGTACTTTACTCTGCCCTCAAGTCGTCAGAGAAAGTACGCCTGCGCAGGATCCAAGAGAGAAACAAGGAGGAGGACATCATTGTATGAAGATAGGAGGCGCCGGACCAGACCGCGACACCCACTGCACCCTACCACGCCCCCAGATAAGCATAATCTAACATGTTTTTCTTATCTTTCAGGTTTCATCGGGGGCTTATCTACAGCATTACAGAACGCTGTAGATATGTCCCTGATCGCGGTGGCCGCAGCTTATAGCACTAAAATGGGGTGACAGATTCCCTTTAAGAAGGGAATAGACTAGTCTCTGATAGGTGCAAATTGATCTGAAACAAACAAAGCAAAAAGGGACTAACAGATTGAGAAATTGAAGGAAATGTCAAGTTTGGTGGGGGAAGCCTGAGGATATGGGGTTGCTTCACATCCTAAGGTATTGGATACTTGAATAGGATCGATGGTGGTCTCAATGCTGAGCTATATGTGAGTATCCTACAAAATGAGTTACACTCAAGTACTATGGGTATGAAAAGGATGACATAGTGTTCTAACAGGACAACAAAATGAAGCATACATCAAGATAGGTGAAGAAATGGTTCAATGACAATGAAGTAGAGGTGCTGGAATGGTCCCGACTCCCCACAGTTCCCAGACATCAACCCAATTAAACATTTGTGGGTAGAATTGAAGAAAAAACTGCATACATACCCAAGTGAGTCGACCAGTATGCACCAACTTTGGGAACTTCTTAATGTCCTGGGATCAGATTTCAGTCGACACATGTTTGAACCTGATCGAGAGCATGCCTAGCGGGATTTCGGCAGTTTTGTAAGTCAAAGGTGGATTTACAAAATACTAACAAATTAATAAAAATGTAAATTTATATCTTTAGTAGCAAAACAGTAACAATGCAGTGATATGAAAAGAATCTTCATAACTATTCACATGCTAAATAGCTGCATACCATTCTCATCCCGGGGACTTTCTAGTTGGAGTTACCCCCAGTTATACATGTACACAACTCATTCCCAGGTCGGCATTGTGGAGATGTTACAATGAGTGACCTTATTGTGGGGTGAGAACACTTTGCTTTGACATCTCCATCTTGTAGGAAAAGTGCCCACTCCTGAATTGAAGAAAATCATTACTTCTCATGAATATACATTTACCTTTCATGACTGGATTGTAGCTGTATTAACACCTGGAATCCTATTCTGTTCCAATGGAGTTTCAAGAATATTTTACCAGTTTTTTATCAAGAGATGAAAAAGCTGCTTTTTAAAATAATTGAAGCCAATGTAATTAGAGCAATTACCAATCCTTGAGCTGCCCTAGTAGTGTTGGTATGGTGTAGACTACTGAATTTATAGACTCACCAGGATGCCTATCCACTACCCAGAATAGAGGAATCCTTGATGGCAATGCAATATTTCAAATATTTTACCACATTGCACTTTTTCAGAGGTTATTGGAAGATCACAGAGCAGGAATACAATTGACTGCATTAATAATGCCGTGGACTTCATCAAATGTAATATTTTTTTCCAATTGACTGACAACCTAATGACTAATAAAGAATTATAATGACTCATAGAGCAACAGCTATTGAACCTTACAGTAACCCCCAATGGTTGACACAGAGAAAAAAGGCCTTTGTCCAAGAACAATTTATGTGCCCTTTGCAGTCCAATAGATCATCATTATGCACAATTTCACATGTTTTGTATGTGGAAATGGGCCCGATTACTTTTTGGGCACCTATTCAGCTGCACAGGTTGGACCAATGAAATGTCCGCCCCTGACTTAGTGACCATTCACTAACAAACCTAAATGTGCTTATCCATTTCCAATATACAGGGTGGACCATTTACATGGATACACCTAAATAAAATGGGAATGGTTGGTGATATCAGCTTCCTGCTTGTGGCACATTAGTATATGGGGGGACTTTTCAAGATGGGTGGTGACCACAATGGCCATTTTGTAGTCTGCCATTTTGGATCCAACTTTATTTTTTCCAATGGGGAGAGGGTCATGTGACACATCAAACTTATTGAGAATTTCACAAGAAAAACAATGATGAGCTTGGTTTTAACGTAACTTTATTCTTTGATGAGTTATTTACAAGTTTATGACCACTTAGAAAATGTGTTCAAAGTGCTGCCCATTGTGTTGGATTGTCAATGCAACCCTCTTCTCCCACTCTTGACACACTGATAGCAACACTGCAGAAGAAATGCTAGTCTAAGGGGGGCAGATTCCTTGTAGGAATGCTCGGACCTGACACTTACAATGTGGTCGTGCACCATCTTGCTGGAAAAACTCAGGGAGCGTACCATCTTCAGTGCATAAAGAGGGCAACACATCATCATGTAGCAATTTCAGATATCCAGTGGCACTGAGATTTCCATTGATGAAGAATGGCCCCGCTATCTTTGTACCCCATACACCACACCATACCATCAATTATGGGTGTCAGGTCCGAGCATTCCTACATGAACAGTTTCCTGGAAAGTGGATTGGTTGTGGGCCAGTTGAACGGCCACCAAGGTCTCCCGATCTGACCCCCTTGGACTTTTATCTTTGGGGTCATCTGAAGGGAATTGTCTATGCCATGAAGATACGAGATGTACAGCATCTGAAACTACGGATACTGGAAGCCTGTGCTAGCATTTATTCTGTGGTGTTTCTATCAGTGTGTCAAGAGTGGGAGAAGAGGGTTGCATTGACAATACAACACAATGGTTAGCACTTTGAACACATTTTATAAATGGTCATAAACTTGTAAATAACTCATGAAAGAATAAAGTTACGTTAACACCAAGCACACCATTGTTTTTCTTGTGAAATTCTCAATAAGTTTGAGAATGAGCCTCTTCCCATGGAAAAAAATAAAGTTGGATCCAAAATGGCCAATTTCAATATGGCCGCCATGGTCACCACCCATCCTGAAAAGTTTCCCCCCTCCCATATACTAATGTGCCACAAACAGGAAGTTGATATCACCAACCATTCCCATTTTATTTAGGTGTATCCATATAAATAGCCCACCCTGTATAGTATCAATACCTTGCACCATCGTCCTTGCAGCTTCTCCCTCTCCCTATTCTCCTCCTGTACAACATGGTTGTCAGAGTAGCAAGAGAAGTGGAATGACAAAACCATGCCTCCCCTGTGTCTCCTTTGGTGTTCCGTGGACCAACTCTGATGACAATAGTACTGTGTTCATTCTGCAGCAGAGAAAAGGCAGGGGAAGTGTGGTTCAGACTGTCTGTAGAGCTTGCCATGCCTTTTTGCACACACTTTATGATGAAAGTTGTCTTTAAACAGAATGCCCACTTATTCTGAAAGTGTACCTCAATAGTATGAATATTTTCTAATACCAACGTATTCTTTAAGGCAGATGCAAAAAAAGCAATTACTATAGTTTACCAAGATCATACAAAGTGTTCACAGCACATTGTATTTCTTTCTCTGTATCTCAAAGCTAATGCTAATCCATGTATACAGGGTGTTGGCAACTGACCTAAATGTGGCATCTTGTATAATGCACATCATAATTCACATCAGTCACTCATGCTAATATATTTTTCATCTTGCAATTCTACAATGTAAATTTCCCACTTCCCACTTCTGTTCAATATAGATAAATCTTACAAAATATCTTTTATTCCAAATATAGATCTTGTTCTTATTTGACATCAATACACTTTGCTTTTAACAACTATACAAAAAGATGACTTTTAGTTCTTATCTCTGCATTTATTCATCTTGCCTTGCTCTTTTCAGTAAATACATTTCACTTCATGCCTGGATTTGGTTCACTATTGAAAGGAGCTATCCACAAAGATGTTTTTACTTAAATGTTTTATTTTCCAGTTCATAAAATAATTTCTACAAAATCTATTGATTTTTCTTTCTGAAATATAATATATTTTCTTATTTTTCTCTATATATAGAGAGAAATTTTGTAATTTCGCTAAAATTTTATACTGTAATATATTCCCTTTGATAAATAATTTCAAAAAATAAACTAGATGTGCCTGCCTGGCTTTGTGCCGACCCCATCCAGTTAGTTTTGGCTTACAAGAGCAGGCACGATTTCAAGTCTTTTAAATTACAGAAGAATCCCAATACCAAACCCAGTGCCAGGACTTTATAACAGGCAGATTACATCAGTATCTTCTGTAGTCTTTATACAAAGAACACATAAAAGAGGACGAGATCTACAGAGAAAAACGTCAGTTGGTAGATAAAATCTTTCCTGCTGTTGCATCTTCCTTCCAAATTAATTCAAATTGAAATGATTTATAAAGTAAACTATTTAGTTAAACAGAAACTTCAGCAGACACGTGAAATCATACTCGCTTACCAAGTCCACATTAAAACACAACTTTAACTTGGTTTTTGAAAAGAATAAGTTAACTTAATAACTACTAGAAATCACTGGTTGCAGTCAGTAGTTCTGGTAACTACATGTTCCATGCAAGGCCATATTTTCAATACACTAAAGCACTTGTGGGCCAGTGCCTAGGGCGGCCAGAACTGCACTTAATTTAGAAATCATTACGTTTTGTTCACACTGTTATGTAAGAGGCCTCCTAATCAACTACCTAGAGATCAGCACTGTAATTAGTTCTGTGCACAGGCAACTCTGCTATTCACGAGCTCACCCACCTCTATTAGTCTGTGTGCTGAGGATAAAAATTATGATGCTGTGTAGCTATTGTCAAGGGTTCATAAATTTTGGCCTATTCTTTATTACAATGTTGCTTACAGGGGTTGTATTTTTGGGGACTTTTTTTTAATAAACTACTTCAAGACTGGGTCATTTACCTCTGTTCCTGACCAGGCACATTTTCTTTTTTTTTCAATACATGTTGTTTAAAGAGCTGTAAAAAAATTTCATTCAAATAATTTTTGTGTCATTTTTTCATGATCCGATAATCGGATTAAACTCGGACATGCTGCAATCTTTTCCTTAGAGCGGCTCGTTCCGAGGAACAAATGTAACATGTGTGCGGTCACATATAATAACATTGGTCCAAGTGGGATCCAATATTTTGTCGGATCACATTGGGATGGAAAATACAGTGGTGTGTACCTGGCCTTAGTACTAGAGATGAGCGAACATCGTTGGCTCCCTCGGCCGTGTGACAGTCACAACACATGCATTGAGAGCCTGTTTGTTGAGCTCTCCATGAATGTGTTGTGACTGTCACACAGCCGCGACACATGCAGCTGTGGCACCGAACAGCTGATCATCGGGAGCGCTCCAGGTATCCGCGTTCCCGATGCAGCTTCTTTTGGTAAGCTCTATAGCTTGCCGAATAACGAAGGAGCCAACAATGTTTGCTCATCTCTACTTAGCACTAAGAAGCTCTTGCACCCTCTAGGCATTTGTCAATCAGATGTTACTGGGTCTAGAGATGCAAGCGCTGTTGGTCCTTTCTATACTATATGCATAGTGCTTATTTAGCGCTTGGTATACAACGATTAAGAAGCTAGAGATGGTTTTTCAACTTCTCTATGGGAAATCTCACTGTGTCTGTCAGCCATCTCCCTGTAAGCAGCTTCACAAGTCAGTGCAGCTGATAACTCTGGAATGGCATTGTACAACGTCCATTCAGAGTAATATACAGACTGCCTTGACATTTTAGGTATATGGGTGGTAGACGTAGTTACAAATGTCAGTAATGATAATAATAAGAACAATATTGATAGTGCCCCTACTATAACTGCTATATTGATAATGATAATATAATATTGTAATCTTGGGGATTTGGGGAGGATATTCCTTTTATAGGAGGGGAAGACAGTGGGGAAGACCTGGGCACAAATAATGAAATTGAGGGTGGGGTTAGAACAGTTAATAATTTAAGAAAGAATAGAGGTACAGAGAGATACATAAAGTGCATGTATACTAATGCCAGAAGCCTCGTCAACAAAATGGAGGAATTAGAGTTAACCTGGTTGGAACATAATTATGACATGGTGGGGATACCTGAGACATGGCTGGATGAGAGCCATGACTGGGCGGTTAATTTACAGGGCTATAGTCTGTTCAGAAATGACCGTACAAATAAACGAGGGGGAGGCGTGTGTTTATATGTAAAATCATCCTTAAAACCCATCCTTCGTGATAATATCTGTGAATCTAATGAATATGTAGAGTCCCTGTGGGTGGAGATAAGGGGAGGGGGAAAAATAATAAATTACTGAAAGGGGTTTGTTAGCAGTGATAATAGTGATAATATTAGTGGTAATAGTGAGTTTTGACCAGTAGTATACAATGTACACAGGTAAGTAAAACAACACAACACACTACTTGACTTTAAAATGTATGCTTTGTAATGCAGTTTAATATGCCCTATTAAAAATATAGTCTTCACATCATTTTTTAAAATCTTATTTTATTTTATTGGAAATAGAAAAGTACACCATGGTTTGGTTTCAAATATAGGGTTCTTTTGCAGTTCTTTTTCTTAATTAGTGAAAAAGCTACTACAAACAGTGTATTTTTTAGTTGTGTGCAATTTAACTTTTTTGGTAAACACAGGTATGGTTGGATTTTTTTTAAGTGTTTTCCCATAGGCTTTTTATTTGATGCTAAAATTACTGAATAAAGCTGCATGTGAGAATAAAAGTTGAAAGTTTAATACAGTTTAAACTATGCTTATTTACTGAAAACAAATAAATATAAACACATGATTTAAAAATCTAAAAAAAAAATAAAGTAATCATTTTAATTATCAATTTATCAAATGCAAATGTATGGCTATTACAGCCTATTGCACAATATTACCAGTAGTACTGCTATATGAATGAACAAATAATACCCCTTTACCATGAAAGCATATTACCAAACCTATCGACCTAATTATTACCACCAAAGTGATCATTAGCAAAAACTGTTCTTACACCAAAATTATACAATGCTAGATATTAGTTCTATAATGAAACGCTGTACAGCCTATGTGTGCATTTTTATAGTTAAATCTAGTGATTCCCTAGTGACATTATCTCTAATCACAGTCATTCATTCTCCCTATTTTTTTCCATCCAGCCCAGAATGCCATAACAACTTGTTTTTTACAGAATTAAACACACATAAATCTCCCATGCATGTCATATTCCTTTGTCAATGTTCCAGTTTGTGACACCATACAATATTTATGTTGCCTTTTCTGTCTACAACAATGCTTTTTCTGCTCCCATACAATAATTATGTTCCCCTTTTTCATCTATACAATAATGCTCCTTTTTTAAATTAAGTCCCCCTTTGCATCTCCATACAATAATTACACCCTCCTTTGTGCCCACATAAAATTACGTCATTCCTTGTGCCTCTGTTCAATAATTATACTCTTCTTTGTCTGCACCATACATCAATTATGCTTTCTTTTGTGCCTCCATACAAATATTACTCATCTTTTGTGCCCCATACAATAATTAGCTCCTCCTTAGAGCCCCCAAACAATAATTATGTTTTCCTTTGTACTCCTCATAAAACAATTAATACAATAATTATCTCCCCTTTGTGCCCCATACAATTATTACACCCTCCTACAATAACTAGGTACCCTCTCTGTCACCATATACTAATGATGATTTACTTTGAGTCCTCTCATGCTCCAGTTTTCAATCATAAAAATGGAAACTTGCATCACCAGACACACCCGAAGAGTGGTGAGATCTTTCTTCTTTCTGCAGCCTCCAACTAGACACTGCCATCATAATGAAGTAACATTATTCAACCTACAGATGGATTTTACTCACTCCTGACTTCTGGTAAGCTACAGTCCTAAAGCAGCTTGTGACTTGACAGAATAAGTGAGAAAATGGAAAACAATCTTAGGAGCGCAGGAAAGAGACTCAGACAAGAGATGGGTTTAAACTACAATGCGTTTTGACGGAGGATCCGTCTTCCACCTGACATCCACCTGATGAAGACAGATCTTCCATCGAAACGCGTTGTGGTTTAAACCCATCTCTTGTCTGAGTCTCTTTCCTGCGCTCCTAAGATCGTTTTCCATTTTCTCATTGCTCCTATCCTCCATTGGAGGTTTTCGGCTGGAGCTGCGGTGGAGACCTGACATCCTTGTCTGCCCCTGGGTTGCTTCCTAAGCATTCCTTTATGACCGCTTATTACTGACTCTTATTGACAGAATAAGAGGTAGAGTAGAGAAAGAATGGCTTTCTGTTCTTAAACAATTTGTTAGGCATCGGATTTCTGCGCTTACTCCGCAGGGATCCAGACCCTCACATTCTGTAGTCTCCTGCTGTTTATCTACTGCAGAGGAGATTGCCTTGCAGCAAATCTCTCCTGAGGCTAAGTCCTTCTGTTCTCCTACTGAGCATGCTCATGGGACGATCTCCCATTGGAGATCGGCAGTCATGTGCTCAGGTCCCGCTCCAGATCTCATTGGTCCATCTCAGAGATCTGAAAGCTTGCGGAGGGTCCCGGCTGCTATAAAAGGAGCGCATGGCTGTTCCGCCATGCGCTAGTATAGACTTACTTGCTGCTGTGTGTATGAGGACGGATGTATGATTCTGGTGAATGACTCATTATAAACCCCTTCCCTCTGATATTACATATGTGGTTAGGGACTGAGTTTAGAATCAGCGCCAGCGCTCCTCTGCTGCAACATCCACAGCTGCAAGCGTCTGACATTGCGCTTGCGCCTTAGCCTTGTCGTTTAGCCGCGCTGCAGTAGCAGCTCCTTTGCGTTCGCAGTTGAGACGCTCCACACACGGTAGGTCTAGATGGACGTAGTGCCGCCGTCTTGGGATACTCCTGTGACCTGATACCGTGTGTGCGATTTTTACTGAGTACTGTACTCATCAGGCTCAGTATTTTGTATTTGTATTTATTTGGCATCTCTGTGAATTAACTGAGATTGCTCTGCGCACCTGGGTGAAGTTTAACCCTGTGCGCATTACTGCCATATTACTACTGCCACCACTTAGCAGCGGTTATATCACCTACTGCACGGTGGACCCTGAGTGGCGAATGCACTTTATTATTATTTTTATTTAGTGCATTCCGCCGTTCCTAACACAATTGTTAACAATATCTGCATTTTGAAAACGCAGATACAGTTAAAAGCAGTTCCTGCCCTTTGTCTCAACACCTACGACTGCGATTCTTACGCCTTTGCCTTTACTGTAATTAACTGACTAAGGTAATTGAGATGTTTATGACATTTCAAATATGTGTTTTACACTATACTGCAGAAATATATTAATTTTAATACTACAACCTACATATACTATCAGCGCCATCTAATTAGACTAATGACTTCATAAAACTATCTGGCTCATAATTGGAGTGTCTTATAGTCCATTCTTTTATTTCCTATGCTTTGAGTCTTGACACAGTGGAAATAGAAAAGCTGACCTGGATCTTCTGCCTCAGGCAGTCACAAGTAAATGGTGCAGGCCTCAAATGATTGACAAGTTTCGCAAATAAAAGGCAAAGTAAGAATGTCAACTGAACTAAAATAGACTCAGCAAGGGAGATTCATTTGTCTTCATAGAAAGTACTCTATCATTTATCATAGTACGACAGGCTTGCTGAATTTCTGCATGCAGGCTATACAGTGTGAGCTTGTTTTCTTTATAAAGCTCTGGAATAAAAGAACTTAGTTGACAACCTGTGTATGCTAAACTATGCCGATGTATGTAACAGATTAATACATTTTATATTATAGATTATCTGCTCCTCAGAGTCGGTTTTCTTTTTTATGACAAATAAGCAAATTGTATAGTACAAGCTGCTGAACAATAATTCTCTGCCTCAGGCTTCAATATGATTACTCTGTCAGCAAATCGTGGCATGTACTCACTCTTGCAAAATGATATGCTCAGTTCCCGCTAGTTGTAGATGACAGCACATTCAAAGATGACAATCATTGTAATTTTAGTCAATTTTTCTGTAATTAAAAGGAATAAAGAGAAAATAATGACAGAGAGGTCACATATACACACAAACACAGGGTTTTTAATTGCTCTTTAGCCATTGACCTCTCCATGCACAACCCAGAAACTCACCTGTCTTTTCATCTCAAAAACGAAAAGTGAAGAGGTTTTCCAGGACTTTTAATATTAAAAGCCTGTATGTATTAATATTGTGATATATACTAAGGTGTTAAAAGGTGTTTTAAAATGTGTTATAAAGCAATAAAAGAAGGTACACTTACCAAAAGGGATGTGTCTGTTCTCACATTTTTAACTAGTTCTGGACTGCTCATAGACTATAAATGTCTGGACAGTTCTAAAATGTCAGTCTAAATAGCTTTCACTAATTTGTGAATCTGTTGGTCAGAGAGAAGATAGCCATGGTTTAATACAAGGTTTACCTTCTTGATCTATGTATACACAGCACTAAATCACCAATGTATATATAGATTAGAAAGCACTTACCTTGCTTCTTCCTCCGAACCTAGTGAACATGTGATCATTGGGTGTATAGAGGAAATAGGAGTTTCGGAGTTGTAGGAAACCCAGATATCTCTGTTATTCAGTCAAGAGACTAACATTATCTTGTAGCTGCAGCTAATGTTACAGCTCCAATGACAAAGAAAATAAGCAAAATAGAAAATGTATTGATAAGCTAAAATGCCCTACCAAAGGTCTTTTAAGACTTTACGGAGGCACAATATGAAGGCTGTCTCTTATCAAAATGAACAAGGCCTGGATTGGCCCAGACATCACAACTCTAATGAATGGCATCAGCAGAACATAGAACATAAAGCCAATTCAGAGGTTATTTTTTTCTGGTGTATTCACATGCACCCCTTCTCACCCCAAAAAAAGGATATACGGTTTATGGTTTCTTCTTTTTCTTGTCCTCTACCTCCTTAATCATATCAACAGGGCCATCATGCAGACCTCGTTCCAAAGTTTTGTAGGGTAAACAGGCGGTGATCATTCATAATTTTTAGAGGGTTATCATGTGGCCCTCACTCATTTTTATAGGATAAACAAGCGACAATCATTCATACTGTTTAGCGGCTCTTCATGTGGCACCATCTCACAATTTGTAGAGAGTAAACAGGTGGCCCTCATTCATTATTTTTAGAGTATAACTTGGAGGCCCTTTCTCATAACTTTTAGAGGGTTATTAGGCAGCCCTTACTCATAACTTTTAGAGGGTCATGCCCTCCTTCATAATTTTTTACAGGATGTGTATGAGACCTACCATTGCAATTCTCATATATATATACAGTCATATGTTAACGTTTGGGCACCCCTATTAATGTTAACCTTTTTTCTTTATAACAATTTTGGTTTTTGCAACAGCTATTTCAGTTTCATATATCTAATAACTGTTGGACTCAGTTATATTTCTGGATTCAAATGAGGTTTATTGTACTAACAGAAAATGTGCAATCTGCATTTAAACAAAATTTGACCGGTGCAAAAGTATGGGCACCTCAACATAAAAGTGACATTAATATTTCGTAGATCCTCCTTTTGCAAAAATAACAGCCTCTAGTCGCTTCCTGTAGCTATTAATGAGTTCCTGGATCTTGAATGAAGGTATTTGTGACCATTATACAGAAAAGAATGTTTCCTAAAAACTTTTTCCTGTAAAATCCATTTTATCTTCGGTTGTGTATGTTTTATTGTCAGTCTGTAAAAGTGGAGAAATACTCTGACAACATTGTTATCAGCAGCAACCTGGGAGTCAAATGCAGCCAGGCATCTTCTCCATGCTGTTTTCCTTCCATTTGAGCACTGTTTCCATCCAGTTTAGTGATTTTACTTCCTCCCCAGCCCTCCTTTTAGGGTCTTCCAGAAAAATGCTTGAGTTTCCTATTGACCTACATTACACTCTGTACTCAAATCAAGCCCGTCCAAGTGTCAGACCTGCTCAATTCAAATACTGAGCACTCAAGCATTTTAGTGCTTGATCATCACTAATGTTAATGAAAAGTTACATGTTATCAAATTTTTTCCTTGCTGCAATTATACTATTTTTTTTAAAGATTAGATTTTGACATAAACAGTTAAGATCTATTGCTATATGTTGAGGTATTTAAAAGTCTTCAACCTGGCGGCCATCACTTCTGATCGCCGCGTGCCAATTGCATGATATGATAGCCAGGAGCCTTCTGAACACTCCCATGTCTACCATGTAAGATTTCCTATGAAATCCTGTATGTGCCTGGGTTTCATAGACATTTGTCAGTTTCACAGTAGTCTACAGTGCTATAGCATTTATGTATCCCATCCGTTACACTATAAATGCAGTGCCAAGAGGGAGTGAACAGAAAAAGCACAAATCAAAAAATGATTTATAAATAGATTACATTTTATTAATTATTTTTAGATGCAAAAACTGAGATAAAAGCAAAAATAGTGACCCCAAGTGTGAGAGACACTTCAGGCTACAGACTCCTTTAACCCCTTTCTGACATCAGACGTACCATATTATCCCGTCCATGGTACCCGGGCCCGTATGACCGGGGACAGGATAATACATCTCAGCGGCGCTTTGTGGAAAAAATAAGATTTTTTAATTTTACGGCTGTACATTATAAAATTCTGTGAAGCCCTTGGGGGTTCAAAGTTCTCACCACACATCTAGATAATCTCCTTGGGGGGGTCTAGTTTCCAAAATGGTGTAATTTTTGCGGGGATTCCACTGTTTAGGTACATCAGGGGCTTTCCAAACGCGACATGGCGTCTGATCTCAATTTAAGCCAAAAAAGTCAAATGGCGCTACTTCCCTTCTGAGCTCTGCCATGCGCCCAAATAGTGGTTTACCCCCACATGTGGGGTATCAGCGTACTCAGGACAAATTAGACAATAACTTTTGGTGTCCTGTTACCCTTGGGGAAATAAAAATTGGGGGTGAAAAGATCAATTTTAAAAAATATGATTTTGTAATTGTACGGCTGTACGTTATAAACTTCTGTGAAGCCCTTGGGGGTTCAAAGTTCTCACCACATATCTAGATAAGTTACTTGGGGGGTCTAGTTTCCAAAATGGGGTCCTTGGGGGGTTTCCACTGTTTAGGCACATCAGGGGCTCTTCAAACGTGACATGGCGTCTGATCTCTATTCCAGCCAATTTTTGCATTGAAAAAGTAAAATGGCTCTCTTTCCCTTCCGAGCTCTGTCATGCGCCGAAACAGTGGTTCCCCCACATATCAGGTATCAGCGTACACAGGAAAAATTGCACAATAACTTCTGCAGTCCAATTTCTCCTGTTATCCTTGGTAAAATAAAAAAATTTGTGAAAAAAAGTTAAATGTTCATTTTTTTTAAACATTCAAAAAATTACTGTGTAGCACATGAAGGGTTAATAAACTTCTTGAATGTGGTTTTGAGCACCTTGCAGGGTGCAGTTTTTAGAATGGTGTCACTTTTGGGTATTTTCTATCATATAGACCCCTCAAAGTGACTTCAAATGTGATGTGGTCCCTAAAAAAAAGGTGTTGTAAAAATGAGAAATCTTTTAACCCTTATAACTTCGTAACAAAAAAAATTGTTTCCAAAGCTGTGCTGATGTAAAGTAAACATGTGTTTTTTGTGTGCCATATCTCTATGATTTAAGGGCATAAAAATTCAAAGTTGGAAAATTGTGAAATTTTCAAAATTTTCACCAAATTTCCATTTTTTTCACAAATAAACGCAAGTTATATGAATGAAATTTTACCACTAACATGAAGTACAATATGTCATGAGAAAACAATGTCAGAATCATTGGGATCCATGGAAGCGTTCCAGAATTATTACCTCATAAAGGGACAGTGGTCAGAATTGTAAAAATTGGCCCAGTCATGAACGTGCAAATCACCCTTGGGGGTAAAGGGGTTAAACACACACTGCTGAGTACAATATATTGCTGTGGATAAATAAATCTGTAAAAAGAATAGACAGGAGCAGTCTGTTAGTAAAGATTAATGCTAGAGGCAAAATCATGCAATATGTATAAAGTGCCTTATACTGAAACAAGCAAGCGCTGTATATCTAAGTCTCATATGGAACAAAACTTGGCTATTAAAATTTCCTATAGAATGCCCTGAGTGTTGGTGCAGCAAATCCCTTAAGAAAAGGCAGTAAAGACACAACTAGCAAAAGTATTATTGCAGACATTAAAAGTCTGAATGTGTTCTTACTAGGTTTGTGGAGTCAGGGCCATGTCCCTCCACCTCAACGCGCGTTTCATCCACACTTCTTCAGGATTGACCACTGTCAGTCAATGGTTCTAATCTACATATACTACCACTTTTCTTGTCTATAGTTAGACATCTAATTTCCCCAGTTTGTGCTATTTTCATACCTTGATAGTTTAAGCAATTTGGGATCTGAGCTATTTATTTTGAAAGAATTAACATTAAAGGTTACATTTTAATAACACTCACTTTAATGCTATAATGATATGTGAGGTTGATATGCAAAAAAACAAGACTTTACAAAGCTCCTTTAACAAAAGAATAAAATAGTTATGGGTCCCAGAATATAGTGCAATTGCGGGCTTTTCAACAATTCATTCCATTTGGAATTTTTTCCCTGTTTTCAATACATTATATACAGTAGTTAAATGGATGGTGTCATTCAAATCTACAACTCCTCTCACAAAAAACAAGCCCTCATAGTCTATGTCAATAGAAAACTAAACAAAATATATGGCTCTTGGAAAAAGTGGATGAAAAATGAAAGCACAAAAATGGAAAAACGCCAGGTCCTTAAGGGTTTAAAGTAAAGTAATTATAGATGAATTCAATGTTAAGCATGACAATATTATTTTCTATTAACAGGGTTGTTGATGGGATCGAAGATGATAAAGGCATCGAAATGGGTCAAGCATTTGATTTTGAAGCTTATCAGCTGAGACAACAAGCACGAAAGAATCAAGCTGTTGCAGGTACCGTACATGTCATAATTAACAGAAAATAAGATGAAATCATATAAAAAGTTTATTTGAGTGTAGTCATTTAACCATATTAATGCATAAATTATATTTTAAGGGAAAGTGTGATAATGTTAATTAGATTATAGGGCAAAAGAGATGCTGTAAATGTAATAATATAGTAATAATAATTTGTTCCATTTTTTTCAATTACATTTCTACAACTCAGAAGAATCCAGTTGCATGACTTCAGGTAAGCTAAAGATATCCATTTTTCTTCTCTTCTCTGCTTCCAATACTTATGTTATGAATTCTGTAGTACATAAAGAACAATCTGGTATTGTATGTGGCCTTACACACCACGTAAGATTGCGTTCACATGTCCATGTTTGCACTACGTGTGGTGTCCGTTTTTTTCACGGATGACACACATACCCAATATAACCTATAGTGATCTTCACATGTCCGTGTGTTCTCATAGACCATATGATCATGTGAACCACACAGGGACATTTCCATTTCTATGGGTCTGTGAAAAACACAGCAACTTTTACAATATTACACAGATTATAGTCAGAAAATACCAATGTCAGGAACAAGATCAGTTCAACATTTGGTGCCGCATTGACCATTTCTTCTATGGGTTTGTGCCCATGGCCGTATTTTCAGCCTAAACATGATCTGGCAAAACTTTGGATTGTGCTTGGAAAGCAATCGTACCGTGAGGAAACAATCGTACCATGCCCGAGTTTTATCCGATGTTCAGATCGCACTCAGCCATGCAAGTCAATGAGTCCGTGGAAACCATGGAACCTGCACTTTGCATAATCGACCATATTGGATGAGAGAATACATGGTTGTCTGCACCTAGCCTATGATAGACTGATATTTTTCTTACAAACCAAAATTCAACTTTTGTTAAATATTTATACCGCATGATGTGAACTTACTGTATATGCATCTCAATAAGGTTTCTCATTGTATTTTCACTTCTGTTCCAGAGAAGATTTCATTCTACACTGATATACACTTTAAAAGTACATTTACTGGTAATTTTGTATGACAGCTCATTGACCCAAATTTATCACGAAGAATAATTTTACGACACCAGGGAAAATATCACTTGGTATATCATTACATATCTCTGAAATACTTGAGATAAAATTACACTATTAGATAAATAGATTAGCGACATGTAATTGATTTTCCAGTAACTTGTAATTCAGCTACCAGTAACTTTGTGTGCTACATATACCATCCATTAAGCGGCCAGGACCAGCTTTGTAATTAAGTGAAGGAAGCAAGATTAATGAGGGTTATTTTATAAATTCCTTTTCCATAGGCAATAGCTAACTCCACCAATCATTATTTATAGGGTGCAAAATAATTTCATTAGGTGCATGGAGAAATTCCAGAATTTACAGTTTCAAATTTACCTTTAATGTCAAAGATATAATTTCATGAAATATGGTAGATATAAAGTTCTGTGTTGATTTTTTTTTTAAATTAATAATCATTAAGCTAGAGGGCCTCTAAATGCTATATGTCTACTTTTGCACATTTATAGTGATCAGGAGTTGTAAGGAATGGCAGTCAAGCAGATATGGTGAAGTATCATAAATGTACTGTATATGGTATCTATGAGCAATTTTCAAGTATTTCTTTTGTTATCAGATATCCCCCAGAAAATATTCAATTTTCTTAATCACAAAAGCTTTCTCTCTTTTCAACTATGAGCCACAATTCAGCTATATGGTATATTGTGGCAATAGTATGTGAATAAAGGGTGTTATGAGAAGCCTCCTAACAGATACAGAAAAGCTTTTTTTAGGTCAGTGTAAGCTGCCATAAATTGTCACCTCTAACAATATACGTCCGGTAGCGGTGACAGGAAAAGAGCAGCGTTCCTCTAGTGTTTATGTTGTTGGGAAAACATGTTACACTATTAAATGTTGTGCTATAAAGTGGCTCACAAGAACACGTATATTGCAGCAATATAATACAGTGCCCAATCCCTCCCAATAACATGTTCATTAACTCAACTGCGGGAAAGCAGCTCCTGTACTGCAGTGTGATCTTTCCCGCTGTGTCTTTCTTATTGCTGATATGTTCCTGTAATTGTATAGCTACTGCCAGTATGTTTACATCTGTCCACAAGCTGAAAATAATTGAAGTAGTTATTTAATCTTCAGTTTGCTTCGATAAATACAGATATCCTACTTTTTCTTGTTGCGTTTACACAAAAATATAATTATTTTGCTAATTTGCTATATTTCCCATGTTCACCGGTTTAATGCTTATTGTAACTATACCCAGTGCCTTTGGGCATAGCTCTAATACCATGAAAAGAAACTATTATTGGACTGTAGACTTTAGTCATGGAAATAAAAACATAAAATGTCACGTTTTGAGAAAAAAGGATATAGAGAAAACCTATTATTTTTAATTGGGTCCTCTTTTTTCTTGCAAATTTCCGACAGTAGTCCTAGCTTTTTCCTAAATTAACACAGGACATATTCATAAACAGCTATTAGGGAAAAATGATCGAAAGTTCCAGAGTAGCAGAAATGTTCATATGATAAAGTCTACGAAGCAACTTTGTGCATAATATCTGTCACACAACCAAAGTTCACAAGATGTTGCTGCTACATCAATACAGGTGAGTGGAGTTGCATTGTGCCCAGAAGGATATTACGACAAGCAAGTGACAAATAATTCAGCTCAGTTGGACTTCTTGCTTTTCACAATCGCAGTCCATTCGGGATCGCAATGTAGCAGCAACGCCTAGAAAACTTTGGTCACTCTACAAAGTCGACATGTAGGACCAGCTTAAAGGTTACGGAAAAGAAGAACAAAAAACTATACAATATGCATTATTTATTTATTTGCTGTTTATGATGCTTATATTTTTTGTTGAATTGTCAATTAATTACCTTTTTGGTTCAAGCATAGATAAATCAGTATTCATTAGCTCAACCAAATACATTGCATGATTTGTTTTAATTGCTATGGGAATCTTCTTCACCATTCAGCATCTTCTAGTTATCTTCCGCTTCTTGTCCGCTCCGTTTAGATACTTTTCAGATTTTAAAAACGAGTGCAAAATATGAAAAAGAAAGTAGGAAGGAGAGAGGTGCAGCTTAGTTTTCAAAACAATGTATAAGTATCATCGTATTTCCATTTCCATAAATGATATTCTTTACATCTATATAATCTCTGGGTGCTTTTTTTAAATTTTCCTTTCAAACTTAATATATACTTTCTGCATAGAAGTTAAACATCTGTTAATCCTGACCTTGTGTAGATCAACAGACATATTGCAAAACTTCAGAGACATTTCATTTTTTTTCAAGCTCTTAACCGTTCTGAAAGGCTTCATCCTTCCAGTTTGAAAGAGCAAAATTGACACCATCTGATACTATCTGCTGATTTCTACACAGTACCTTAACATACAGTATGTCATGACTCTCAGCATATTAGGATATTCTCAAAAAAGATGGAGAGTCTGCTGCTCAAAAGTGGTGGGATATGTCCCCAATGTTATGTTCCATTTGTCAACTATATTCTATACTAATTCTGTTATTGCAGAGGATTGAAAGGTTAATATTCAGATCATTGCAATGAACTAATAGTGGACATTTTACAATTGCTGTTTGTTTTCTATTTTTTTGCAGACTTTTCAGATTTCAACCCAGCAATCCTTTTTATAACTGCTGAAGAAACCAAACAGGAGATCACTCGACTTAACCATGAGGTATAAATAGCCTTAATTCATATAAAATATACATGATATAGAGTATATGTGATATTTCTAAATAAAAACTATTAGAAAACATTTTACTTTCTGAAAAGTGCATTATTTTATTTCCTCAATATAATTCTTATATTCATCTAATTTGCCCTCATAGAATTGTCTGTTTACAGCATCTACTTTTTGTGCAAATATTTTGCATTCTAGATGACATTTTTATCATTATTTTTCATTTGTATTAAAAAATATAAGGTGTTCTTACAAACAATATATATCATTGCCTACTTCCTTACCTACATATTTTGAATATACACATAAAAATAATTGTCACCAAACAGACAAAAATCAAGTAAGCATGTGCATGGCAATAATGCTTCACTATATTATAATCTTTTCCATCAATTATTAGTTATTGCTACTATTATTAATTATGTAATTACATACTTAATATGTTTAAAAAAGAAAAATGTCCATCAAATTCAATTGAGAAATGGGAAAGGACAAATGAAAGAGCCACATGCAAAACTGCAATACATGATCCAGTCAGCCCAAAAGAGCTAATCATTCCCTCCTGATTCCAAAGTCAATCCACTGGACCAATCATTCAGAAAAGAACCTTACACATCTACCTAAGCATTTATGTTATTTATATCGAAAAAGCATCTAAATTTTTTTTCTACCATCAACAGTTCCAACTGTGACCATAAGTAGACTATTCCACTAATGAATTGTTCTTATGGTAAAAAAAGACCTATCTCCTCTGCAGATTGAACCTTTATTTCTCCTCATTAAAAATTTTTATATGACCATTTATATACTTGTACAAGTTAAACATGTGCCCCTTTAGACATCTCTTCTCAAGACAAAATAAATTTAATTCTTGCATTCTTTCCATATAACCAAGATACTCCATGCCCTTTATCAGTAGACATTTGGGGAAACCAGGTTGGGACCATCCGGTCACGTGGCCACATGCCTCAATAGACTGTCAGCTTCTTAACCTTGTCATTAACTTCTCTCTGGGTGGGAGTAGTCGGCCCTGGAAGCCCCAAAGTCACAGCTGCTGTAATCCTGGTGAACCAGAACCTGGTGAACCAGAGGAAGGGTGAGACTTTTATTTTACATCATCTTGGGTATTTTGCTGGGACTGTTATATATGTTATTGTCTGTTGGTGGTTGAATAAAGTGTTGCCACTCTGTTTTTATTATCCCATTGAAAAGATGAATATGATATCAGCTTGTTGTTTAACTCTGGCTTTATACCAAAGTTGAGAATCTACCTTTAAGGGGGAAGTGTACACGGAAACCTAGAAGTCCTTATTAGAGCTTACACAAACAGACTTTGTTCAAGCTACGCCACTTAGCAGATCACAAAGAAATCCAGGCCTGTATATCTGGTTGTACAAAATCTAGACCGATCTGAGCTAATAGTCAGGATTAGAGTTGAGCGACTTTTGGTTTTTTAGGGTCGCGTTTCGTTTCGTGAAACCCGACTTTTCCAAAAGTCGGGTCGAGCAAGATCGTCCGATTATAGGGAAAAGTCGGGGTCGTCCCGAAACACGAAACCCAATGTAAGTCAATGGGGAATAAAAGTCGGCAGTGAGAGGAGGACAGGAAACACACCAACAGTGCCCATTTGAATGCCAAAAGCATCAATTCTTCTTACTTAAGCTTGTCAACTTTAATTAACTTCATAATACAAGTTACGCACTGAAAAATGGGGGTTATTTGGCTTCAGACTGTGGGGGGGAGGGCTGGCTCCAGGTTTTCATGTGCCCTGGGCGAAAGAGCGCCCCTTTAACACATACCACAACTCATCATGCTCCGATACGGCAGAGAAATAGCGGTATAGTACAATGAAAAATACCTCACTTTTTACATCTCATGACGAGGCCCATCTATTTCTCCATACAGAATCATTGGTCCCATATAATGTTTGAAACAGTATATGATGAGCTCCACATAATGCTACAGTATATGTTGGTCCCCATGGATGAAGCTCTACTGTCTTATGGGCCCAAATAATGCTCCAAACATAATGGGCCCCATTTCTAATGCTCTAGTGTATAATGGGCCCTGTAAATGCTGCTCCAGTGTCTGATGTCCACCTTTGGAATGTTCCAGTGTATGGTGGGCCCCATCTATCATTCTCAGACGGTGTTAGGCCCAGTATGGATTGCACGTGATTGCACAAAGGTTAGAAAGGGTACCGTATCCCCGGATAACATGTATGGATAGCGTACACATTCAAAATATATGTCTCAGGAGGCAGGCTCAGATGGTGTTAGGCCCAGTATGGATTGCACGTGATTGCACAAAGGTTAGAAAGGGTACCGTTTCCCCGGATAACATGTATGGATAGCGTACACATTCAAAATATATGTCTCAGGAGGCAGGCTCAGACGGTGTTAGGCCCAGTATGGATTGCACGTGATTGCACAAAGGTTAGAAAGGGTACCGTATCCCCGGATAACATGTATGGATAGCGTACACATTCAAAATATATGTCTATACATCAGGAGGCAGGCTCAGACGGTGTCAGGCACAGTATGGATTTGACGGCCAAGATTACACAGCGGAGGAGCAGGGAGAGGTAAAGATTGCAAATGCTGGGGCCCTGCCCAAGCAAGGGGGGCCCACTCGTGGGCGTCGGTACTGGTACTGGGCCCCTCATAGTACAGCGGTGTGTCTGACGGCGGGTGTGCACCACCACCGTCAGAGACACTTGATTGCACTATGAGGGACCTTGTGTCAGTGCCCGCGCCCAAGAGTCGGCCTACCCACCTGTCCAGGGCAACGGCACTCGCACGGTGTCGTGCGCTAGGTGGTGACCCCGGCCATGGGGGGGAGGCAGCACAGTTAGGGAGTTTTAGAAAGTGGCATATGTTGATGTTGGACATTCAGCTGATGCAAAGGGTGAAATAGGTGAAGTACCAGGAAGAGGTGGACCAAGGCAAGCCATTTTTCTGTCACCCTATGTGTCATCAGGGGAAGGTGGGACAAAATCCTTGGAAACCCATGCATGGTTCATTTTAATGAAGGTTAGATCATCCACATTTTGGGTTGACAGACGGGTCCTTTTTTCTGTCAGGATTGATCCAGCTGCACTGAAGACTCTTTCCGATAGCACACTTGCAGCTGGGCAAGCGAGCTCCTGTAAGGCATATTGGGCCAATTCAGGCCAGGTGTCCAGTTTAGCGGCCCAATAGTCAAAGGGGAATGACCTGTGTGGGAGAACATCGATATGGGAGGAAAAGTAGTTTGTAACCATAGTTGACAACTGCTGTCTCCTGTCACTTTCCATCGATGCAGTATTACCAGTTGTGTGAGCGGTATTTGAAAAATCAGTCCACAACATTGTCATGAAACCCCTGTCTCCAACGCCACATCTGCTGTGTGCACCATGAACACCTCTGCCAAGCTGCCCCCGGCCCGTACGGCTCGTGTGAGAACCATCACCGCTGCTGTGTGCTGGGAATGCCTCAAGCAGCCGATTTACCAGAGTTGCTTGTTTATTAGCCAATATTAGGTCAAGGTTCTCCTGTGGCATGATGTTTTGTAATTTGCCTTTATAGCGTGGATCCAGGATGCTGGCCAACCAGTAGTCATCATCGTTCATCATTTTGGCAATGCGGGGGTCCCTTTTTAGGATCCGCAAGGCATAATCTGACATGTGGGCCAATGTTCCCGGTGTCAATGATGCACTGCGAGTGCTGGGTGGAGGAGCACTTTCTGGCAAATCCACATCCCTCCAGTCACGCACAAACCCTGTACCAGACCTTGCCACGCCAACATTTTCACTTGCCCCACGAGATGCATCCTCCTCCCCTAAGTAATCATCCCCATCATCATCCTCCTCCTCCTCTTCTTCCTCCACCTCGTCCAGGAGAGGTCCCTGAGCAGACAATGGCTGAATGTCATCAAGGATTCCCTCCTCCTCTTCCTCCTCATCAACATTGGCTGCAGACGCCTGCTCCTTAAGGTGCGTCAAAGTTTGCATGAGCAGACGCATAAGTGGGATGCTCATGCTTAGGATGGCGTCGTCTGCGCTTACCAGCCGTGTGCATTCCTCAAAACACTGAAGGACTTTACAAAGGTCTTTCAGCTTCGACCACTGCACACCTGTCAACTCCATGTCTGCTCTCAAAGTGCCTGGCCGTGTATCCTCCCACAAATGCATTATGGCCTGCCTCTGCTCGCACAGCCGCTCCACCATGTGCAGGGTGGAGTTCCACCTTGTTGCAGTGTCGATAATGAGGTGGTGGTTGGGAAGGTGGAGCAATCGCTGCAGCTTCTGCATACGAACGGAGTGTACAGGCGACCGGCGGATGTGCGCGCACAGTCTTCGCACCTTCTGGAGCAGGGCTGTTAACTCCGGATAATTTTTGAGGAAGCACTGCACCACCAGGTTTAAGGTGTGAGCCAAGCAAGGTATGTGGCTGAGTTTTGAAAGGGCTATGGCTGCCACAAAATTACGGCCGTTATCACTAACTACCTTGCCTGCCTCAAGATGTACACTGCCCAGCCATGACTCAGTTTGTCGCTTCAAGTACTCGGCCAGCACCTCGGCGGTGTGTCTGTCGCCCAAACACATCATCTGCAACACAGCCTGCTGATGCTTTCCACTAGCTGCTCGATAGGGGGACACATCGTGTGCAACAGTGGCAGCTGCAGATGGAGTGCTCATATGACTGCGCTCTGTGGACGAGCTTTCGCTTCTGGAGGAGGAGGAGGAGGAGGAGGGTGGAACGCCTACAGCCAACTGTTTCCTATACCGTGGGCTAGGCAGCACTGTCCCACCACCGCTGTCCCCTGTGGACCCTGCATCCACCACATTAACCCAGTGCGCAGTGATGGACACGTAACGGCCCTGGCCATGCCGACTGGACCATGCATCAGTTGTGAGGTGCACCTTTCCGCTCACTGACTGCTTGAGTGCATGGACAATGCGGTCTTTCACATGATGGTGGAGGGCTGGGATGGCTTTGCGAGAGAAGAAGTGGCGACTGGGTAGGTCATAGCGTGGTACTGCATAGGCCATGAGTTCGCGGAAAGCTGTGCTTTCCACCAACCGAAAGGGCATCATCTCAAACGAGATTAGTTTGGCAATGTGGGCGTTCAAACCCAGTGTACGCGGATGAGAGACTGAGTACTTTCTTGACCTACTCATAGTGTCTGGGAGGGTGAGCTGGACTTGAGAGCTGCATATGGTGGAAGTAGCGGTGGACAGGGCGGACTGAGAGAGGGTTGATGATGGTGATGGAGTTGGTGTTCTTTCTGATGGCCTAGAATCAGTCTTTCGTTGATATAACAGTGGGATTCCCTGACTGCTGTGGTCTTGCAACGACACCTCAACATTTGCTGCTGTGCTAACCGGTGGGCTTACAGTGGGGGAAACAATGTAGCGTTGCTGACTACCTTCGTTGTGATCAGTTGCACATGTGGCACTTGAGGTTTGGTGTTGTGTCCACGCTTGCAAGTGCATGCTGGTTAAATGTCTAAGCATGCAACTGGTATTCAAATTTTTCAGATTTTTCCCTCGGCTAAAGGTCTTTGCGCACTTCTTACAGATAACCTTGTCCTGATCATGAGGATTTTGTTCAAAAAAGTGCCACACTGCACTCTTCCTACTTTGGCAGACATTTTGCGGCCTAGCACGCTGTGATCTTTTGACCCTCTGGACAAGCTGTCCAGCAACTCTTTTGATGTTTGGAACCTGTCTTTGGAGTGCTCCGGGCCTGCCAGATAACAGCTGTTGCGATGTCGATGTCTGCTGTGGATGCTCCTCATCTGAGCTATTGGAAGCAGCACCCTCTTCCCCCAATGGATGCCAATCTGGGTCAACAACTGGGTCATCCATCACCTCCTCTTCTATGTCATGTGCACCTTCCTCTGTGTCACCGTGTATGGTGGTATAGTGTGCGGGAAGGGGCACCTGAGTCTCATCAGGGTCAGAATCTGGCTCTATACACTGCGAGGACAATGTAGTGCTCTGAGTGAATGTACCAGCAGAATCATCCATCAGCGGCTGTGCATCAGTGCACTCCATGTCAGATTCATCTTGGCCTGGGTAATTCACCATTTCACTTGATAATCCAGGCATGGTATGTGAAAACAGCTCCATTGAGTAATCAGTAGTATGGCCTGCGTCATCCTTCAATCTTGGTTGGGGTGAAGGACACAAGGAAAGGTGTGGTTCATGAACATGAGCCTCCAATAACGACTCAGTGCTTTTACTTTTTAGAACTGAAGAAGAGGAGGCGATAGAGCTGGAGGCTGAGTCAGCAATGTAAGACAAAACTTTTTCCTGATGCTCTGGCTTTAAAAGCGGTTTGCCAACTCCTAGAAAACTAAGCGTTCGAGGCCTTATGTAGCCAGACGATGACGCAGGGTCAGCACCTCCTGCATTCGGTCCTATTTTGCTCTTGCCACTACCATCAGATCCACCACCAACACCATCATTACCAGCTGCCAACCCCCGCCCAATTCCACGGCCTCTTCCACCAGCCTTCCTCATTTTTGGTAGAAATGTAGACAAAATCCAACAAACTATATAGTAATGTAAAACAAGGTACAAGGTGTCTATAGGACAGGGGAGATTTTGAATTTCTGCAGACACTTTTGGACACTGGACACTTTTGGATTGTGTGAGGCCCACTGATATCTGAGTGCTATGTGACAGGCTCGATGGCACAGCTGTGACAAAAGTGACTAGAGGATAAGGGAGATTTTGAATCTCTGCACACACTTTTGGACACTGGATGGACACTTTTGGATTGTGTGAGGCCCACTGATATCTGAGCGTTATGTGACAGGCTCGATGGCACAGCTGTGACCAAAGTGACTAGAGGATAAGGGAGATTTTGAATCTCTGCACACACTTTTGGACACTGGATGGACACTTTTGGATTGTGTGAGGCCCAATGAATATCTGAGCGCTATGTGACAGGCTCGATGGCACAGCTGTGACAAAAGTGACTAGAGGATAAGGGAGATTTTGAATCTCTGCACACACTTTTGGACACTGGACACTTTTGGATTGTGTGAGGCCCAATGAATATCTGAGCGCTATGTGACAGGCTCGATGGCACAGCTGTGACAAAAGTGACTAGAGGATAAGGGAGATTTTGAATCTCTGCACACACTTTTGGACACTGGACACTTTTGGATTGTGTGAGGCCCAATGAATATCTGAGCGCTATGTGACAGGCTCGATGGCACAGCTGTGACCAAAGTGACTAGGGGATAAGGGAGATTTTGAATCTCTGCACACACTTTTGGACACTGGATGGACACTTTTGGATTGTGTGAGGCCCACTGATATCTGAGCGCTATGTGACAGGCTCGATGGCACAGCTGTGACCAAAGTGACTAGGGGATAAGGGAGATTTTGAATCTCTGCACACACTTTTGGACACTGGATGGACACTTTTGGATTGTGTGAGGCCCAATGAATATCTGAGCGCTATGTGACAGGCTCGATGGCACAGCTGTGACAAAAGTGACTAGAGGATAAGGGAGATTTTGAATCTCTGCACACACTTTTGGACACTGGACACTTTTGGATTGTGTGAGGCCCAATGAATATCTGAGCGCTATGTGACAGGCTCGATGGCACAGCTGTGACAAAAGTGACTAGAGGATAAGGGAGATTTTGAATCTCTGCACACACTTTTGGACACTGGACACTTTTGGATTGTGTGAGGCCCAATGAATATCTGAGCGCTATGTGACAGGCTCGATGGCACAGCTGTGACAAAAGTGACTAGAGGATAAGGGAGATTTTGAATCTCTGCACACACTTTTGGACACTGGACACTTTTGGATTGTGTGAGGCCCAATGAATATCTGAGCACTATGTGACAGGCTCGATGGCACAGCTGTGACAAAAGTGACTAGAGGATAAGGGAGATTTTGAATCTCTGCACACACTTTTGGACACTGGATGGACACTTTTGGATTGTGTGAGGCCCACTGATATCTGAGCGCTATGTGACAGGCTCAATGGCACAGCTGTGACCAAAGTGACTAGAGGATAAGGGAGATTTTGAATCTCTGCACACACTTTTGGACACTGGACACGTTTGGATTGTGTGAGGCCCAATGAATATCTGAGCGCTATGTGACAGGCTCGATGGCACAGCTGTGACAAAAGTGACTAGAGGATAAGGGAGATTGGATTGCTTTTAAAAAAGCAGTATGCGGAGCAGTGGGTAAACAGCAATGCAGGAATGTCAGGAAGCCTTAGAAGGCAGCCCAACAACCAACACCACTGATACACCACTATATAGCCTCCCCTTGCACTGCACACACAGTGACTGGTGTGTTGTGCAGGCCAAATTGCTAGCAGCAGAAGCAGTTTTTTTGTCTTCTCAGCAGGACAAAAAAAAAAATTGGGATTGCTTTTAAAAAAGCAGTTTGCGGAGCAGTGGGTAAACAGCAATGCAGGAATGTCAGGCAGCCTTAGAAGGCAGCCCAACAACCAACACCACTGATACACCACTATATAGCCTCCCCTTGCACTGCACACACAGTGACTGGTGTGTTGTGCAGGCCAAATCGCTAGCAGCAGAAGCAGTTTTTTTGTCTTCTTCCCTGCCTAACGCTCTCCCTACAGAATCAGCAGCAACCTCTCCCTATACTAAGATCGGCAGAAGTAAGATGGCGGTTGGCGTGCACGCCCCTTTATACCCCCTGTGACGCCCACCAAAGCAAGCCAATCACTTGCATGCCCTTCTGAAAGATGGTGGTGACCCGTGCCTATGTCATCACGTTGCCCACAGTGTCCGTGGATCCTGATTGGCTGAAAAAGAGCGCAAAACAAACTTTTGAAATGTGACTTTGGCGCGTAAGTCGCTGACCTCATGGCCAACCTCATCCTAGGGTTGGGTTTCGTTTCATGAAACCCGACTTTGCCAAAAGTCGGCGACTTTTGAATTTTTTCGACTCGTTTCGCTCAACTCTAGTCAGGATGTGTCCTCCATCACCAGCATGCAAGAATGAATATGGGGGTACCTGGTGACAGAAGCAGATGTTGCTGGGCCAGGTCCATGAGGAGATGTAACACTACCATTTCATTCTATTAAATTGTTGTTCTAAAGGTTAATCTTCAAGACTGCACTGCTCCCCTGACTCCTGCTTGCTGGGGGCATATGCTCACATTAAGATTGACAGCTTAGGCCTGCAGCATGGTTAAGCCATTAGCCCAGACTGTGTATTCTTTCATGCTGCTGCATCTCCGTTGTCCTGGTGCGGCAGCCCTCCTGTGCTGAGCGGTCATGTGGTACCGCTCATTAAGGTAATGAACATGCGCTCCACACCTATGGGAGTAGAGATGCATGCATTTTCATTACCTTAATGAGCGGTACCACATGATCGCTTATCACAGGGGAGCTGCAGGCGCCGAAACAATGGAGATGCAGGGACTGAGATGCAGCGACAGCGTGAGGAAGGTGAGTATGAAATCTTCTAGAAGCCGGCTGCTGCAGCTGTCACTGTGCCACACCCACTGACTTCTGTCACTGCTCCGCCGCTCCCCTTCTCCCACCGGCTTTCTGGACATTGACTCATGTATAAGCTGAGGGGGACGTTTTCAGCACAAAAAATGTGCTGAAAATCTTGGCTTAGACATGAGTAAATGCGGTAAATCTTTTTAATCTTGCATGATTGCATTATGCATTTATACAGGTAAAAGATACAATCTCTTTCCAATCAAAATGATCATCTTTCAGCTTGAGGAACTAAATAAAATTTTAAGAATTTCATGTGTCTACCCGTTTTGATAGCTTCCTTTCTAGGTTTCAGTATTTCAAAGAAATCTTCAGTGATATTTGTCC
Organism: Dendrobates tinctorius; assembly: GCF_039654945.1. Classification (NCBI taxonomy): domain Eukaryota; kingdom Metazoa; phylum Chordata; class Amphibia; order Anura; family Dendrobatidae; genus Dendrobates; species Dendrobates tinctorius. The sequence goes on from NW_027361673.1 coordinate 5,820,226, forward strand.
TTGTTTCCTGCAAACACCTCTAAAATTCAGTTTTAGATGTTGGGTGAATTTTCTTCTATTCATGTAATATTAAACACTTGCAGGTCTGGACTCGGGGTATTTTGAGAATGTCAGAAGCTTATTTTATGCTTAGTTTTTAGGCTTGTTCACTTGCTTGTAGTTTAAGTCCTAAACTACAAGTATATACATGTGCAGAGTAATTAATTAATTTTTTTCCATTCTGATCTATATGGTCTTCCTTTCACATGTATAATGCGTGCCGCAATTGTGTTATGTTGTTCTCTTGCTGTAGAATGAATTTCCAATCAAATAAAAAATATAAGGAGAGCCAATGGGTTCCAATGAGCATATGGGTTACACTACCAGCTGGTGGCCTAACAAAGGCCCCCAGGACTGCTGTGCTTGATGCACAGATTATTAGATAGCCCTGTCAGTTTTTACTGTGTATGCCCAAGCATTATAGAAACGATCAGAAAATCATTTTGAATTTCCCTGATGAGGTGATAATAAAATATTTGTTACAGTTTTAAAAGTCAATGTGTAATAGAACAAGAAATATCTTTGTATGGTCGACATCCACGAGGGCTCCTGGACAAGCCAAGGAAATGTGGGAAGCTGAGGTCACATCACACCGGACCATCATAGAGCATGTCTCTTAGCTGCAGGAGAGAATGGTGAAAGTGATGCCTATTGTGAAGGAGCATCTTCTCCAGGCACAGGAGGCACAGGCAAGGGTGTATAACTGATCAGCGAGGCTAAGGCAGTTTCAGCCAGGGGACTGCGTGCTAGTGCTTAACTCTACCATGGAGAGCAAGTTACTAGCCAAGTGGCAAGGCCCATACAAGGTGGTGGAAAAACTGGGCGAAGTTAACTACAAGGTACACCAGCCGGGATGAAGGAAGCCACACCAGGTCTATCATGTGAACTTGCTAAAACCCTGGAGAGACCAAGAATCGCGGCCACCCCTTGTCATGGAGCCAGTTCCAAAGTCACCATGGATGATGTCAGAATTGCAGAGACTCTGACTTTGGCCCAGAGGCAACAGTGTCAGGAGCTGTTTCAGCGGAACCAGGACTTATTCTCAGAGTTGCCGGGGCATACGCAGGTAGTTGAGCATGACATGTTGACAGAACTGCACATAAGGGTGAACCTCAAGCCTTGTAGAAATCCAGAAGCCCGAAGAGAGAGGTGATATCCAATGAGGTGAAGAGGATGCTAGAACTCGGGGTGATAGAAGAGTCAAAAAGTGGATGGTTGAGTCCCACTGTCCTCGTACCAAAGCTTGACAGTGAGTGGCTGTTCTGCAATGACTAGGGGAAGAGTCCTGAGAAGAGAATTTAGTGAAGAGTCTCCACAAGCTCAACGATCACTGGATTTTGGCTGTTGCAGCTGAAAAGAGGAAATCGGTAAACCAGGGGGAGAGTCCTGAGGAGAAAATTTGCACATTCCCAGTGCCTTCTGGGATAAGTGAAGAGTCTCCGCGAGCTCAACGATCACTGGATTTTGGCTGTTGCAGCTGAAAAGAGGATATCGGTAAACCGCATGCCGATTGGCTCATTTTTCATCGCTTTAACAATAACAATATGGAAGAGGCCAGGAGCCATTTTTATTGAGCTGCATTTCTTGCTACATGTTCACAGACTTACCAGTGGAAAAGCCAAACTTCACATGCCATGAATGCAAGCTTGTGTCTCTGTTGGAGGAAAAGTTGCAAAATCTCGAAGACAGGATAGCTACATTGAAGAACATTAAGGAAGGGCAAGAGTTCTTAGACAGAGCAGAATTATCTATTCATGTTACAGAAAGAGAAGAAATTCAAAGTGCACCTGAAGAAACAGAAGAATGGAAACATGTGACCCAGAGAAGCAGGAGGATCGGGAAGTGGTCAGCGCCCATACTGCTAAGGAACCAGTACCAGGCCCTCACGCAGGAGAACAATGAAGAAATAAATCAGGATAACACTTTGCCAACAAACACCAACCTTGTATGCCTTCAGAATCCTCCTGGATGGAGAAAGAAAAATGTTATGAAGAAGAAACATAGAGTGGTGGTAATGGCGGAATCCCTGTTGAGAGGAACAGAGGCCGCTATCTGCAGACCGGATATAGCCTCAAGAGAAATGTGCTGTCTTCCAGGTGCAAAAATTAAAGATGTGTCTGACAGGATATCATGACTCTTCAGACCTACTGATGACTACCCATTCCTGCTAATACATGTGGGGACAAATGACACAGCAAGAAACGACCTGGAAACCATCTGCAATGACTTTGAAAACTTAGGTAAGAAAGTGAAAGAACTGGAAGTGCAGGTGGTCTTCTCTCACATCCTCCCAGTGGATAGCCATGGAACAAGGAGGTGGAATAAGATTCTGCAGGTGAACAACTGGCTACGTCAATGGTGCTGTCAGCAAGGATTTGGATTTCTGGATCACGGAGTGAATTACCTATACGATGGACTACTTGCTAGAGATGGGGTTCACCTTACGAAGACTGGAAAACATGTATTTGGAAGTCGCCTTGCTACACTCATCAGGAGAGCTTTAAACTAGAACAATGTGGGAAGGGAAGCAAAAGGCCAGAAAAAGCCATACACATGACAAATGCTATTGAGAACTCTACTATTAGAAGTGGAAAGGAAGAACAAAGACAAAAGAATCTAAATAATAAAAATATTTGAGAACGAGAAACCAATCACAAACTAAAATGTTTCTATACTAATGCACAAAGCATGGGCAACAAACAAGGAGAAATGAAACTACTGTACTAATGCAGGAAAATAAATATGATGTCATTGGTATCACTGAAACTTGGTGGGACGATACACATGATTGGAATACAAGGCTAGAAGGATACAACTTATTTGCTAGGAACAGGCTTGATAAACGAGGAGGAGGTTTCGCATTGTATGTTAGGAACGCGTATATCTGCACAGACATAGAAGCTTCAGAGACTGAGAGTTCTGTGGAAACTGTTTGGGCAAGAATACAAGGACAGAAAAATGGAAAGGACACCATTGTAGGCATTTACTACAGGCCGCCTGTGCAAGCTGAAGATATGGATGAACTCTTGATGGATCAAATGGCCAAGTTCTCCAAAAAATATGACATAGTTGTCATGAGAGATTTCAACTATCCTAACATTAGTTGGGAATCTCTCTCAGGCAAAACTAACAGGTCAAGGAAATTCTTATCCTCTCTTGCTGACAACTTTATCTTCCAAAAGGTAGGGGAGAAAACAAGGGGATCTGCTACCTTAGGCTGGTTTCACATTCGCGTTAAAACGACGCTGCGCACTGCGTCGTTAAGCCCCGCCCCGATCCGGCTCCCTGCCCGCCCCATCCGGGATCACCGCCTACTTTCGCATTTGCACGCATGCGATCGGCGCACCCTATCTTTACCATAGGGTGCGCAGATCATGCGCTGCCAGTGTGAAAGTAGCGTGCTGCGCACTTTTGACGGTGCGCCGTGCGCACCGAAGTGCAACACGCTACTTTCACACTGGCAGCGCATGATCTGCGCACCCTATGCTAAAGATAGGGTGCGCCGATCGCATGCGTGCAAATGCGAAAGTAGGCGGTGATCCCGGATGGGGCGGGCAGGGAGCCGGATCAGGGCGGGGCTTAACGACGCAGTGCGCAGCGTCGTTTTAACGCGAATGTGAAACCAGCCTGAGATCTAATCCTTATAAACAGGGAGGAAATGGTTGAGGAGGTAAACGTGGCTGGGACCCTAGGAGGAAGCAACCATGCTATTTTAGAATTTTGGATAACTAGAGGAGGAAGACCTGTGAAGACTCAGACATCAAGGTTAGATTCCAGAATGGCAGATTTTAAGGGATTCAGAAAGAGAATTGGAGGGATCCAATGACTGGACATCCTTAAGGACAAAAATGTCCAGGAAGGATGGGAAATCTTGAGAAATGAAATTCTCAAAGCACAATCGTTAACAATTAACCCTCCGTCAGGAACAATATTCACACTAACTCGTAATGGAACAATGTGCCTGTCAAGCACAGGCTAGAAAAATGCCTAGAATATCTAATTTTCTCAATTTCAGTGATCTAAAAGTGATCAGAGACCTTCATAGGGATGTAATAAAAGAGACTACACATTATCAGGTGCAAAACAAACCCATTTACTCAACATAAAAGTAATAACTTTGATATACACAAATTTCAAAACTCCTGAGAAGTACACTTTCATTTGTAAGAAAATCTGCCTGATTTATATGAAATATCCACAAACCTTTCTCTATCCATTCATAAAACAAGCTAAATAATCAATAGTAATGACTAAAAACATTACATACCAACCTTATAAAGTGTGATGTGTTCGGGACCAATGAGCCTGAGAAGCCAGCACAGCTATATCTTCCTTCCTGAAGCTCTGCAGACCAACTGTGGTATCAGGTTTCACACAGCAGCTAGAGCCAGGAGACTATCTAGAGGTAGGGGGTTTCCTGAAAATCTGGTGAGAAGGGAGAAATGAAAGTAGAAGAGCTGCGCCTGTCAGATCCATTGTTCCTGACGGAGGGTTAAAGAGGGATGAATAGGAAGCTGTTATGAATTAGTCACCGAGGAGGAAAAAAACAAAAAGCAAGCTAAGCCCAGAAAACTGGAGAGGTTGGTAACTAGCGGATTGCAGACCCCTGATCCTATCCACAACAACTAGCAGTAGCCGTGGAGCGTGCCTACGGTGGTCCTAGACGCCTCGTCACGGCCGGAGAACTAAACAAACCTAAAGAAAGAAAGGGAAAATCTAAACTGCCCCAGAGCAGAGCCCAAAGCAATAGACAGCCCCCAACATGTATTGTCGGTGAAACAAGATAAAAACACAAACACAGATAGAAAGATAGGCTGAGCAAAGGATGGGGCCCTTACTAACTAGAAAGGACAGGAAAGAAAAGCTGCTGCCTGCAATCACGCAAAAAACCCTGCCAAGAAATGTACAACACGTCTGATAGAAAAAGGCCCTGAAGTCGCTAGACTTCAATTCCCTATATCAGCACTCAGGTATATTCTGAAGACAGAGCAAAAGAGATCAACTGATCAGAGACAAAATGGGGATTCAGCCCAGTCCCAGCCAGGGCTGGCTGAACACAAAAACTAAGTAAACCAGACGAAAACTCATATGAACAATAGCAGAGAAAACTTAGCTTTAAGAAAGCAGGAACCAAACTGGAGAATGCTAGTTTGGAGTGAGTATAAATACCCCTCCCAGATCCAAAGAGAGGCCGGCAAAAGTTAACCCTGTGAGAACAGGACATTAACCATGTCCTAACCATGAAAGCAGGAACCAAACTGGAAACCAGAAGCCACATTCAGGAGAAATCACCAGCAAGAAACTAGGGAGTCGGCTGCCTTAAATCCAATCAGAAACTCCTGATGTCCAATCGCAGTCCTCTTCCTCAGGTGGCCGGTCTCTGCCATTTAGATCAGCTTCATTACCTCCCTTCACCAACAGAGGGAGTCCAGATAGAGAACTCACTACTCCTCTTTCAGCACAGCCAGCTCCATAACCCTCACCAGAAGCCAGAGGCAAACCCGAAAATGAGCTCACAACAGTACCCCTCCCTTGAGGAGGGGTCACCGAACCCTCATCCATGCCACCGGGCCGATCAGGATGGGCCCGATGAAAAGCACGAACCAATCTATCAGCATGAATATCAGAGGCAGAGACCCAAGAATTGTCCTCCTGGCCATAACCCTTCCACTTGACCAAATACTGGAGTCTCTGTCTAGCCAGACGAGAATCCAGTATTTTCTCTACCTCATATTCCACATTACCTTTAACCAATACAGGGTCAGGAGGTGCCGTCATAGGAACTACTGGCTCAACATATCTCTTCAACAGCGACTTATGAAACACGTTATGGATCTTAAACGTAACAGGAAGAGCCAATCGAAAAGAAACCGGATTAAGAATCTCCAAAATCTTGTAAGGTCCAATAAATCTTGGCTTGATCTTTGGAGAAGCCACCTTCATAGAGATATTCTTTGATGACAACCAAACCATATCACCCACTTTAAACCGGGGACCAATGGTCCTATGCCGGTTAGAAAACCGCAGGGCCTTTTCCTGGGAGAGAGACAACTTATCCACTACTTGGTCCCAAATCTGCTGCATTCTCTCTACCACAGTGTCAACACCTGGGCAGGCTGAAGATTCCACTTGCCCTGAAGAAAATCGAGGATGAAACCCAAAGTTACAGAAAAAGGGGGACATCAAGGTGGCAGAACTAGCTCTATTATTTAAAGCGAATTCAGCCAAGGGCAAAAATGAAACCCAATCATCCTGATCAGCAGATATAAAACATCTCAAATAGGACTCCAAAGTCTGGTTTGTTCTCTCCGTCTGCCCATTGGTCTGAGGGTGAAACGCAGAGGAGAAGGACAACTGAATTCCCAGCTTGGAACAAAAGACTTTCCAGAATCTGTAAACTGAACTCCTCTGTCCGATACAATGTTCTCAGTAATCCCATGCAACCGAGCCACCTGTTGTAAAAACAAAAGTACCAACTCTGAGGAAGATGGCAACTTTGGGAATGGTACAAGATGGACTATCTTAGAGAATCTATCACAAATCACCCAGATAACAGTCATTCTCTGAGAGACAGGAAGATCAGAAATAAAATCCATTGAAATATGGGTTCATGGCCTTTTAGGCACCGGTAAGGGCATCAACAACCCACTAGAGAGAGAACAGGGTTTAGACCGGGAACAAGTCCCACAGAACTGCACAAAATTCCTGACATCACGAGATAAGGCAAGCCACCAAAAAGACCGACTCACCAAATCTCTGGTACCAAAAATACCTGGATGACGAGCCAATGCGGAGCATTGAACTTCAGACATCACTCTCTTCCTCCACTGGTCAGGAACATACAATTTTCCCATAGTGCAACGCTCAGGTTTGTCCTCCTGGAATTCTTCCAGAGCACGTCTCAAATCGGGCGAGATGGCAGAAAGAACTACCCCCTCACCTAGGATGGTAGTAGGCTTGGTCACAATAGGAGAATCAGCAAAGAAACTCCTAGAAAGGGCGTCAGCCTTAACATTCTTAGTGCCTGGAAGAAAGGAGACCACAAAATCAAAACGCGTAAAAAACAAGGCCCACCTAGCCTGTCTAGGATTCAAGCATTTGGCCGACTCAAGGTAAATCAAATTCTTGTGGTCAGTGAGGACCACAACTTGATGTCTAGCTCCCTCCAACCAATGTCTCCACTCCTCAAATGCCCACTTCATGGCCAACAACTCCCGATTCCCCACATCATAGTTGCGTTCAGATGGGGAGAACTTTCAGGAAAAGAAGGCACAAGGATTCATTTTAGACATCACCGGATCTTTTTGGGACAAAACAGGTCCTGCACCAATCTCTGAAGCGTCTACCTCCACCTGAAAAGGAAGTGAGACATCAGGTTGCCGCAAAACCGGAGCAGAAGTGAACCTCCGCTTCAGCTTCTGAAAGGCCGAAACAGCCTCTGAAGACCAATTCAGCACATCAGCACCCTTCTTAGGTAAATCAGTCAGTGGTTTAGCAATACCAGAAAAATTAGCTATAAATTTACGATAAAAATTAGCAAAACCCAAAAACTTCTGGAGAGCCTTCAAAGAAGTGGGTTGAACCCAATCATAAATGGCCTGTACCTTGGCCGGGTCCATTTCAATAGTTGACGGAGACAAAATAAATCCCAAAAATGAAATCCTCTGTACACCAAAAAGGCACTTCGATCCCTTAACATACAAGGAATTCACTCTCAAAATCCGGAACACAGTCCGAACATGTTCCACATGAGAATCCCAATCCCTGGAAAAGATCAAAATATCATCCAGATAGATGATCAAAAACTTATCCACAAAGTCCCGGAAAATATCATTCATGAAAGATTGGAAGACAGAAGGGGCATTAGTGAGCCCAAAAGGCATCACCAGGTACTCAAAATGTCCCTCCGGAGTATTAAAAAATGCCGTCTTCCATTCATCCCCATGCTTGATGCGAATAAGATTATGCGCCCCCCTGAGGTCAAGTTTAGTAAACCAGCAAGCACCTTTAACTCTGAAGAATAAATCACAAATCAGGGGTAACGGATACTGATATTTAACAGTAATTTTGTTGAGGGAACTATAGTTAATACAAGGCCTTAATGAACCATCTTTCTTGGCCACGAAAAAAAAGCCAGCACCTAAGGGCGAAGAGGATGGTCTAATATGACCCTTCTCCAACGACTCCTTAATATAAGATCGCATAGCCTCGTGTTCGGGTACAGATAAATTGAAAAGTCAACCCTTGGGAAATTTACACCCAGGTCTCAACTCAATTGCACAGTCATAACTCCTGTGAGGAGGCAAAGACGCAGACTTGCTCTCGGTAAATACATCATAAAAATCAGCCAAATAGTCAGGAACATCATGCGACTGGGGAGAGGTGGAGAAAACAGGAGTGTCGCCAAGAACACACCGACAACCCCAACTCACCACAGGCACAGATTTCCAATCCAAAACCGGATTATGGATTTGCAACCAGGGAAAACCCAGAACAATGGTATCATGTAAATTATGCAACACCAAAAATCTGCAATTTTCTTGGTGGTCTGGGGCGACCCGCATTATCACCTGGGTCCAAAACTGAGGTTTTTTCTTCGCCAAAGGAGTAGCATCAATAACCCTCAAAGGAATAGGCATCCGCAGAGGTGTCATAGGAAAACCACAACGTTTAGCAAAATCCAAGTCCATCAGATTCAAGGCCGCTCCTGAATCCACAAAAGCCTTCACGGAAAATGTGGATAAGGAGCAGATCAGAGTAATTACCAAAAGAAACTTAGGTTGTACACCACCCACAGCAAATGTGTATGCAAAACATTTCTGTCGTTTAGGGCAGACAGAAATAACATGAGAGGCATCTCCACAGAAAAAACACAGCTTATTACGCCTTCTAAACTTCTGACGTTGCGCCCTAGACAAAACTCTATCACATTGCATAGGTTCAGACATTTGTTCAAAAGATGGCAGCACCTCCCGTGTAGTCTTGCGTTCACGTAAACGCCGATCAACTTGAATGGCTAATGACATAGAATCGTCAAGACCAGAGGGAACAGGAAATCCCACCATAGTATCTTTTAAAGTTTCAGACAAACCCTTCCGAAAGAGAGCTGCCAATGCACTATCATTCCATGTAGTAAGGACCGCCCACTTTTGGAATTTCTGACAGTATAACTCTGCAGGATCCTGACCCTGGTTCAATGCCAATAGGGCTCTCTCAACTTGATCAATAGCATTAGGTTCATCATATAACAACCCCAAGGCTTGAAAAAATGCATCCACATTACTCAAAACAGGATCTTCAGGTGTCAAAGAAAACGCCCAATCCTGGGGATCGCCGCGCAGCAAGGAGATGACAATTATAACCTGCGCAGAGTTCCCCGATGAGTTAGGCTTCAAGGCAAGAAATAATTTACAAATATTCTTAAAATTCAAAAATTTAGACCGATCCCCAAAAAACACATCAGGAGTAGGGATCTTTGGTTCAACAGCATGTGAATGAGTGAGATAGGCGGAAATTCCCCGCACTTAAGCAGCAAGCTGTTCCACACGATCAGACAATTGCTTAATCTCCATCAAAGAAAAATAAAAAAAATCCTCCTACGGCCCCAGAGAAAAAGAGGAGAAAATATACATATAAAAAAAAAATTCCGCCACTTTTTTTTTTTTTTTTTTTACAATTCTCTCCTGCTTTTGAGTACCCTAGAATCTGCGGTATGGCTGGTGATTCTGTTATGAATGAGTCACCTTGGAGGAAAAAAACAAAAGCAAGCTATGCCCAGAAAACCGGAGAGGTTGGTAACTAGCGGATTGCAGACCCCTTATCCTATCCACAACAAGTAGCATTAGCCGTGGAGCGTGCCTACGGTGGTCCTAGATGCCTCGTCACGGCCGGAAAACTAAATAAGCCTAAAGAAAGAATGGGAAAATCTAAACTGCCCCAGAGCAGAGCCCAAAGCAATAGACAGCCCCCAACATGTATTGTCGGTGAAACAAGATGAAAACACAGATAGAAAGATAGGCTGAGCAAAGGATGGGGCCCTCACTAACTAGAAAGGACAGGAAAGAAAAGCTGCTGTCTGCAGTCACGCAAAAAACCCTGCCAAAAAATGTCCAACACATCTGATAGAAAAAGGCACTGAAGTCGCTAGACTTCAATTCCCTTTATCAGCACTCAGGTATATTCTGAAGACAGAGCAAAAGAGATCAACTGATCAGAGACAAAATGGGGATTCAGCCCAGTCCCAGCCAGGGCTGGCTGAACACAAAAACTAAGTAAACCAGACAAAAACTCATATGAACAATAGCAGAGAAAACTTAGCTTTAAGAAGGCAGGTGTCAGGAACACCGCACTGCACTTGCTCACTGAGCCAGTGCCCGTGTCCTGAGTACAAAGACTGTGCACAAAGATACCTGCGGAGCGGGCAGCAGTGGTGACAATGCATGCTCCAGGACCTGAAGCACATGACTGCTGGGGCGTGGCCTAAGCTTCACAGAGCTAGGAGCTGCAGGGAAACTCCTAGAAAGGTAACTACAGGACAATGTTACCAAGGGGCATAGACAGAGACAGAAACCAGATCAAGCCGAGGTCAAAGCACGAGATAGCAATACAGTACCAAAGGATTAGACAGAAAGGACAGTCAGAACATAGCAATAGATCAGAAAACCAGAACGGGCATTAGACGGTACAATAGTGGTAACCTGTAACGGAGTAACGAAAGCCAAGACAGGAGATCAGAAAAGACAATTGTACAAAAACGAGAAACGGAGTACAGAGTGAAGGAACAAGCCAGGTCATACACAGGAAGCAAACAAACAACGCAGAATACACGCACACCAGGGGTCAGACACACCAGAACAGCAATATAACTGACAGAGAATGCTAGTTTGGAGTGAGTATAAATACCCCTCCCAGATCCAAAGAGAGGCCGGCAAAAGTTAACCCTGTGAGAACAGGACATTAACCATGTCCTAACCATGAAAGCAGGAACCAAACTGGAAACCAGAAGCCACATTCAGGAGAAATCACCAGCAAGAAACTAGGGAGTCGGCTGCCTTAAATCCAATCAGAAACTCCTGATGTCCAATCGCAGTCCTCTTCCTCAGGTGGCCGGTCTCTGCCATTTAGATCAGCTTCATTACCTCCCTTCACCAACAGAGGGAGTCCAGATAGAGAACTCACTACTCCTCTGTCAGCACAGCCAGCTTCATAACCCTCACCAGAAGCCAGAGGCAAACCCGAAAATGAGCTCTCAACAGGAAGCGTTTAAGGAAACCAGGATGAATGAACACAGAACTTAAGCACATGCTAAAAAGGAAGAAAGAAATGTTTATAAAATGGAAAGAGGGAGGCATATCTAAAGAAGAATATAATGCTGTCTGCAGAAATTGCAGGGCACAAATCAGATTACTAAAGCTGACAATGAATTGAGGCTTGCAAGAGATGTCAAAAGCAATAATAAAGGATTTTGGGGATATGTCAGGCTTAAAATGCTTAGCACCGAAACGCGCGTTGGGGCTGGTCGTCTATCCCAGGAGACCAGGAGCAGTAACACACAGTACACTTTGTAAGTAACCATTCATTTATTTTTTCAAATTTTTCCACACTGCACTGTTTTCCTGGTCAGCAGACATACTGACTATTCTGTGACACCTTGTGGTGTCTCTTAGTACTATTTGTATGATCTGCATAGACATACTGACACCTATTGGTTCACTGTTGAATTGCACTGCACTTTACTTATATAGTCTGTATAGACATATTGATATTTATTGCTTTATTTAAAATTGCACAGCACTTTATATTTTTTATTTTTATGATGTACTTGATAATTTATATATAGAATTATATTTGATAAAGTTATTGTATACACAATATTGTTATTTATATATTTTTTTACACAATTATTTTTGCACTATTATATGAAATTGTATGTCCTATATCTGGGTGGTACTGCCCTTAAAAATTACATCTTCTCAGCATATGCTAAAAAACTTGTTTCACTCCGTATATTGATACTTGTTTTTAACCCCTTACCTACATTGAATGTACTATTCCGTCCATGTGACCTGGGACCTAAGTCCCAAGGATGGAATAGTACGTCCAGTGAGATCAGCGGCGCTCACGTGGTGAGCGCCGCTAATTGCGGCCGGGTGTCAGCTGATTATCACAGCTGACACCTGACACAATGTGTCAGGGGCGGTCATGGACCGCCCCTGACACGTCAACCCCTTGCACACCACGATCAAACATGATCACGGTGTACAGGGGGTTAAAGGGAAGCATTGGCAGGGAGGGGGCTCCCTCCGTGCTTCCCTGAGCCACCCACAGCAGCGCAATATGCAGCGCTGCTGCGGGGGTCTCTTTCCCTACAGGTCCCCGGATCCAAGATGGCGACGGGGACCTTCGGGGGCCTGTAGGGAGCTGACTTCCTCAGTGCCTGCAAAGCGCAGGCATGAGGAAGTCTGCGTCCATGCCTGTGACAGATTGCTGATCTGTCACAGTGATCTGTGATGTGACAGATCAGCGATCTGTCACAGGACAGTGATGTCCCCCCTGGGACAACCTAATGAAGTTAAAAAAAAGTGTAAAAATAATTTTACAAAAATCGCTAAATAAATTAGAAAAAAAAAATATTCCCAAATAAATTCATTTTTTGGAAATAAAAAAATAACAATAAAAGTACACATATTTGAAATCGCCGCATCCGTAACGACCTGCCCTGTAAAACTGTCCCATTAGCTAACCCCTTTAGAGAACCCCTTAAAAATGAAAAATAAAAAACGAAGCAAAAATAATGATTTATTATCATAGCGCCGAACAAAAAGTGTAACGCGTGATCAAAAAGACGCATATAAATATCCATGGTACTGCTGAAAATGTCATCTTGTCCCGCAAAAAACGAGCTGCCACACAGCATCATCAGCGAAAAAATAAAAAAAAGTTATAGCTCGCAGAATAAAGCGATGCAAAAATAATTATTTTTCATATAAAATAGTTTTCATTGCATAAAAGCGCCAAAACATAAAAAAAGACATAAGTGAGGTATTGCTGTAACCGTACCGACCCGAAGAATAAAACTGCTTTATCAATTTTACCGCACGCGGAACGGTGTAAGCGCACCCCCCAAAAGAAATTCATGACATGCTGGTTTTTGTTCATTCTGCCTCCCAAAAATTGGAATAAAAAGCGATCAAAAAATGTCACGTACCTGAAAATGATACCAATAAAAACGTCAACTCGTCCCGCAAAAAATAAGACCTCACATGACTCAGTGGGTTAAAATACGGAAAAATTATAGCTGTCAATATGAGGTGATGAAAAAACTATTTTTACAATAAAAAGCGTCTTTTAGCATGCGACAGCTGCCAAATATAAAAACCGCCATAAATAGTAAATCAAACCCCCTGTTATCACCCCCTTAGTTAGCAAAAAATAATAGAATTAAAAGAATATGTATTTATTTCCATTTTCCCATTAGGGTTAGGGCTAGGGCTAGGGTTAGGGCTAGGGCTAGGGTTAGGGCTAGGGCTAGGTTAAGGCGAGGGTTAGGGCTGAGATTAGGGTTAGGGGTGTGTTGGGGTTAGGGTTGGAGTTAGAATTGGGGGTTTCCACTGTTTGGGCACATCATGTGCTCTCCAAATGCAACATGGTGTCGGATCTCAATTCTGGCCAATTCTGCGTTGAAAAAGTCAAATGGTGCTCCTTCCCTTCCAAGCTCTGCCATGCACCTAAACAGTGTTTTACCCCCACATATAGGGTATCAGCCTACTCAGGACAAATTGCAAAACAACTTTTGGGGTCCAATTTCTCCTGTTACCCTTAGGAAAATAAAAAATTGGGGCAAAAATATCATGTTTGTGGAAAAAATACGATTTTTTTATTTTCATGCCCGGGCATTATATACTTCTGTGAAACTCTTGGGGGTTCAAAGTGCTCACCACACATCTAGATAAGTTCCTTAGGGGGTCTAGTTTCCAAAATGGGGTCACTTGTGGGGGTTTCCACTGTTTAGGTACATCAGGGGCTCTCCAAAAGCAACATGACACCCGCAGACCATTCCATCAAAGTCTGCATTCCAAAACGTCACTACTTCCCTTCCGAGCCCCGACATGGGCCCATACAGTAGATTTATCCCACATATGAGGTATCAGCGTACTCAGGACAAATTGGACAACAACTTTTGGGGTCCAATTTCTTCTGGTACCATTGTGAAAATAAAAAAAATGGTGACTAAAAGATCATGTTTGTGGAAAAAATACGATTTTTTTATTTTCATGCCGAGGCTTTATAAACTTCTGTGAAGCACTGGGGGGTTCAAAGTTCTCACCACACATCTAGATAAGTTCCTTGGGGGGTCTTGTTTCCAAAATGGTGTCATTTGTGGGGGGTTTCCACTGTTTTGGTACATCAGGGGCTTTCCAAACGCGACATGGTGTCCGATCTCAATTCCAGTCAAAAACGTCAAATGGTGCTGCTTCCCTTCCGAGCTCTGCCATGCGCCCAAATAGTTGTTTACCCCCACATGTGGGGTATCAGCATACTCAGGACAAATTGCACAATAACTTTTAGGGTCCTGTTACCCTTGGAAATATAAGAATTGAGGGTGAAAAGATCATTTTTGTGGAAAAAATATGATTTTTTAATTGTACGGCTGTATGTTATAAACTTCTGTGAAGCCCATGGGGGTTCAAAGTTCTCACCACACATCTAGATAAGTTCCTTGGGGGGTTTAGTTTCCAAAATGGTGTCATTTGTGGGGGGTTTCCACTGTTTTGGTACATCAGGGGTTTTCCAATCGCAACATGGTGTCCGATCTCAATTCCAGCCAAAAACGTCAAATGGCGCTGCTTCCCTTCCGAGCTCTGCCATGTGCCCAAATAGTGGTTTACCCCCACATGTGGGGTATCAGTGTACTCAGGACAACTTGCACAATAACTTTTAGGGTCCTGTTACCCTTGGGAAAATAAAAATTGGGAGTGAAAAGATCATTTTTGTGGAAAAAATATGATTTTTAATTGTAACGCTGTACGTTATAAACGTCTGTGAAGCCCTTGTGGGTTCAAAGTTCTCACCACATATCTAGATAAGTTCCTTGGGGGGTCTAGTTTCCAAAATGGGGTCACTTGTGGGGGTTTCCACTGTTTAGGTACATCAGGGGCTCTCCAAACGCGACATGGCATCCAATCTGAATTCCAGCCAAATTTGCATTGAAAAAGTCAAACAGCGCTCCTTCCCTTCTGAGCTCTGCCATGCGCCGAAACAGTGGTTCCCCCTACATATCAGGTATCAGCATACTTAGGACAAATTGCACAATAACTTTTGCAGTCCAATTTGTCCTGCTACCCTTGGTAAAATAAAAAAAAATGAACCTGAAGTATTTTTTTTGTGAAAAAAGTTAAATGTTCATTTTTTTTTTAAATATTCAAAAAATTCCTGTGATGCACCTAAAGGGTTAATCAACTTCTTGAATGTGGTTTTGAGCACCTTAAGGAGTGCAGTTTTTAGAATGGTGTCACTTTTGGGTATTTTCTATCATATAGACCCCGCAAAGTGGCTTCAAATGTGATGTGGTCCGTAAAAATAAAATGGTGTTGCAAAAATGAGAAATCGCTTGTCAATTTTTAACCCTTATAACTTCCTAAAAACTAAAATTTTGATTCCAAAATTGTGCTGATGTAAAGTAAACATGTGGGAAATGTTACTTATCAAGTTTTTTGTGTGCTGTATCTCTGTGATTTAAGGGCATAAAAATTCAAAGTTGGAAAATTGCAAAATTTTAAAAATTTTCACCAAATTTCCATTTTTTCACAAATAAACGCAAGTTATTTGAATGAAATTTTACCACTAACATGATGTACAATATGTCACGAGAAAACAGTTTCAGAATCACTGGGATCCATGGAAGAGTTTCAGAGTTATTACCTCATAAAGGGACACTGGTCAGAATTGTAAAAATTGGCCCGGGAGTTAACGTGCAAACCACCCTTGGTAGTGAAGGGGTTAAATTGTATCTTGCTGTAATAATAAATATTGTATTTTAATCTGGGACTTATGGTCGTTATGTGGTCTTTTTGTATGTTGCTTTTTATAAGAATTATGCCGCAGCGTACCTCAGTGACATAGTGGTCTTTAGCCCTGACTGGGCTAGTCATCTGCCAAAGGTACAGGCAGTTCTGGATGATTTAAGGAATGCGGGGTTCACGATAAATCCAAAAAAATGTGCCATAGGGAAAGAAGAGGCAAGTACCTAGGCTATGTCATCAGAAGGGACAAAATTAAGCTACAAATCAACAAGATAGAGGCGATTCAAGAGTGACCGCAACTGTTTTCCAAGGAGCAAGTGAGAGCGTTTCTTGGAATTGTGGGGTACTATCGGCGATTCATTCTGAATTTCACTATGATTGTCGCACCCTTGACAGATCTTTTTAAAGGCACCAAATCGACGATAGTTAAATGGCCTGATGAAACAGAGATGGCATTCCAGGAACTGAAGAGAACTCTGTGTAAACATCCGGTTCTGGTAGCACCAGACTTCAGCAAAAAGTTTGTGGTCCAGATGGATGTGTCAGAAGTTGGCTTGGGAGCCGTGCTGTCTCAAGTAATAAATGGAGAAGAACATCCCATCCTGTTTTTGAGCCGGAATCTCTCGTCATGTGAGAAGAACTATGCCATAGTCGAGAAAGAGTGTTTAGCCATAAAATGGGCCATGGATACATTGAGGTATTATCTACTAGGCCAGAGGTTCAAACTTGCGTCCAATCAAGCCCCTCTGAGATGGTTAAGGGAGAAAAAGGGTAAGAATGCCTGAGTGACTAGGGGGTTCTTAGACCTCCAGAATTTCAAGTTCCATGTAGAACAATTATATATATAGTATATATATATATATATATATACTGTATATGTGTATCTATAATATAACGGTGGGAGCGTCATATACTCCCATATACTCTAGCCTTTATAGACTGTGCAAGCGCAACGCATCTGCGCAGTCTGGACCCCACAGAGTGATGCATCCACCCAGGAGATCGCGGTATGCGTAAGCACTGAATGCATACCGCGATCTCCGGCACAACACCTTACCGATCAGGTGTTGCTGTTTCCGCGGGGTCTTGCGTCTTGCTGTGATGTCAGGAGAGGGCAGGTGGAGGCACCGGAATCAGCACATGTGCAGTCCACACTTTCTGTCATTTTGTAGAAGACACACTGCAGTGTGTCTTCACACTACAGTATGTCTTCAAGAAAATGGTGCTGGAAAGCGAGGACTGCGCAGGCACCGAGTCCGGCACCACAAAACACCCTCTCCTGACATCACGGCAAGACCCCGCGTCAATACCCAATCATTGCTTTGTTGGGCTGTATTGTCTGGACAGGGCATGTTGTGGTGCCGAACTCGGCGCTTGCGCAGTCCTCGTTTTCTGCCGCCATGTTGTAGAAGACTACAGCGTGTCTTCAAGAAAATGGCGCTGGAAAGTGAGGGCTGCGTAGGCACTGAGTCCGGCACCACAGCATGCCCTGTCCAGACAGCATGGCGCAACAACGTAATGATCGGGTCTCGCTGTGATGTCAAGAGAGGGTGGGTTGTGGCGCTGTAATTGGGTGCCAATTTCAGCAGCACAATCCCACCCTCTCCTGACCTCATGACATTGGGGGGTGAAGTGACCATGCATACCAGGATTGGGGGTGAGGGGTAGCATGCATACCAGGATAGCGGGATGAGAGGACCGTGCATACCAGGATGGGGGGTGAGGGGACCATGCATACCAGAATTGGGGGGTGAGAGGACCATGCATACCAGGATAGGGGGTGAGGGGTACCATGCATACCAGATTTGGGCATGAGGGGACCTTGCATACCAGAATTGGGAGGTAAGGGGAGCCATGTATACCAGGTTTGGGGATAAGGGGACCATGCATACCAGGATTGGCGGGTGAAGGAGTACCATACATCCTACGATAGGGATGAGGGGGAACCATGCATTCCAGGATTGGGGGGTGAGGGGACCATGCATACCAGGATTGGGGGGTGAGGGGACCATGCATACCAGGATTGTTGGCTGAGGGGACCATGCATACCCGGATTGGCGGGTGAGGGAACCATGCATACCATGATAGGTATGAGGGGGTACCATGCATACCAGGATTGGGGTTGAGGTAACCATGAATTCCAGGATATGGATGAGGGGGTACCATGCATACCAGGATTGGGGGGTGAGGGGACCATACATACCAGGATGAGGAATAGGGTGCCATGCATACCAGGATTGTGGGGTGCATACATACCAGAATAGGGATATGGGGGCCATGCATACCATTATGGGGATGAGGGGGTCATGCATAGCAGGATAGTGATGAGGGGTGCCATACATACCAGGATAGGAGGGGGCAGCACATACCAGGATGGGAGACCATATACCAATAAAAATGCTTGCCACCTGGGCGTATATATATATATATACTAGCTGAAGAGCCCAGTGCTGCCCGGGCATAGTAACTAACTGTGGATAGTTATAATAAATTATAATTATCCTCCATCCCATAGTCCCCTGCCCATATGCCCAACATACCTATCCTCCATCCCATAGTCAAGTACCCATATACCCATCATACATATTCTCCATCCCATAGTCCCATGCCCATATACCCATCATACATATTCGCCATCCCGTAGTCGAGTGCCCATATACCAATCACACATCCTTCATGTCATAGTCCCATGCCTATATATCCATCATACATATCCTCCATCCCATAGTCCTGTGCCCATATACCCATCATACATAGCCACGATCCCATAGGCCCGTGCCCATTTACCCATCAAACATATCCTCCATCCCATAGTCAAGTGCCCATATACCCATCACACATCCTCCATCCCATAGTCCCATGCCCATATACCCATCACACATCCTCCATCCCATAGTCCCATGCCCACTTACCCATCATACATATTCGCCATCCCATAGTCGAGTGTCCATATACCCATCACACATCCTTCATCTCATAGTCCCATGCCCATATACCCATCATACATATCCTCCATCCCATAGTCCCGTGCCCATATACCCAATCATACATATCCGCCATCCCATAATCCCGTGCCCATATACCCATCATACATATCCTCCAGCCCATAGTCCAGTGCCCATATACGCATCACACATCCTCCATCCCATAGTCCCGTGCCCATATACCCATCATGCATATCCTCCATCCCATAGTCCAGTGCCCATATACCCATCACACATCCTCCATCCCATAGTCAACCATTATGACATCATAATGAGCGGCGGGGCTTGCAACCTATGATGACATCAGCGTCGCCATGGCAACCATTATGACATCATAATGAGGGGCGGGGCTTGATACACACACACTTTTTCCCCATTATGTAGATAGGGGCAGATAGACCCGTTGGAGTGCCTTGTGTCCACAGCAGGACGCCTGTGAGTCACAAGGCAAAATAAAAGTAAGTGATGACCTGGTCAAGCTGTTGGACTAAATAAATGTTCAGGAAAGCACATTAAGGGTTTTATTTTTGGAGTGAACTACAGGATGGTAGTGGGGCAGTTCACTCTCTCCAAGCCGGGTCTTACAAGTGGCCCATGGCCACAGATTCCAATTTAATTACCCTGCAGTAAAGGGTTTGGGTGTATCAGTGGGTGTGGCAGGTGGCTCTGCAGCATCCAGCTTGTGTGAGGTAACACAGAGCCAAAAGCAGCGAATGCCTGTCACCCTACAGCATGATATGGTGGTGCAGTGGCCATCGGCAAACGGTCTCATGTACGGACTGTTGTGATGCCCCAGCTGTGATCTGGAGGATATCGTGTGCTGTTCACTGTGTGAGTTGTTTGGACATTAAACACATTTGCTGTGAACTTTCTTGTGATCCCTGCTTGTCTGTCACACTGCTCCAACTCCGCTGCACTACAATACCTACAAAGAATGGAGAGGTCAGTAATTTTTATCATAGGTACAATTCAACTGTGAGAGACAGAATCTTAGAAAAAATCCAGAAAATCACATTGTATAATGTTTACATAATTAATTTGCACTCACTTTTGCGTCATTCAGAATGCAATAGTAGGAGAACGTTTCTGGACACCAGAGAAAGCAGCAGTAGGTGAGTATATTAATACACTCACCCTACATTATATGCATATATATATAAATTTAATTGCAAACTTAGTGGGACCTGTTTAAGAGTAAAAATGCCAGGATCACAGATAATTTTAGCATTAGAAGCTCACTAAATAATGCCTCTTCCAACATCCATCATTTAAGTCCAGTAGAGTGACACTTCTGGCAGGAACAAGAAGGACAAAGGACAATCCTAGTTAGGTATTGGAGGGAACTAGTGATGAGCGAGTATACTTGTTGCTTCGGTTTTCCCGAGCATGCTCGGGTGTCCCTTGAGTATTCTGTTGTGCTCAGAGATTTAGTTTTTGTCGATGCAGCTGTATGATTTACGGCTGCTAGACAGCCTAAATACATGAAGGGAATCCCTTACAAACAGGCATTCCTCACATGTATTCAGCCTGTCCAGCAGCCACAAATCATGCAGCTGTATCGACACAAACTAAATCTCCGAGGACGCCAGAATACTTGGAGGACACCCGAGCACGCTCGGGAAAACCTGAGCAGTGAGTATACTCTCTCATCACTAGAGGGGACCCCTCCATATCTTGTAAAAAAAATTTTTACTTAGACCTACTGTTAAAATGTATCAGGGTATGTATTAGACCAAATTTAAACTCAGTGTCTACAAGCATGTACTTGCAAAGTAGGAAAAAGATTATAAGTTGTTCCTTGCCTCTTCCCCAGCTCTATCCCATGGTCTCCATCCCTGTCAGATCTTAGTCTGACACTGAAAGTAGGCATAGTGGCAGTCTCTTATATGTTGAATAGTGTGCTTGTCACGAAGCAGGCTCAGCCAACATCTCCTTTGTAGAAAGAGTATACCGTCCTCCTGCTGGGTGGCATGTGCATTACCTGTCCATTAATGATAGTGGTCTGAGCGTCAATTTGGGTGAGAAAGCAAAAAAAAATCCAGCTCAAAGATGAAGTCCAAATGGTGTTTCTGTGTATAATGTTATTTTGTAACACAGAAATTAACAGATTTAAATCATTTGTAGCCATCTATGGGAAATTCTAGTACATGTTTAGCTGTAGAGGTTTCCCACCTGTCATTTATTTGATTTGTTTGCAATCAGGAAATTGGCGTGTGCACATGCTCAGATTTTAAATCTTGTAAGTTCACTTGGATGGTATCTTGACAAAGAGCGCTTGCCACTCAAAATGCATCAAAAAGATGCCTGTATTCTCTTTTTTTGTGAACACACAATATTAATCTTTGCTTCATGTACCTTGGAACCTGCTCCATAAGTGTGAAACTGCAAGTGGTGAGCTTGATTATCTTCTTTGGTTTTGACTGTCAGTCTGAGTCCTTCATCCAATCACTGGGACTGATCAGCAGGCTAAGTACAGAAAGGGTCCAGCATTCAATCATGGCACAATGCTCCCTATTTAAATTACACTTTGACTTTTGGCCTTAGCCAGTTATTATTGGTACCTTGCTGCTCTTATTATAGTATTAATTCAAGTTTTCTGACCCAGCTTAGTTCCATATTTACTCTTGTTAATTAACATCTGGATGCACCTCTGCATTTGACCCTTGGACTATTCTCTCTGCCTTAAATCTCTGCCAGACTTCCTGAACTTGCATCCAGCTAACTACTGGCTATGATTCTGACATTCTTTTCTCAATGCGTGGTTCAGTGGATCGACAATTTGTAGGAAAATATTGACATAGGAGGGAAAGATTATCTCTTTTGGGTTGGACTGGATCATGCATTATTGCAGTACCTATACCCATCCCCTTAATAATTTCCCATCCCAATTGAATTTGATGGATATGTTTCTTTTTGCAATCATATTAACCATGAAATTATTTTGCTGGTTACTATTTTGTTAATGTTCTTGTTGCTCTGGCTCTAACTCGCTTTGTTTACACTTCCTCACTCAACTTACTCTGCCAATAAGCATCTACTCCATGGACAAAATCCAGGGGCCATGCAGAGAAGACCAAATTTCTGAACAGATGTAAAAGGGAGAATTCCAGCATGCCCTTGGGATCTGTTAACTAGAGTGACTAGTGCCGAAACTGTTCTTTGCCTTCCATTGTAGCCTTTTTGAGTGGACAGATAGCTAACATGAGTGATCTAATTCAAATGACCAACCGGTCAACTAAACAAAAAAAGCTTTTGTCGGAAGTTTGCTTTTTAGATACCCCAGATGATTTGCTAGAGGCACTTTTACAGTTCACCTATCTATTTTAGTATGCAGTGGAGGATTCCAGAGGTGTATGCCAATTGTTGAGGAATAAAATGCATTTGTTATGCACTGTCCTTCTAAAAACTTGTTTATAGTATTTGCTTCAGATGAATGGTGCATTAGGCACATTAGTCACAATACTGTACATCTGATTCATTAAATAAAGTGCATGAAACCAGAATTTGAAGAGTTTAATCCATTAGAACTAATCTGAAGCAACTGACTTGCATTACTCACATCAATGAAAATAATTGTCTCGTGAATGAAAATCATTGAGGTTTTCAGTGAACTCATCTGCAGTATGAATAAAAAATGAACATATTTTCAACAGTACATACAAACATCTGTAAATTACGGTATGTAAAATAAAATTCTAGCTTAATAATCTTCAAGTGCCAAAGTATATTTTGCCATAACCTATGGGCCAGGGACTATTATGGTAAAGGGAGAGTTGTCAAGTGTGGCCATCTTTTTTGTGCCTATTGAGCATTCTATTAATGTTGATGTAGGACTGAAGGCAAATGGCATATTGCACAGATTTGTGGGTGCAGGGCTGACAACATACAGTTAGGTCCATATATATTTGGACAGAGACAACATTTTTCTAATTTTGGTTCTAGACATTACCACAATGAATTTTAAACAAAACAATTCAGATGCAGTTGAAGTTCAGACATTCAGCTTTTATTTGAGGGTACCCACATTAAAATTGGATGAAGGGTTTAGGAGTTTCAGCTCCTTAACATGTGCCACCCTGTTTTTAAAGGGACCAAAAGTAATTGGACAATTGACTCCAAGGCTATTTCATGGACAGGTGTGGGCAATCCCTTCATTATGTCATTCTCAATTAAGCAGATAAAAGGCCTTGAGTTGATTTGAGGTGTGGTGCTTGCATTTGGAAGGTTTTGCTGTGAAGGAAACATGCGTTCAAAGGAGCTCTCCATGCGGGTGAAACAAGCCATCCTTAAGCTGCAAAAACAGAAAAAAAACATCCGAGAAATTGCTACAACATTAGGAGTGGCAAAATCTACAGTTTGGTACATCCTGAGAAAGAAAGAAGGCACTGGTGAACTCATCAATGCAAAAAGACCTGGACGCCCACATAAGACAACAGTGGTGGATGATCACAGAATAGTCTCCATGGTGAAGAGAAACCCCTTCACAACAGTCAACCAAGTGAACAACACTCTCCAGGAGGTAGGCATATCAATATTCAAATCTACCATAAAGTGAAGACTGCATGAAAGTAAATACAGAGGGTTCACTGCACGGTGCAAGCCACTCATAATCATCAAGAATCAAAAGGCTAGACTGGACTTTGCTAAAAAACATCTAAAAAAGCCAGCACAGTTCTGGAAGGACATTCTTTGGACAGATGAAACCAAGATCAACCTCTACCAGAATGATGGAAAGAGAAAAGTATGGCAAAGGCGTGGTACAGCTCATGATCCAAAGCATACCACATCATCTGTAAAACACGGCAGAGGCAGTGTGATGGCTTGGGCATGCATGGCTGCCAGTGGCACTGGGTCACTAGTGTTTATTGATGATGTGACACAGGACAGAAACAGCCGAATGAATTCTGAGGTATTTAGAGCCATACTGAGTGCTCAGATCCAGCCAAATGCAGCCAAACTGATTGGTCGTCGTTTCATACTACAGATGGACAATGACCCAAAACATAAAGCTAAAGCCACCCAGGAGCTTATTAAAGCAAAGAAGTGGAATATTCTTGAATGGCCAAGTCAGTCACCTGATCTCAACCCAATTGAGCATGCATTTCACTTGTTAAAGACTAAACTTCAGACAGAAAGGCCCACAAACAAACAGCAACTGAAAACCACTGCAGTGAAGGTCTGGCAGAGCATCAAAAAGGAGGAAACACAGCGTCTGGTGATGTCCATGAGTTCAAGACTTCAGGCAGTCATGGCCAACAAAGGGTTTTCAACCAAGTACTAGAAATGAACATTTTATTTACAATTATTTAATCTGTCCAATTACTTTTGGTCCCTTTTAAAACAGGGTGGCACATATTAAGGAGCTGAAACTCCTAAACCCTTCATCCAATTTTAATGTGGATACCCTCAAATGAAAGCTGAAAATCTGAACTTCAACTGCATCTGAATTGTTTTGTTTAAAATTCATTGTGGTAATGTCTAGAACCAAAATTAGAAAAATGTTGTCTCTGTCCAAATATATATGGACCTAACTGTATAATAAATAACAAAAATATTTATGGCTTATAGCTGATGAATTTACCTCTGGCAGAACTGCAGTCCCCTCAGGGGGACTGGCCTATTTTAAGCATTTAGGACAAAGCCTTCTTTTGTTTCTTTAATGTTTCATTCCAGGAGTCATAATATTTTCATTTTAAAATACATATAATTTGTAACCTGCTATGAACTCTTTTTAAGGAGAGATAAATCAGGAATTCTGATTTTTACATTCAATTTTAAGATATTACTTCTTCCTTCAGGTCAGGACAATTACAGTGATACCAAATTTGCATAGTTTTATTTAAGTTTGATGACTTCTGGACACTTTGACTTTACAGTTTGAAAAAAAAAAAATTTTTGGTACAGTTTGAAAACAAAATTTTTTGGGGAAGAGTGCTTCTTGTTTGCATGGGAAGATGTAGATTTTCAGTGGTACACTTTTTGGTTGGTGGAATAAACAGAAGAAACAGTCATTCTGGATTTTTTCTTAAAACGCTGCTCACTGCGTTTGTATTAAACTTTAAAATGTCACACATACATATCAAAAGCATAAGAGGGTCAATCACATATGATAAAATGAGCAATAATGTCATCATAAAAAGTCTCAAAAACTATCAAATTCAAACAAACTAAAAAGAGATTAAAAAAAGGAAGTGCTGCTGGTGTAAAATAGCTAGCTGTGAGCAATTACTGTAGAATCTGTAGATGCATCATGCACGCTTTTATGAGTGAAAGCGAGCAGCTCCTAGATTATTATTATACAATTTTATAGCGCCATTTATTCCATGGCGCTTTACATGTGAAAAAAGGCAAATATGAACAAGTACAATAAACATGAGCGATACAAGACACACATAAGTACAGGAGGTGAGAGGTCCCTGCCCGCAAGGGCTCACAGTCTACAAGGGATGAGGATACACTAAGAGAGGGTAGAGCTGGTCATGTGGTGGTTCAGTAGGCTGAGGATCACTGCAGGTTATAGGCTTGTCGGAAGAGGTGGGTCTTCAGGTTCTTTTTGAAGGTTTCCATGGTAGGCGAGTGTCTGATGTGTTGAGGTAGAGAATTCCAGAGTATGGGGGAAGCACGGGAGAAGTCTTGTATGCGGTTGTGGGAGGAAGAGATAAGAGGAGAGTAGAGAAGGAGATCTTGAGATGATCTAAGGTTGCGTGTGGGTAAGTAGCAGGAGACCATGTCACAGATGTAGGAAGGAGACAGGTTGTGGATGGTTTTGTATGTGATAGTTAGGGTTTTGAACTGGATTCCCTGGATGATAGGAAGCGAATGAAGGGCTCGGCATAGGGGAGAGGCTGGGGAATAATGGGAAGACAGGTGGATTTGTCGGGCAGCAGAATGTAGGATGGATTGGAGTGGTGCCAGAGTGCTAGAGGGGAGGCCAGAGAGTAGGAGGTTGCAGTAGTCGAGGTAGGAGATGATAAGGGCATGCACTAGTGTTTTTGTGGTGTCATAGTCAAGGAATGCACGGATCCGAGAAATGTTTTTGAGTTTGAGATGGCAGGAGGAGGCTAGGGTTTGGATATGTGGCTTGAAAGATAGGGCAGTGTCGATCACCCCGAGGCACCGAGCATGCAGGACTGGGGAGAGTGAGCAGCCATTGACATTGATGGATTAGTTTGGTGGAGGGGTGGAATAAGATGGGGGAAAGATTATGAATTCTGTTTTGTCCATGTTCAGTTTTAGAAAGCGAGCAGAGAAGAAAGCTGAAATAGTGGACAGACATTGTAGGATTTTGGTCAGTAAGGAGGTGAGGTCAGGTCCAGATAGGTAGCTCTGCGTGTCGTTGGCATAGAGATGATACTGGAGACCGTGGGATTCTATGAGCTGTCCCAGGCTGAAGGTATAGATGGAGAAGAGTAGGGGTCCTAGAACTGAGCCTTGAAGAACACCAACAGAGAGGGGGGCGAGGTGAGGAGGTGGTGTGGGAGAGGGACACACTAAATGTTCGGTTTGTTAAATATGATGAGATCCAGGATAGGGCCAAGCCTGTGATGCCCAGAGATGAGAGAATCTGGTCCACAGTGTCGAAGGCAGAAGACAGGTCCAGGAGAAGGAGGACAGAGTAGTGTTGCTTGCTCTTGGTGATTAGTAGGTAATTGTTGACTTTAGTTAGGGCAGTTTCAGTTGAGTGATGCAGCCGGAAGCCTGATTGTAAGCAGTCAAAGTGGGAGCAGGAGAAGAGGTGGAAGGACAGTTCAAGATGGACATGCTGTTCCAGTAGTTTTGAGGCATATGGTAGGAGAGATATCGGGCGATAGCTAGACACAGAGGATGGGTCAAGGGAGGTCTTTTTGAGGATGGGTGTGATCGAGGCATGTTTGAAGGATGAGGGAAGCACACCATTTGTAAGTGAGAGGTTGAAGAGGTGTTTTAGAGTAGGGATGAGGACTGTGGCAAGGTTAGGGATGAGGTGTGATGGGTGCGAGTCAAGCATGCAAGTGGTGAGGTGTGATCTTGAAAGGAGGGTGGAGAGCTGATCTTCCATCATGGTGGAGAAGATGGAAGCTCCTAGAAGGAATAAAGTTCATTTTCTCCCAGTAATAGCACTTTCAGCAAGACAGCATTGTAATGCTATTAACCTGCAGATTAACCCTATATCTGCATGCAAATAGCACTTAGGGCAGGACAAATACCCTGTAATTAGAAGGAATAACTCTACCAAGCATAATCACCAGTAGTGCTTTCACAATATCCTTGTGTTTACACTATTGATCTCAGGAAAAAGTCGAACAACATTCTGGTTATTTACTCATGTTTGTCAAAGTTTGTAGATTAGGACTAGATGCAGTTTATACAGATCACTTTAGTTATAGATAACACGGTTATACTGTTAACTCTACTAAAGTCCTGCTGTACATTACTTACAATATAGTGGATGCACAGAAAAATAAGCTGTTCTGCAAACTGATCGCAAAGGATTTAAGATAAAAATAGCCATGTAATCATATTATTAGAAAAATCAGTGTCACAATGTTAATGCCTGTAAAAATGGTCTTACATGTCCTCATTTTCATCCTACAGTCAAATGTGCATCAGAAATCAGATAACTTACCCTTTGTATTATTCAGACTAATTGGTGGTAGTTGTAACTTTGAATGTCAGTAAATAATGTACCTGTCACATTACCTTGGAGTCTGATAGCTGAGTTTACGTTTGTAATGAGGATATGCTGTCATTACAATGCAACATCATTCTTTACAAATTGCTCTATTTCTATTGGAGTAGTAGTAGCAACAAAGGAACCCAATACATAAACATACTGTATAGATAGAAGATAGATGTATAGATAGCTTTGTTATTTTGTATTTATAAATTGATTTTAAGATGAGTCATGAACACTTGTATCCACTTATTTTTATCTCCATCTATTATTTTACAGTATGATGAAGGTCTAAAGTAGAATGAAATGTTAGTTTTCTGGATTGCATCACTAAAGCTTGTCCTCCTCATCTCCACAAGAAGGACTTGATCTTTCTCTCTTGCACATAGAGTATTGTTAAACTTGGGAGAACTTGCGTAACAAATTGAAGGCTGCTTTCACTCATGACATCTTGTGAAAATTAAAGAGTAACTTAGGTTATAAGCGATTTTTTTTATATTTTTTAGGCTTGTAGATTGGTGGGATCTCGTTTTGAGATCTCTAAAGATTGCTCAAAACACGGATGAGAAATGTGCAGTTTAAGAGGCTGGAACGAACAGCTCCTGCCTGAGTGTGAGCGCATAGAGAGGTGTATGGATCCAACAGAGGCGTATGGATCCAAGTTGCACACTCCTCAGGCACATTTTCATTTTTCAGGCATCTTTTGGGTTACCAGTGGGGGAGTCTCAGGATCCAGATCCCTGACTGATTTACAGGTATTTAAAAAGCCTACAAAATATAAAGAAAACCACGTATACATTTATTTACTCTTTTAAAAAATGACTTCCATTAAATAATTTTTAATGAACATAAAATACTCCCTCAGGAGAAATTGGGCACAAAATTGTAGAGTGCCTTTTCTCCTGTTACTGCTTGTAAAAATTGAAAATGTGAGCTTAAAACATCCTGTTACTGGCAAAAAAAATATATATTTTTTCATTTTACTTTGCATTAAATCCTGAGAAGCACCTGAAGGGTTGGTAAACTTCCTGAATTTGGTTTTGAATACTTCAAAGGGTGCATTTTGAAAAATCTGGTAATTTGTCAGGGATAGGGGAGATTATAATTAGAAATGAGCGAACCCGATCTTAAAAGTTCGTACTGGACAATTGGCATCCAATACTAAACGCCGAAAATGGACTTCTCCAGGAAGCATTAAGTATAAAAGATGTAAATATTAAAAGTTTAAAGATTGCTAATTTATCAAAATGTTTGCATATTTCAGATAATTCCATAAATAAAGGAAAAGCATATCAATGTAAATGTATCACTAAAGTACAGTGGTACACATAAAAACACTGGCATTGGATGTAACATTCTAAGGTTAATACTAAACAAAGTGACAAAGCCTCATTTTCAAATGGGGAAAGTTAAAAGTGTCTGCAAGGGGAATGAGTTAAACGTCAATGTAATTTGCTGACTAGTCATATTGTGTATTATGGCATGGCAAACAGTGGAATTTACATTGTGCTATGTATCTTTAAATGGAATCTGTCAGCAGAATTTCACCTCCTGCCACCCATATTATTTACAGTTTATTTGCATCTAGCTCTTTCAAAACAAGTTCAGCAATACGTTTTCATGGCCATTCAGTTCCTCCCCTACTGAGAAATCAGAATTTGAATTGATAAGTAAATGAAAATATAATTCTGAAACCTTTGTCTCTCCATCTTTTTTGCCCACCAAGCATCACCTCTTCCTGCTTGACTCATAGCCTATATGATTTGTGACTTCAGACAATGTAGCCATCATTCAAGCAGTAGGAGTTGGTGTTGGGCAGGAAATGAATCTGGAGTGACAGAAGCTTCAGATCTACAGCCTCATTTGCATATCTATTTAAATACTGGTTTCTCAGTAATAGAGGAACAGACTAGCCAGGTAAAAGTAATACTGAACTTGTCTTTGAAAGAGCTACATGAGCATATAATTTTTTTTATTGTGAAGTCGATTCCGATTGAGCAGTTTTTCCTAATATTTTCATGGAAAGGTTATGGGGTCCTTCTTGACATAATGACTTAGGAATAGCAATAAGTAAAGGATGTATATATACTAAGATATAATCATACTTTCAGGCTATAAGAAATAATGGTATTTACTGCAAAATGTACTTATTTTATTTCCATATCATTTTGTGTAATGTTTTGTTCTTTTCTAGGTAAGTACATTAACCCTTGAAGTTTCTCAGTTGAGCAAAGATATGAAGATTGTCATGAATATTTTAGAAAACCTCCTAGCAGTTCAACGACCTGTTGGATACTATTCAACATATGGCACAGTGCTGGAAGCAATGGGAACTACAATAGGTTCCCCAATGGATCAGATGCAGACTCGTATGACATGGACGACAAGTCAACAGTGCATGCAAACACAAGATGAAACTTTGATTGGAACCCCAACACAACTATGCCAAGGTACAGTTGTATCTGACCTATGGAATTTGGATTCTGCAAGTGTAGGAAGCAGCCCCCAAAGAAATGTCTCAAACATAGACAATACATTAGAAGGCGAATATTATTATACTTCAAGCCTTGGATATTCTCCTTCACATTATCAAATAATTCAGGCAGAGCATTTGCCATATTTAAAGTGCACCTCGCCTCCTTCTGATACGACATTAACTCCTTTGCAGTCTATATCTGCAACTCTTTCTCCATCTGTTTGTTCGTCTTCTGACACTTCTCTGCAGCTGGTGCTGCCCAGTAGATCTGAAGAAGGATTCAGCCAAGGAGCAATTAGTTCACTAAGCCTTGAAAACTTGCCAGGTTCTTGGGATGTAGAAGGGACAACTGTAATGTCACAAGGACAGTCTACGGAGGATTACCCAAGTGACGTTGTTACAAGTACGATAGAGTATAAAGATGACAAAGCCATAAATGTATAGTGATAACTAATAATCAACGTATAACAGAAGCATCAAAGTGGTAATAATTTATGCATGAGACTGCAAAGAAATATTTTGAAAAATGTTTGAGAATTTATTAAAAAAAATAAGCACAGTGGCTCACCATATGTATCTACGATTGTGGTGGGTGTGTTTTGTTACTTATGTAAGCTGTGGGTCTATAAGCCAGACTTTTGTTAAAGACCGAAGAACCTAAGGGTCAAAACAGCTGGGAATCATATACAAAAGAACACATGACCACAAATGTCATAGGGAGTTATTGTATCACAAAGCAAACGCTCTTTCCTGAGTGCCTGACTGTCATTTGCAAACAATAGCACTGTCAATGCTTGCTTCAGGTAACCATGACTCCTGCTGTCTATTTGTCAGTTCAGAGACGACATAGGGACAATTTTCGCTGCATGTCATCTCCTAGACAATCAACCAAATAGAATTGGTAGATGGTGTTAGTTGTTGCACGATAGTTGTCATTTTAATGAAACCTCTTAATTTATTTATCAGAAAAAAAATGCTATTTTTATATTCTTGGTATGAAATATGTATTTAAAGTATTTAAACTATTTATAACTAAATGTCTTTTTTGGTAAAAGCTTGCAGTTTTCAAGAGAAATGCACAATTCTTATGCATATTGAATTAATTTATTATTCTGAAAAAAATGTACATAGCTAATATATTATCCCATTTTGCATGTAAGGTGAATGAATGTATGCAAATGATACTTTACTAACTATATATATATATATATATATATATATATATATATATATATATAAAACATGCCAAGCTACTCTGATCCAGATATTATAACACAGAGGTAAAAGGTGTTTCATTGATAAAATGAAAATTTTAACCATATTTGACCATATTGAAAAAATTTTAAAATTCTTTGTTTTTATTTAATCCTTAAATTTTTAGGTTTTAGATGGTAATTTATGGTGAGAATGGGAAAAAAAGGAAAAAGTAAGAAATACTATAATTGTAAGGCTCTGGTCATATTTGCATTATATACCCATTAGTAACCTGATGGACCTCATCCATATTTCTCCAGAATAACAATCGTAGCTCCATTAGGGATAAGAGCAATGATGCTATTGTGAGCAGAGCCTCAGTGTATAAACTTGATAAAACACTACAAGCTTCATTCACCAAAAGATATATATACCCTATATCATAAAAACATGATTTTGCTTGCAGCTTATTTATTTCCATATGTGTCTAGCTTATATTTCATGTCATCTCTATTTTGGTTGATTTACGGTAGCTTCTAGAAAGCCTTGTCACCAGGCTGTGCAGTGTTACCTTTTTGTTTTGTTTTTTTTTATTTTGCTTTAACAGACTAAAGAAAGAAAATAACATTTTTAACCAAAGATTAATTAAGTTCAGTGTCTGAATTTTGTGAAATAAATGTATTTCAACATTTTAGCTGTGGATTAGCTTTAGTTTTTGGTCTTGAAAAACAAATAGTGCAAGTATGGAATTTCCCTGCTTCCTGTGTTCTGTGTTCTGTGCAAATGCATCTTGCTGTATAGAGGGGGAAATGAGTTACAAAAAATAAGTATTTTAGCAAAGGTGGATCTTTGTAATATTCAAGCAGAATTCAATTCCACTCTAATATATTTACTTGTCTCCAATGATGACTAAAACCAATAATTTACTTTAATGAGAGTGCCATTGTGACTGTGTGTATGCTCTGTCGCCATTTGCCACTGGTGTTTAGGCTTAAAACCCATTCAATAAGCAATAAATAGCTAAAAAGTCCAATCTATCCATATATATACCCAGAGTATAGAGATTTCAAAGTTTTAGGCCAATAATTGCTTATATCTATATAGATAATTACAATATCTAAGGGCACTTCTATATAACCATCAACCATTTAACTTGCTAAATAAATAATTGGATGCAGGTGGGAAAATACCTTTATTAATGATAGTAAAACTCCTATCCTACGGATCCATTTCTCATGGATGAAAGAATCGTAGTTTCTCTATTTTCTCCGTGTGAGTGCGTGGAAATTGAACTGATCGTCAATGTTATCCGAATGCACCCTAACGATTTCCAAGCACACATTGACTTGAATAGGTGAGACATCTGATTTGGGCTGCAAATCGCAGCATTCGGCAATTTTTTTATCATGCCAAATCAGCATGAGAAAAAAAACACTGATCAGCACTGATCAATCTAATAACAATGGTCCGAGTGCTATCCGATAATGCATCAAATAGCACTCGTCCGATGTATACGCCCATGTGAGCAAGACCTAATAGTGACCCCCTTAATACAAAACAATAATTCCTCCAATTAGAGGAATTCCCACCTTGGACAGTTATGGCATATCCCCAGGATATGTCTTAAAGGGAACCTGTCATCCCCCAGGGCGTTTTTAAGTAAAAGAGCCACCTTCAGCAGCACTAAGGCTGCATTCTGTGAAGGTGGCTCTCCTGTTTCTGACCCCTAGTAATGCTGAAATATCGACTTTTATAAATAGCTCCTCATACCTGTAATGTGTCCCATAGGTATGGTGTGTCCCCCTGTATCAGCCATCTGCCAGCCATCCATTATGCGTCTGTCCTGTGTCTGGGCACCGCCTCCTCCTGTGTAGTATGCCTGTGCTGTGACAACTCTAGCTGCAGCTTCCCCCACTCCCCTCCTACTCTTTCTTTTTCCTCTCTGGGCACACAAGCAGGTCACTGGCAGGTCAGCTCATCAGACGCTGCCTGCTGAGGGAGGAAAAAGAAAGAGGAGGAGGGGGATGGGGAAGCTGCAGCTAGCATTGTCACAACACAGGCATACTACACAGGAGGAGGCGGTGCCCAGACACAACAGGGGCATGATGGACGGCTGGCAGACGGCTGATACAGGGGGACACATCATACCTATGGGATGCATTACAGGTATGAGGACCTATTTATAAAAGTCAATATTTCTGTGTTACTAGGGGTCAGAAACAGAAGAGCCACCTTCAAAGAATGCAGCCTTAGTGCTGCTGAAGGTGGCTCTTTTACTTAAAAACGCCCGGGGGGGTGACAGGTTTCCTTTAAAGGTCTGATAATTGTGAATCCTATTTCTGGCACCCCATTGATGTAGAGAACAGGGGTTCTGTAACCTGCTTGATGAGACAGCCTCCAAATGCTGCATCCAGATTGAAAATCGTAGAGATTGTGGCATAGATGTGTGCCTTTCTCCATTCACTTCAATGTGAGTTACAGAATAAGCCAGCTACAGAAAATTCTTCTTGCCTATTTGTATAGGTACCATGAACAGCCAAGAAGGTCGTCGAATTAACTCTATGATCTCTTCAACTTTGCTTACACCTCTCTCTGTGGTATCACTGCCATTTCCTAGCAATTTATCTTTAATATAGAGCCTATTTTATAGTATATTCAGACACTATTTATGCTATTTGTTGTACTTTTTATGCAAATCACTATGTTTCCTTATCACGTTGCTAACACGGAACTGTGTGAAATGACCCATAGAACCAAATAATGCGATAGCGTTTTTATTTTAGGCTTTTAGTATCTTGTTTTTGTATAAATACTATAAGATTATATGACATTTCATTTTTGTTAGAAATTGGCACATGTGTAATGAAGAAAAGTGAAAAATATTTTAATAGCACAGAATAAAAACAGTAAACTCATGGTATTGTGACAACTTGGTAAATGTAGAAAGGCAGTATCAATGGTTTAATACAGAACATTTTTTCCACTTTTATTTTTCTAAATATTCATGTTAAATGGGGCAGAATGTGCAAGTTTTATATCTGTATTCTTTTTAATAATCTTTTGCAGCCTTAAAGGTCAATAGCATACTGCAATAATAAATGCTGTAGGAAGTTCCCTGACTGCAGACTTCTGTAATGACTTTTTTAACATGAAATCTATTTGTTCACTATTTATGAACATGTAATGTTTATATGAATTCAAGAAAAATCAATGTTTGTCTTCCTGTACGTGGTTTGTACACTTTAAAGGTACTGTCACACTTAGCGATGTACCAGCGATCCTGACCAGCGATATGACACTGTCAGGATCGCTGGTACATCGCTAAGTGGTCGTTAGTGAGCTGCAACACAGGCAGATCTCACCAGCGACATTGCTGGGGTCGGGGGTCGCTACTTACCTGTCACACCAGGCGATCCTGACGTCCTCCCGCCCGCGTCCACGCTTGTCTCTCCACAGGAAGCGCCGCAGGAAGCTGACGACGAGAAACAGTCCAGGACGTTCTCGCGCGATCAGCGATAACCAGCGGGGGGAGCGGGTTGTAGGTAAGTATCAGACACAGCGATGTCGCTAGCAATATCACTATAGCGTCACAAGTTATAGCGATATTGCTAGCGATATCTCTTAGTGTGACAGTACCTTTAGACAATTTACATAGGTCGTTTTCTTTCAATGCAGCTTGTAAAATGACGAATACAAATTGTAAATGACACGTGGCACAATTATTAAATTATTAATTGCTAAATATGTCAGATTTTTTTATTAAATCAAATATTGAAGGTTAAAATGTGATAATTGTTGTGCTTCCATGCCTGAGGATTTGTCTATATACAGAATATAAAAAATAAAATAAAGGACTTCAAAGGAATATTCCAAGTAAAACTGAGATATTGGCTCACATTATTTAATTATTTGGCTTCAATTTTTGGCATAAACAGAGACTACAAAAATTATAGTTATACCCGTTTTTTTTTATAACTGTAACATGCTCTCCAAAGATTAAAAACATGTGTATGGTGTACCAGGGGAGGGTGTGATCAATGGCTTTTAGGCTATGTTCTCACAACTGAATTTAAACTTTTTTTTTTACAGCAGCAGCTATTAATAATTTACAAGACCAATTACAGTTTCCTATGTTACCAAACTGCAATATATTCATAAAAAATATTGCTCTATGGTTTCAAATCCAATTTTTTTATTTTTGCATGCCTATAGAGTTAAATGGGCAAGTCTCATCTGATTTACGGAAGAAGCAAATGCATGCTGTGATTTTATTACAAGCATATGTAGTCAGTGAGAAAACAAAATCGCTCAACTGCACTGCTCATTGAATAACATTTATCATATTGCTGTCCGGTCTGTGTGTGGTCTGTTTTTTTACGGACATCATTCAAACCGAAAGTACAGTTGGATGTAACAGTTCTGGGACCTCTGGTCAAAATTACTGTTATTGTGAACAGTTAAGCAAGTTGAAGATAATATGATCTCTAAAAGGCCTAAAGTTAAAGAAGACATATTTCCTTTGTATTTTAGGCAAAATATATACTTCTCCAAAAAAGAAAGGGTACATTTGCAACAAGCTATTTGTGTTCCCTTTATTTTTTTGAGCAGTATATATATCGTCATCTTCTACATTTTAAAAATTACAAAAAGGAAACTGGGCTGATGCAAAAGTTTGGGCACCATGCATGCTTAGAATCTAGCAGCACCCCCTTTTGAAAGTATCACAGCTTGTAAACACTTCTTGTAGCCAGACAAGATTCTTTCAAGTCTTGTTTGAGGGATTTTCATCCATTCTTCCTTGGAAAATTCTTCCAGTTCTGCAAGATTCCTGGGTCATCTTACATGCACTGTTATTATGAGGTCTAGCCACAGATTTTCAATGATGTTCAGATCAGTGGTCTGTGAGGGCCATTGTAAAACCTTACGCTTGCACCTTTTGAGGTAGTCTATTGTGGATTTTGATGTGTGTTTAGGATCATTGTCCATTTGTGGAAGCCACCTTCTTTACAACTTCAGCTGTTTTACAGATGTTGTTATGTTTGGATCAAGAATTTGTTGATATTTCATTGAATCCATTCTTCCCTCTACCCATAAAATGTTCCCTGTGCCATTGGCTGAAACCCAACCCCAAAGCACGATTGATCCACCCCATGGAGATGGACATAAGACTTGGTGAGATGTTCTTTTCCTGAAATTCTATGGCCTTTTTTCTCCAAGCCTTGATCATTGTGGACAAAGAGTTCTACTTTAACCTCATCGGTCCACACGACTTGTTTCCAAAATGAATCAGGATTGTTTAGATGTTCTTTTGCATACTTCTGAAGCTGAATTTTATGGTGAAGACACATGAGAGGTTTTTTTCTGATGACTCTTCCATGAAGGACACATTTATGCAGGTATCTTTGAACAGTAGAACAATGTACCACAATTTCAGAGTCTGCTAAATATTTATGAAAATCTTTTGCAGTCAAGCGGAGGTTCTGATTTGCCTCTTTAGCAATCCTATGAGCAGCTCTCACTGAAATATTCCAAGGTCTTCCAGACCTTATCTTGACCTCCACTGTTCCTGTTAACTGTCATTTCTTAATTACATTTCAAACTGAGGAAAGAGCACCTTGAAAATGCTTTGCTATCTTCCTATAGCCTTCTCCTGCTTAGTGAGTCTCCATCATATTCATTTTCAGAGTGCTAGACAGCTGCTTAGAAAAACCCATGGCTGCTGTTTTTTGGCACAAGGTTAAAGGAGGCTTATTTTTTTTGTAAAGCTGGGACATTTTCATCACCTGACCTTTCATAAGGATGATAGTGAACAAGCAATAACTCTAATAAGAAAATTAAGATCTGAATCCTTAGTTGCAAGTTTTCAAAGGGTGCCTAAACTTTGCGTCTGAGAATTTTCCTTTCTGTAATTTGTAAAATGTAAAAAATGTCAATATATATATATATATATATATATATATATATATATATATATATACTGTATATTTGTCTAAAATACAAATAAAATGTGCAATCTTTAACTTTGGGCCTTTTAGAGATCATGTCATCTTTAACTTTGTTAACTATTCACAATAACAGTCATTTTGACCAGGGGTGCACAAACTTTTACATGCCATTATATGGTTAAATCATACTCACAATAAGGATAGATGTAATTTTCTTATTTTGACAGTCTGAAATGCCAAATGTATTAAGAAGCTCACACCTTTTGATTAAATGCATGTAATGGTGCAGGAAACACTTCTCTTGCACACCTGCACACTTTGAGTATTGGGTGTTTTTTACCTCAGTATTTGTAAGCCAAAACCAGGAGTGGGTGATAAATACAGAATTGGTGACGTGTTTCTATTATACTTTTCCTATGATTGTTCCGCTCCTGGTTTTGGCTTACAAATACTGATATGAAATACTAACCAAATACAGAAGGTGTGAACTTCGCCTTAGGGTGTGGTTGCATGAGTTTATAAAAAATAAGTCCATTCTTATCCTTGAGATTGGGACAATTTTTTTTTCTCACTTGTCATCTGTGTCTATGGGCTGTTTGTATGCAATTTTTTTTACTCAGCAGCTATGAATCATGTCCAAGACCATTTACAGTTTCCCAGCTTGCAGAATTACAATGTGTCTGTAAAAAAAATCTGATGCTACACTTATGGTCCGTCCAATTTTTTCTCGCACCCACAAGATTTAGGAGTTATATCACAGCATACTACAATTTTTTTCTCTTGTCAAATATAGCTGAGAAAAAATACGTAGATCTGCACGGCCTCACTGAAAAACATTGGTCCCAGAGCAATACCTTTTTTTATCAGATTGCATTCATTCAATTTATACAGTCGTGTGAGTGAGCTCTAATAAATCAATCCCTTTGTGTTAGGCATAGCAAAAGGCCTTAAGTGTTACAGTGGTTCAAAAAACACTGAACAGAAAAGCCATGATAAGCCCCTAAGGGTTGTGTAAGTCAACTGTGTCAATTTTGCCTGGACTTTCCTTTGACAGAAATGCTGATGATGATGTTTAATAAATCTAATCATTAGCATTGAATATAACATGAAATATTCTAAAAATAAGCATATAATAATTGAAACATATATTTCTTGCTGTGAATGTTTGAAAATAAATAAAATTGTGCATGATGTATTTTATTACAGGAAATAGCAGTCCTTATATATTTGTTTTGGTTTTTCAAATAAAGAAAATTGTTAAAACCTCAGTTCATTGTGACTAATATTTATTTTACATTCTTAAAGGGACTCTGTCACCACTTTTTTGGCATATCATGTAAAAATATCATTCAATTTAGTGTCAGCTCTGCATTATATAAGTACTTTTTATACCCCTTGACTCCCCACCAATGATATATAAATACCGTTTTTATTCCTCCCGCGGTGTACGTAAATATGCTCGGTCCGGTCCGATGGGTGGGCTTTCCCCCCCTTCCTGGCTTGCTCTTCGCATTCCTTTTGGGTAATTCCTGCGTTCGCGTAGAGTGACTGTGCATGCTCATTCAAATGGTCCTTCGCGCATGCGCAATATGCTTTACCTAACTGTGGGCAAAGCCAAAAAACAGCAATTGCGTTCTATGGCCCAGAAGCATAGTTGTACACTTCCAGGCCATAGAAAGCCATGGCGCATGCACAATACTGTTTTTCGGCTTTGTCCACAGTTGGGCAAAGCATTCTGCGGACTCGCGAAGGACCATTTGAATGCGCACGTGCGGTAAATGTAATGGAAATGGACAATAAGCCCTGCCCATTGGACCGGACCAAGCATATCTACATACACCACCGGAAGAATAAAAATTATATTTATGGATCATTGGTGGGGAGTCAAGGGGTATAAAAAGTACTTGTATAATGCAGATCTGACACTAAATTGAATGATATTTTTACATGATATGCCAAAAAAGTGGTGACAGATTCCCTTGAACACCGTAATAGCAAAATACCACAAGATTCAATTTTGTGCAACAGAATGGTACGTTGTGCTAAAGTGGAATAGGGTTTTCAGTGGCACAGTATAAAATATTGTGTTATAAAAGGTTGTTTCATTTTCATGCACGGGATTAGAAATTTTACAAACGTGTTCCAAACCTTCATGTTTATCATTTTAATTAATTCAACATTATGAACTAATGCTGGCACAGTAAACATATATCCTTATACAGACATTATGGAAAGAATTTATTAAGAATGATGGGAATTCTTTAACCCCTTAATGACATATGCCGTACATGTATGGTGCACATCAATAGCAGGTGTATGGAGTGGGCACATGGGGTTAGCTTGCCTCATACCTGGCAGGTAATGGCTGTGTGTTACACCTAGAACCTGCCTCTAATAACCACAGGTGATGCAATTGTGAGTTGCTATGACAGGCAGGGGTTGTGCCTGTCATTATGAAGCTCCCTTGAAATCCAGCCTGTAGGATTGCTGAATATAGTACAAGTGACCAAAAGATCATATCTTTAAGTTCCCTAAGGTGACTAATAATTAGAGCGAAAAGTAAAAAAACAAGTTTCACAAAAGATGAAAAAATAAAAAAACATAACATTTTAAATAACTCCTTTTCCCCCATTAAAAATAAGGATATTTAAAAACTTAAATACACAAACAGTTGAAACCAGAAGTTTGCATACACTATATAAAAACACACATATGCATGTTTTCTCAATATCTGACATGAAATCAGAATAAACCTTTCCAGTTTTAGGTCAATTAGGATTGCTATAATTATTAATATTTGACAAATGCCAGAAAGATGAGAGAGAGAGAATGTTTTAAGGCATTTTTATTACTTACTGCAAATTCAAAAGTTTACATACATTTTATTAGTATTTGGTACCTTAAACTGAATGATTTGGGTCAAACATTTGGGATATCCTTCCACAAGCTTCTCACAATACTTGGTTGGAATTTGGGCCCATTTCTCCTGACAAAAGATGTGTAACTGATCCAGGCTTGTAGGTCACCTTGCTCGCACCTGACTTTTCAGCTTTTCCCATAAATTTTCAATAGGATTCAGATGAGGGCTTTGTGATGGCCACGCCACAACATTGACTCTGTTATCCTTATGCCACTTTGCTACCATTTTAGCAGTGTGCTTCAGGTCATTGTCCATTTGGAAGACCCATTTCTTCCCAAGCTTTAACTTCCTGGCTGATGTCTTGAGATGTTGCTTCAGTTTTGCCACACAATATTCTTTTCTCATGATGCCATCTATTTTGCGAAGTGCACGCATCTCTCCTGCAGCAAAACAAACCCACAACATAATGCTGCCACCTCCGTGTTTCACAGTTGGGATGGTGTTCTTAGGCTTCCAAGCTTCTCTCTTTTTCCTCCAATAGTAACAAGTGTCATTATGCCCAAAAAGTTCAATTTTAATTTTATCAGACCATAGGACAGGTCTCCAAAAATTAAGGTCTTTGTTCCTGTGTGCTTTTGCAACCATTAATCTGGCTTTTTTGTGTTTCTTTTGGAGTAATGGCTTCTTCCTGACATAGTGGCCTTTTGGCCCATGTTGATACAGTACTCGTTTCACTGTGAATACTGACACAATCTTACCAACTTCCACCATCATCTTCACAAGGTCTTTTGCTTTTGTCCTTGGGTTGATATGCATCTGTCAGATCAAAGCACGTTCATCTCTGGGACACAGAACCTGTTTCCTTCCTGAGCGGTATGATGGCTGGACATTCCCATCTCGATTGTGCTTGCATATAATTGTTTGTACAGATGAACAAAGCACCTTCAGGTCTCTTGAAATTGTACCCAAGGATGGGACAGACTTGTGCAAGTCCACAATTCTCTTCCTGATACCTTGGCTGATTTCTTGAGACTTTCCCATGATGCTACACAAAGAAGCAGCATGGTTCAGGTGTGCATTAAAATACATCCAAAGGTGTGTCTATAATTTACTGAGATATTGCCAAAAAAAACTATCATGCCATCATCATATGGGCAGTTCAAAATTGTTTAAAGGCATAGTAATCTAAGTGTATGTAAAATGTTTACTTTGCAATAAGCAATAAAAATGCCTTTAAGCATTCTCTCTCATTATTCTGTCATTTGGCAAATATTAATAATTATGGTAATCCTAATTGACCTAAAAGGTTTATTCTGATTTAATCTCAAATATTGAGAAAAACATGCTTATGTGTCTTTTTATCGTATATACACGAGTATAAGCCGACTCGAGTATAAGCTGAGGTACCTAATTTTACCTAAAAAACGGGAAAACTTATTGATTTGAGTATAAGCAGAGGGGGAAGATGCAGCAGCTTCTGGGTCCGCGAGTCTCCCCTCTCCCTGTCAGTCCATGAGTCTCCCATAGGGGTGTTTCTTACCCACTTCTTCACAGCAGCACCATCCTGGAGCAGCAATAGCAGTCATTTAGGCAAGCGGTCTGTCTCCCATCTCCCCCAGTCCATCTCTCTTCCCCTGGGGTGTTTCTTATGCCCTCCTTCACAGCAGCAGTGGCAGCAGAGCAGTGCAATTCTGGTATGTATTGAGTCCCAGAGGAGCAAGCGGTATGGTAGGTGGAGATTGCAGGCAGCCTGAGTCCTGGAAGTAGCGGCGTGCTAGTAACTTATGGAGCAAGTGGTAGCTGTACAGCTGGTGGAGGCTGCAGGTGGCCTGTATTTTCAGTGCCGCATGCTTCACTTCCAGTGACGTCATGAATATTCACAAGCCATAATGAACGGGACTGGAAGTGAAGTGTGCACAGTGAAAATACAGGCCGCCCGCAACCTCCACCTGCCGTATAGCTACTGCTTGCTCCATAAGTTACCAGCATGCTGCTACCTACCTCATCACATGCCAGGATTTCGCTGCTGTGAAGGAAGGGGTAAGTAACACCCTCGGGGAAGAGAAATGGACTGGGGGAGAGGGAAGACCGGTGGGGTGACTCGAGTATAAGCCGAGAGGGGCACTTTCTGTCTAAAAAAATGGACTGAAAATCTTGGCTTATACTCGAGTATATACGGTATATAGTGTATGTAAACTTCTGGCTTCAACTGAATGTGGTATCGCTGCAACCTGAAAAGTCCTATCTATGA
Source organism: Dendrobates tinctorius (assembly GCF_039654945.1). Taxonomy (NCBI): domain Eukaryota; kingdom Metazoa; phylum Chordata; class Amphibia; order Anura; family Dendrobatidae; genus Dendrobates; species Dendrobates tinctorius. The sequence goes on from NW_027361673.1 coordinate 5,862,650, forward strand.
AAATATAAAAGTGACTTATCAGTGACACCTAAAACAGAGAAAAATCAAAACGTCAAATTTGTGGTTTTTTGGTATTCACAATACTGCAAAAAATCCTGTCAGCAGGGCAAAACACCTGCGGTCTCAGGGGTCGCAGCTGCAATGGGGCCCCTGAGCGCTTAGGGGCCCGGGCCCCAGGGCCACCAGTCAGGGCACTTATGCCCTGACTGGCGTATGGAGCCTGATGAGCAGAGGAGGCCTGCATCAGGCCCCATCGGCTGGGCAGGCTGGGCCAGAGGGGGGTTAGAGATGCACCATGTCAGTGCTGACTCCCCCAGCCACCGCATTGAACTATACCGGCGTCTATGACACCAGCACAGTTCAAAGCAATGATGGAGGAGAGAGCGTCAGCTGATGCTCTCTCTCCCATCATTCCCCGCTCTGCCTCTGACACACAGCGGGTGCGCGATGACATCATCGTGCACTCACTGTGTATCAGGCAGAGCAGGAGACAGGAGCAGCCAGCAGCGCAGGCACAAGGAGAAGGTGAGGAGAGTATTTTTTATGCAACAGTACAGCCAGTACTGTGGGGCCATTCTCAGGGGGGAGGAGAGGGGGGCTGTATACTATGGTACTGTATACCGTGGTGCTGTATACCATGAGGGGTGCTGTGCTGTATACCATGTGGGGCTGTATACCATGCGGTGCTGTATACCATGGGGTGTGTTGTGCTTTATACCATGCAGTGCAATCATATAATCCCTTTAAAAATATGAAACTTTAATAAATTGAGGTAAAAAACACCCCCCTAGTGCAATAACACAATTAACAAACTCTATACAATAATAATCTACGATAGCCCGACACTAGCCTGCTATCTCTTCCTGACAGTGGAGGTTGGCACCCTAAAAGATACAATTTGGAGCCCCCACTCCGCGGCAGCTGTCCCAGACTCGCCCTAAATGACCCTTATAAACTACAGGTGGGAAAACAAAAAGCAAATAAAACAGATGAAAGATAGTGCTTAATATAGCACACAGGCTATTAAAGTACAATATATAAAAGACAGGATATTACATGTAAACATAGAGAAACCTCTTGTATAGCCAATAGATAGTAGCAAGTCTTGTTCTTTTGGGTATTAATAGACCACAGAAAATATAGATTCCATAAGCTACCAGTAGAGATGAACAACTTTGCCTTTTTTCGGGTCGAGTCGGGTTTCATGAAACACGACTTTCGCAAAAGTAAGGTCGAACGCAATTGGCCGATTATCGTGAAAAGTCGAAGGCCGACTGAAACATGAAACCCAATGCAAGTCAATGGGGAAGAAAAGTTGGCAGTGAGTGGAGGACAGGAAACACACCTACAATGCCCATTTTAATGCCAAAAACATCAATTCTTTTTACTTAAGCTTTTCAACCTTAATTTACTTTATAATAATAGTTAGGCATTGAAAACTGGGGGTTATTTGGCTAAAGTTGTGGGGGGGTAGAGCTGGCTCCAGATTTTTGTGGGCCCAGGGCCAAAGAGTGTCACTGGGCTCCTTTAACACATGCCACAATTCATGATCCTCTGATACGGCAGAGAAATAGCGGTATAGTGCAATGAAAAATACTTCACTTCTTACATCACATGACTGATATCCATTTTAAATTCTCCAATAGCTCCAAAAACAGACAGTATATTACTCCATACAGTATTATGGCCACCACAAAGTGCGCCATACAGAGTTTTGAGGCCCATATATTTCTCCATACAGAATCATTGGTCCCATATAATGTTCGATACAGTATATGATGAGCTCCACATAATGCTACAGTATATATTGGTCCCCATGGATGAAGCTCCACTGTCTTATGGGCCAAAATAATGCTCCATATATATAATGGGCCCCATTTCTAATGCTCCAGTGTATAATGGGCCCTGTAAATGCTGCTCCAGTGTCTCATATCCCCATTTGGAAAGCTCCAGCATATGATGGGCCTCAAGGATGATGCTCTAGTGTACGATTGGTCCAAATAATGCTCCATATATAATCTGCCCCATTTACAATGCTCCAGTATATGATGGGCCCCATGGATGATGACCAGTGTCTTATGAACCCAAATAATGCTCCATATATAATGGGCCCCATTTCAAATGCTCCAGTGTATAATGGGCCCTCTAAATGCTGCTCCAGTGTCTGATGTCCATCTTTGGAATGCTCCAGTGTATGGTGGGCCCCATATATCATTCTCCAGAGTATAGTGCTCCCCAAAAATTGCTACCAACCTTTAAAACAATTAAATAAGTCTCCTCACTAGGTAATCCCTGTACTCTGGACTCCTCCTCGTCCCCATCTTCCATCTCTCTGCACTTGGACTGCTTAGGCAGAGGACGTACAGACGTGATGCCATCGCGCTCTCTGGCCAGAATGTCACTGTCAGGAAACGCGGAAGACATCACAGCGGTGGAGCAGGGAGAGGTAAGTATTTCAACTTTGCAAGTGCTGTGATCCTGAGCAAGCAGGGGGCCCACTCATTGGCGACGGTACTGGCACAGGGCCCCTCATAGTATGGCGGTGTGTCTGATGGCGGGTGGCCCGCCCTCCCACCTGCAGAGACACTTTTGCATACTATGAGGGGCCCTGTGCCAGTGCCATCGCCCATGAGTATGCCCCCCACCTGCTCAAGGAACCTGCACTTTCATCTGCACCTTCCTCTTTGTCACCGTGTAAGGTGGTATAGTATGCGGGAAGGAGAACCTGAGTTTGATCAGGGTCAGATTCTGGCTGTGTAGAGTGCGAGGGGAATGTAGTGTTCTGGGTCAATGTACCAGCAGAATCATCTAGTAGTGGCTGGGCATCAGTGCACTTGTGGTGCCCCCAGGAGTACGGTCGCCACAGTGGCATTACCTTCCTCCTAGGGAGTGTGATGCCATGCTTGGGAGCAATGAAGGATCTCTCAAGCAGTTAATCCAACACACAACACAGTTCTCACTCCAGGCCAGCAGGGAGAGCTCTGAACCTGACTGCTGAGGAGCTGCTCTCTGTGGTCGGGAGGAGGGAAGTTAGGGCAGTCTGTGAGGGGAAGTGTGTGTGGATGTGAGAAGGGGAGCTGGAGGATAAGCAGAGTTAAGGCTCACTCCTAGCTGGAGCGCATGGTCCGGATTCCGGTCTCTGAGTTTGTAGGGACACTGACAGTCCTGCAGCAGAAACCGGAGGAAGTAGCAGCTGTAAATGCTCTGTTCCCAACTATGGCTCAGAGGCCCCAGCAGCGATGTGTGTGAGCCAGAAGGAAAAGGCTACGGCTGCCTGCCATACGAGAAAGTTCCAAAAGAGAGTCAACAGGGGGAACTTCAGTGAACTCAGTACTGTGAGTACCTCAGATAAGCGCTAGAACGGAGGCCACACTACCTATCTGCAGAGAGAGAATTACTAATTTGCTTCCAGGTAGGTTGACCAACTCCTTCTCCATCTGTACTCTGGGTCCTGGACGGTACTTACCAAGTACAGGTAAAGGAACTGCATGACTGTGTCTGACATCTTTCTCCTGCGCCTGGCGCACGGCTCTGCTACATCCTGCACTGCACACTATCTACCAACTCTTTCATCTGCCCTGCGACTATGGCCCTGCCTGTGCAGGGCTTCTACATCTTAGCTGCACCACAACATTTGTCCCAGAGAAGAGACACTGCAGCGCTGGTCAACCTGATCAGAAACCACAGGTGGCGTCACATATCTTTCACCTATAAACATTATTCACCCCTTTGCATGGACACCCAGGGCCACGGACCGGGTCACCACCACCGTGACGCATCCCTCTGAGACACCGGCCCGGTACCGATTGACCCCACTGCCCTGGCTGGCGACCCACACTCCATGTCAGATTCATCTTGGACTGGGGAATTCATGATTTGACTTGATAACCCAGGCATGGTATGTGACAAAGAGCTACATGGACTAATGTGAAGTGTGGCCTGCAGCATCATTCACTTTTGGTGGGGGTGAAGGACACAAGGAAAGGGTTTTTCCTGACCAGGAGCCAGCACTTGACGACTCAGTGCTTGCATTTTTTGAAACTTCAGAAGAGGAGGGCATATTAGCTGGAGTCTGTTTCGGCAATGTAAGCCAAAACCAGTTCCTGATGCTCCGGCTTTAAAAGTGGTTAACCTCCCAGAAAAGGCAGCCTTCCAGGCCTTCTGGAGCCAGACCATGACGCAGACTCAACACTTCCTGCCTTAGCTGCTATTGTGCTTTTGCCACTACCAGCAGATGCACTACCACCATCAGTACCAGCTGGCCCCCCCACGCCCATGTCCACGGCCTCTTCCACCATACTTCCAAATTTTGGAGAAAATGTACCCAAAATAACATCAGATGTATGGTACTGTATCAGAAGCGTACAGCTGTATACAGTCAAAGGATAATTGTAAATATCCGTATATATTTCATGAGTCACACAGAGACGTTCACAGGCTCAGTATGGATTAGACAAGAATATAAAAAGTAGAAAAAGGGTACAGTATCATCAGATACCAGGTATATATAGTATAGTTTAAACATTCTAAATCTCCGTATATATTTCAGGAGGCAGACACTCTCAGGCTCCGTATGGATTACAACACAATATAAAAAGCCGTAAAACAGTAATGGATCTGAAGCGTACAGCTGTATACAGTGTAGGGGTCATTGTCAATCTCAGTATTTATTTCCAGAGTCAGAAACAGACTCTCACTTGGTCAGTTTGGATTAGACCAGAATATAAAAACCAGTAAATGGGTAATGTATCACAAGCGTAGAGCTGTATACAGTGTTGGGGTAATTTTTAAATCTACATATAAATTGCAGGAGTAACCCACAGACTCTCACACGCTCAGGATGGATCACACCACAATATAAAAAGAAGAAGAAACATAAGAAAAATGGAGTGCTGACTTCAGTAATATATAAAAAGTAAGATTTTTATTAATAAATTGGAAGAACATACAACATAGTACAAACAACAAGGAAAGATTCCACGCAAGTAATCATAGGAGATTTGTCATGGGGAAGTTAGTGCCAAAGGCCTGGAGTTATATACATACTAGCCCAATCACCCATATAATATAACCAGGGTACAAGCAGTAACCCTGGTGGGGCGAACATAAGGTGCATAGTGCATAGTGCAAAGGGATTAAACAAGCCAATTAAGGACACTTACCCATTTAACTAAGCAATAGTGCTCACAGATCCCCTAAGAAGACCCTGGACGCGCGTTTCGCGGTATGCTTTATCCCTGTTGATAAAGCATACCGCGAAACACGCGTCCAGGGTCTTCTTAGGGGATCTGTGAGCACTATTGCTTAGTTAAATGGGTAAGTGTCCTTAATTGGCTTGTTTAATCCCTTTGCACTATGCACTATGCACCTTATGTTCGCCCCACCAGGGTTACTGCTTGTACCCTGGTTATATTATATGGGTGATTGGACTAGTATGTATATAACTCCAGGCCTTTGGCACTAACTTCCCCATGACAAATCTCCTATGATTACTTGCGTGGAATCTTTCCTTGTTGTTTGTACTATGTTGTATGTTCTTCCAATTTATTAATAAAAATCTTACTTTTTATATATTACTGAAGTCAGCACTCCATTTTTCTTATGTTTATTCTATATTGCGGAGTTTCTTCTCCTGATAGTTTTCTTCAAGTGTTCTTTATACAGCTATGAGATTAGTTGTGATGTTTATAGCTGTGGTTGTCTTTGAGTATCAGCTAATAATATAAAAAGAAGATCCGCAAGAAATAATCACACATGTGGGCCAATGTTCCAGGTGTCAATGATACACTTAGAATGGTGGGTGGAGGAGGACTTTCTGGCAGAAAGGGTACAGTATCACCAGATACCAGGTATATATAGCATAGTTTAAACATTAAAAATGTACGTCTATATATCAGGAGTAGTGTTGAGCCACTCCGCTAGTGTTCAAGTTCGGTTCGTCGAACAGGAGGCAAACCGTCGAACCCCATTGAAAACAATGGCAAGCAAACACAAACACATGCAAACACATAGAAAACACATACAAAACACCTTAAAAGGTGTCCCAAAGCAGACAAAATGCTCAGAAGACACAAATAACATATGGAAAAGGGCAACTACATATAGAAAAGAGGTGGAGGAGTAAAAGGAGGAGGAGACAGATATAGGCATGTCATGCCCTTATAAAGTCAAAAAAGGCTGGAATAAAAATCTAAAATAAAAACAATTCTAAAATCGAAGACTATCATATACCGTCGGACTTCCCACCATAAATTATGCCAACTGCTGATCGGGCGGCGTTATTCCCACGACCCTCCGAACAGTGTCCATGAAGGCAAAGTGTTTAGTTTACAGGGGTAAAGTATTGACTGTGCTAAATGGAGTTAAAAAATGGTTCTTACATAAACAGGCGGCACAGCTTGGTTCACGGGTGGGATCCTCTGCTGAGTAGCAGACACAGTTACTAGGCCCAAAGTATTAACTGGGCTAAATGCAGTCAAAAACTGGTTCTTTCATAAACAGGCAGCATAGCTAGGTTCACAGGTGGGCTCCTCTGCTAAGTAGCAGACAGTGCTACAAGGCCCAAAAGGATTTTCTGGATAAGATGCGGTAAAAAATTATTAGAAACACACACGGTGTAGCTCCTTGACAGGTGTACTACACCGCTGGCTACCAGACACCGCTACTATGCCATGAAACTGTCTATTAACATTGAAAACCATTATTAATGTGAAAATAAAGTCTCGAACGGAACCTCGAACAGCCGAATTTTAAGCAAAGTGTTTGAGTTCGACGAACGGCTCGAACACCACCCAAAACAGCTCGAATTTTAACTTGGCGAACAGTTCGACTCGAACACCACTCATCTCTAATCAGGAGGCAGACACAGACGGTCTCAGACCCAGTATGGATTCGACAAGATTGTAGAAAGTTGAGAAAGGGTATAGTATCACCGGATACCAGGTATATATAGCATAGTTTACACATTAAAAATCTATGTGTATATATCAGGAGTAGAGTTGAGCGACTTTTGGTTTTTTAGGGTCGCGTTTCGTTTCGTGAAACCCGACTTTTCCAAAAGTCGGGTCGAGCAAGATCGTCCGATTATAGTGAAAAGTCGGGGTCGTCCCGAAACACGAAACCCAATGTAAGTCAATGGGGAATAAAAGTCGGCAGTGAGAGGAGGACAGGAAACACACCTACAGTGCCCATTTGAATGCCAAAAGCATAAATTCTTCTTACTTAAGCTTGTCAACCTTAATTAACTTCATAATACAAGTTACGCACTGAAAAATGGGGGTTATTTGGCTAAAGTTGTGGGGGGGGAGGGCTGGCTGGAGGTTTTCATGTGCCCTGGGCGAAAGAGCGCCCCTTTAACACATACCACAACTCATCATGCTCCGATACAGCAGATAAATAGCGGTATAGTACAATGAAAAATACCTCACTTTTTACATCTCATGACGAGGCCCATCTATTTCACCATACAGAATCATTGGTCCCATATAATGTTTGAAACAGTATATGATGAGCTCCACATAATGCTACAGTATATGTTGGTCCCCATGGATGAAGCTCCACTGTCTTATGGGCCCAAATAATGCTCCAAACATAATGGGCCCCATTTCTAATGCTCTAGTGTATAATGGGCCCTGTAAATGCTGCTCCAGTGTCTGATGTCCACCTTTGGAATGTTCCAGTGTATGGTGGGCCCCATCTATCATTCTCCAGAGTATAGTGCTCCCCAAAAATTGCTGTCCCAACATTGAAAACAATCAAATAAGTCTCCTCGCTAGGGAATCCCTGTACTTGTCTGGACAGGTGCTGTAGCTTGCTTAACAGCTCGCCAGCCGTTCTCACGCCCAGTATGGATTGCACGTGATTGCACAAAGGTTAGAAAGGGTACCGTATCCCTGGATAACATGTATGGATAGCGTACACATTCAAAATATATGTCTCAGGAGGCAGGCTCAGACGGTGTCAGGCCCAGTATGGATTGCACGTGATTGCACAAAGGTTAGAAAGGGTACTGTATCCCTGGATAACATGTATGGATAGCGTACACATTCAAAATATATGTCTCAGGAGGCAGGCTCAGACGGTGTCAGGCACAGTATGGATTGCACGTGATTGCACAAAGGTTAGAAAGGGTACCGTATCCCCGGATAACATGTATGGATAGCGTACACATTCAAAATATATGTCTCAGGAGGCAGGCTCAGACGGTGTTAGGCCCAGTATGGATTGCACGTGATTGCACAAAGGTTAGAAAGGGTACCGTATCCCCGGATAACATGTATGGATAGCGTACACATTCAAAATATATGTCTCAGGAGGCAGGCTCAGACGGTGTTAGGCCCAGTATGGATTGCACGTGATTGCACAAAGGTTAGAAAGGGTACCGTATCCCCGGATAACATGTATGGATAGCGTACACATTCAAAATATATGTCTCAGGAGGCAGGCTCAGACGGTGTTAGGCCCAGTATGGATTGCACGTGATTGCACAAAGGTTAGAAAGGGTACCGTATCCCTGGATAACATGTATGGATAGCGTACACATTCAAAATATATGTCTCAGGAGGCAGGCTCAGACGGTGTCAGGCCCAGTATGGATTGCACGTGATTGCACAAAGGTTAGAAAGGGTACCGTATCCCTGGATAACATGTATGGATAGCGTACACATTCAAAATATATGTCTCAGGAGGCAGGCTCAGATGGTGTCAGGCACAGTATGGATTGCACATGATTGCACAAAGGTTAGAAAGGGTACCGTATCCCCGGATAACATGTATGGATAGCGTACACATTCAAAATATATGTCTCAGGAGGCAGGCTCAGACGGTGTTAGGCCCAGTATGGATTGCACGTGATTGCACAAAGGTTAGAAAGGGTACCGTATCCCCGGATAACATGTATGGATAGCGTACACATTCAAAATATATGTCTCAGGAGGCAGGCTCAGACGGTGTTAGGCCCAGTATGGATTGCACGTGATTGCACAAAGGTTAGAAAGGGTACCGTATCCCCGGATAACATGTATGGATAGCGTACACATTCAAAATATATGTCTCAGGAGGCAGGCTCAGACGGTGTTAGGCCCAGTATGGATTGCACGTGATTGCACAAAGGTTAGAAAGGGTACCGTATCCCTGGATAACATGTATGGATAGCGTACACATTCAAAATATATGTCTCAGGAGGCAGGCTCAGACGGTGTCAGGCCCAGTATGGATTGCACGTGATTGCACAAAGGTTAGAAAGGGTACCGTATCCCTGGATAACATGTATGGATAGCGTACACATTCAAAATATATGTCTCAGGAGGCAGGCTCAGACGGTGTCAGCCACAGTATGGATTGCACGTGATTGCACAAAGGTTAGAAAGGGTACCGTATCCCTGGATAACATGTATGGATAGCGTACACATTCAAAATATATGTCTCAGGAGGCAGGCTCAGACGGTGTCAGGCACAGTATGGATTGCACGTGATTGCACAAAGGTTAGAAAGGGTACCGTATCCCCGGATAACATGTATGGATAGCGTACACATTCAAAATATATGTCTCAGGAGGCAGGCTCAGACGGTGTTAGGCCCAGTATGGATTGCACGTGATTGCACAAAGGTTAGAAAGGGTACCGTATCCCTGGATAACATGTATGGATAGCGTACACATTCAAAATATATGTCTCAGGAGGCAGGCTCAGATGGTGTCAGGACCAGTATGGATTGCACGTGATTGCACAAAGGTTAGAAAGGGTACCGTATCCCTGGATAACATGTATGGATAGCGTACACATTCAAAATATATGTCTCAGGAGGCAGGCTCAGACGGTGTCAGGCACAGTATGGATTGCACGTGATTGCACAAAGGTTAGAAAGGGTACCGTATCCCTGGATAACATGTATGGATAGCGTACACATTCAAAATATATGTCTCAGGAGGCAGGCTCAGACGGTGTCAGGCACAGTATGGATTGCACGTGATTGCACAAAGGTTAGAAAGGGTACCGTATCCCCGGAAAACATGTATGGATAGCGTACACATTCAAAATATATGTCTCAGGAGGCAGGCTCAGACGGTGTTAGGCCCAGTATGGATTGCACGTGATTGCACAAAAGTTAGAAAGGGTACCGTATCCCCGGATAACATGTATGGATAGCGTACACATTCAAAATATATGTCTCAGGAGGCAGGCTCAGACGGTGTCAGGCACAGTATGGATTTGACGGCCCAGATTACACAGCGGAGGAGCAGGGAGAGGTAAAGATTGCAAATGCTGGGGCCCTGCCCAAGCAAGGGGGGCCCACTCGTGGGCGTCGGTACTGGCACTGGGCCCCTCATAGTACAGCGGTGTGTCTGACGGCGGGTGTGCACCACCACCGTCAGAGACACTTGATTGCACTATGAGGGACCCTGTGCCAGTGCCCGCGCCCAAGAGTTGGCCTACCCACCTGTCCAGGGCAACGGCACTCGCACGGTGTCGTGCGGTAGGTGGTGACCCCGGCCATGGGGGGGGAGGCAGCACAGTTAGGGAGTTTTAGAAAGTGGCATATGTTGATGTTGGACATTCAGCTGATGCAAAAGGCGAAATAGGTGAAGTACCAGGAAGAGGTGGACCAAAGCAAGCCATTTTTCTGTCACCCTATGTGTCATCAGGGGAAGGTGGGACAAAATCCTTGGAAACCCATGCGTGGTTCATTTTAATGAAGGTTAGATCATCCACATTTTGGGTTGACAGACGGGTCCTTTTTTCTGTCAGGATTGATCCAGCTGCACTGAAGACTCTTTCCGATAGCACACTTGCAGCTGGACAAGCGAGCTCCTGTAAGGCATATTGGGCCAATTCAGGCCAGGTGTCCAGTTTAGCGGCCCAATAGTCAAAGGGGAATGACCTGTGTGGGAGAACATCGATATGGGAGGAAAAGTAGTTTGTAACCATAGTTGACAACTGCTGTCTCCTGTCACTTTCCATCGATGCAGTATTACCAGTTGTGTGAGCGGTATTTGAAAAATCAGTCCACAACATTGTCATGAAACCCCTGTCTCCAACGCCACTTCTGCTGTGTGCACCACGAACACCTCTGCCAAGCTGCCCCCGGCCCGTACGGCTCGTGTGAGAACCATCACCGCTGCTGTGTGCTGGGAATGCCTCAAGCAACCGATTTACCAGAGTTGCTTGTTTATTAGCCAATATTAGGTCAAGGTTCTCCTGTGGCATGATGTTTTGTAATTTGCCTTTATAGCGTGGATCCAGGATGCTGGCCAACCAGTAGTCGTCATCGTTCATCATTTTGGCAATGCGGGGGTCCCTTTTTAGGATCCGCAAGGCATAATCTGACATGTGGGCCAATGTTCCCGGTGTCAATGATGCACTGCGAGTGCTGGGTGGAGGAGCACTTTCTGGCAAATCCACATCCCTCCAGTCACGCACAAACCCTGTACCAGACCTTGCCACGCCAACATTTTCACTTGCCCCACGAGATGCATCCTCCTCCCCTAAGTAATCATCCCCATCATCCTCCTCCTCCTCCTCTTCTTCCTCCACCTCGTCCAAGAGAGGTCCCTGAGCAGACAATGGCTAAATGTCATCAAGGATTCCCTCCTCCTCTTCCTCCTCATCAACATTGGCTGCAGACGCCTGCTCCTTAAGGTGCGTCAAAGTTTGCATGAGCAGACGCATAAGTGGGATGCTCATGCTTAGGATGGCGTCGTCTGCGCTTACCAGCCGTGTGCATTCCTCAAAACACTGAAGGACTTTACAAAGGTCTTTCAGCTTCGACCACTGCACGCCTGTCAACTCCATGTCTGCTCTCAAAGTGCCTGGCCGTGTATCCTCCCACAAATGCATTATGGCCTGCCTCTGCTCGCACAGCAGCTCCACCATGTGCAGGGTGGAGTTCCACCTTGTTGCAATGTCGATAATGAGGCGGTGGTTGGGAAGGTGGAGCAATCGCTGCAGCTTCTGCATACGAACGGAGTGTACAGGCGACCGGCGGATGTGCGCGCACAGTCTTCGCACCTTCTGGAGCAGGGCTGTTAACTCCGGATAATTTTTGAGGAAGCACTGCACCACCAGGTTCAAGGTGTGAGCCAAGCAAGGTATGTGGCTGAGTTTTGAAAGGGCTATGGCTGCCACAAAATTACGGCCGTTATCACTAACTACCTTGCCTGCCTCAAGATGTACACTGCCCAGCCATGACTCAGTTTGTCGCTTCAAGTACTCGGCCAGCACCTCGGCGGTGTGTCTGTCGCCCAAAAACATCATCTGCAACACAGCCTGCTGACGCTTTCCACTAGCTGCTCGATAGGGGGACACATCGTGTGCAACAGTGGCAGCTGCAGATGGAGTGCTCGTACGACTGCGCTCTGTGGACGAGCTTTCGCTTCTGGAGGAGGAGGAGGAGGAGGAGGGTCGAACGCCTACAGCCAACTGTTTCCTATACCGTGGGCTAGGCAGCACTGTCCCACCACCGCTGTCCCCTGTGGACCCTGCATCCACCACATTAACCCAGTGCGCAGTGATGGACACGTAACGGCCCTGGCCATGCCGACTGGACCATGCATCAGTTGTGAGGTGCACCTTTCCGCTCACTGACTGCTTGAGTGCATGGACAATGCGGTCTTTCACATGATGGTGGAGGGCTGGGATGGCTTTGCGAGAGAAGAAGTGGTGACTGGGTAGGTCATAGCGTGGTACTGCATAGGCCATGAGTTCGCGGAAAGCTGTGCTTTCCACCAACCGAAAGGGCATCATCTCAAACGAGATTAGTTTGGCAATGTGGGCGTTCAAACCCAGTGCACGCGGATGAGAGACTGAGTACTTTCTTGACCTACTCATAGCGTCTGGGAGGGTGAGCTGGACTTGAGAGCTGCATATGGTGGAACTAGCGGTGGACAGGGCGGACTGAGAGAGGGTTGATGATGGTGATGGAGTTGGTGTTCTTTCTGATGGCCTAGAATCAGTCTTTCGTTGATATAACAGTGGGATTCCCTGACTGCTGTGGTCTTGCAACGACACCTCAACATTTGCTGCTGTGCTAACCGGTGGGCTTACAGTGGGGGAAACAATGTAGCGTTGCTGACTACCTTCGTTGTGATCAGTTGCACATGTGGCACTTGAGGTTTGGTGTTGTGTCCACGCTTGCAAGTGCATGCTGGTTAAATGTCTAAGCATGCAACTGGTATTCAAATTTTTCAGATTTTTCCCTCGGCTAAAGGTCTTTGCGCACTTCTTACAGATAACCTTGGCCTGATCATGAGGATTTTGTTCAAAAAAGTGCCACACTGCACTCTTCCTACTTTGGCAGACATTTTGCGGCCTAGCACGCTGTGATCTTTTGACCCTCTGGACAAGCTGTCCAGCAACTCTTTTGATGTTTGGAACCTGTCTTTGGAGTGCTCCGGGCCTGCCAGATAACAGCTGTTGCGATGTCGATGTCTGCTGTGGATGCTCCTCATCTGAGCTATTGGAAGCAGCACCCTCTTCCCCCAATGGATGCCAATCTGGGTCAACAACTGGGTCATCCATCACCTCCTCTTCTATGTCATGTGCACCTTTCTCTGTGTCACCGTGTATGGTGGTATAGTGTGCGGGAAGGGGCACCTGAGTCTCATCAGGGTCAAAATCTGGCTCTGTACACTGCGAGGACAATGTAGTGCTCTGAGTGAATGTACCAGCAAAATCATCCATCAGCGGCTGTGCATCAGTGCACTCCATGTCAGATTCATCTTGGCCTGGGTAATTCACCATTTCACTTGATAATCCAGGCATGGTATGTGAAAACAGCTCCATGGAGTAATCAGTAGTATGGCCTGCGTCATCCTTCAATCTTGGTTGGGGTGAAGGACACAAGGAAAGGTGTGGTTCATGAACATGAGCCTCCAATGACGACTCAGTGCTTTTACTTTTTACAACTGAAGAAGAGGAGGCGATAGAGCTGGAGGCTGAGTCAGCAATGTAAGACAAAACTTCTTCCTGATGCTCTGCCTTTAAAAGCGGTTTGCCAACTCCTAGAAAACTAAGCGTTCGAGGCCTTATGTAGCCAGACGATTACGCAGGGTCAGCACCTCCTGCATTCGGTCCTATTTTGCTCTTGCCACTACCATCAGATCCACCACCAACACCATCATTACCAGCTGCCAACCCCCGCCCAATTCCACGGCCTCTTCCACCAGCCTTCCTCATTTTTGGTAGAAATGTAGACAAAATCCAACAAACTATATAGTAATGTAAAACAAGGTACAAGGTGTCTATAGGACAGGGGAGATTTAGAATTTCTGCACACACTTGTGGACAGTGGACACTTTTGGATTGTGTGAGGCCCACTGATATCTGAGCGCTATGTGACAGGCTCGATGGCACAGCTGCCTTTGACCAAAGTGACGAGAGGATAATGGAGATTTTGAATCTCTGCGCACACTTTTGTACACTGGACACTTGTGGATTGTGTGAGGCCCACTGATATCTGAGCGCTATGTGACACGCTCGATGGCACAGCTGCCTGTGACCAAAGTGACGAGAGGATAATGGAGATTTTGAATCTCTGCGCACACTTTTGGACACTGGACACTTGTGGATTGTGTGAGGCCCACTGATATCTGAGCGCTATGTGACACGCTCGATGGCACAGCTGCCTGTGACCAAAGTGACGAGAGGATAATGGAGATTTTGAATCTCTGCGCACACTTTTGGACACTGGACACTTGTGGATTGTGTGAGGCCCACTGATATCTGAGCGCTATGTGACACGCTCGATGGCACAGCTGCCTGTGACCAAAGTGACGAGAGGATAATGGAGATTTTGAATCTCTGCGCACACTTTTGGACACTGGACACTTGTGGATTGTGTGAGGCCCACTGATATCTGAGCGCTATGTGACACGCTCGATGGCACAGCTGCCTGTGACCAAAGTGACGAGAGGATAATGGAGATTTTGAATCTCTGCGCACACTTTTGGACACTGGACACTTGTGGATTGTGTGAGGCCCACTGATATCTGAGCGCTATGTGACACGCTCGATGGCACAGCTGCCTGTGACCAAAGTGACGAGAGGATAATGGAGATTTTGAATCTCTGCGCACACTTTTGGACACTGGACACTTGTGGATTGTGTGAGGCCCACTGATATCTGAGCGCTATGTGACACGCTCGATGGCACAGCTGCCTGTGACCAAAGTGACGAGAGGATAATGGAGATTTTGAATCTCTGCGCACACTTTTGGACACTGGACACTTGTGGATTGTGTGAGGCCCACTGATATCTGAGCGCTATGTGACAGGCTCGATGGCACAGCTGTGACCAAAGTGACGAGAGGATAATGGAGATTTTGAATCTCTTCGCACACTTTTGGACACTGGACACTTGTGGATTGTGTGAGGCCCACTGATATCTGAGCGCTATGTGACAGGCTCGATGGCACAGCTGCCTGTGATCAAAGTGACGAGAGGATAATGGAGATTTTGAATCTCTGCGCACACTTTTGGACACTGGACACTTGTGGATTGTGTGAGGCCCACTGATATCTGAGCGCTATGTGACAGGCTCGATGGCACAGCTGTGACCAAAGTGACGAGAGGATAATGGAGATTTTGAATCTCTGCGCACACTTTTGGACACTGGACACTTGTGGATTGTGTGAGGCCCACTGATATCTGAGCGCTATGTGACACGCTCGATGGCACAGCTGCCTGTGACCAAAGTGACGAGAGGATAATGGAGATTTTGAATCTCTGCGCACACTTTTGGACACTGGACACTTGTGGATTGTGTGAGGCCCACTGATATCTGAGCGCTATGTGACACGCTCGATGGCACAGCTGCCTGTGACCAAAGTGACGAGAGGATAATGGAGATTTTGAATCTCTGCGCACACTTTTGGACACTGGACACTTGTGGATTGTGTGAGGCCCACTGATATCTGAGCGCTATGTGACACGCTCAATGGCACAGCTGCCTGTGACCAAAGTGACGAGAGGATAATGGAGATTTTGAATCTCTGCGCACACTTTTGGACACTGGACACTTGTGGATTGTGTGAGGCCCACTGATATCTGAGCACTATGTGACACGCTCGATGGCACAGCTGCCTGTGACCAAAGTGACGAGAGGATAATGGAGATTTTGAATCTCTGCGCACACTTTTGGACACTGGACACTTGTGGATTGTGTGAGGCCCACTGATATCTGAGCGCTATGTGACAGGCTCGATGGCACAGCTGTGACAAAAGTGACTAGAGGATAAGGGAGATTGGATTGCTTTTAAAAAAGCAGTTTGCGGAGCAGTGGGTAAACAGCAATGCCAGCGTGTCACGAAGCCTTAAAAGGCAGCCCAACAACCAACACCACTGATACACCACAATATAGCCTCCCCTTGCACTGCACACACAGTGACTTGTGTGTTGTGCAGGCCAAATCGCTAGCAGCAGAAGCAGTTTTTTTGTCTTCTTCCCTGCCTAACGCTCTCCCTACAGAATCAGCAGCAACCTCTCCCTATACTAAGATCGGCAGAAGTAAGATGGCGGTCGGCGTGCACGCCCTTTTATACCCCCTGTGACGCCCACCAAAGCAAGCCAATCACTTGCATGCCCTTCTGAAAGATGGTGGTGACCCGTGCCTAGGTCATCACGTTGCCCACAGTGTCCGTGGATCCTGATTGGCTGAAAAAGAGCGCAAAACAAACTTTTGAAACGCGACTTTGGCGCGTAAGTCGCCGACCTCGTGGCCGACCTCATCCTAGGGTCGGGTTTCGTTTCATGAAACCCGACTTTGCCAAAAGTCGGCGACTTTTGAATTTTTTCGACCCGTTTCGCTCAACTCTAATCAGGAGGCAGACTCAGACAGTCTCAGGCCCAGTATGGATTCGACAAGATTGTAGAAAGTTGAGTAAGGGTACAGTATCGCCGGATAACAGGTATATATAGCATAGTTTAAACATTAAAAATCTCTGTGTGTATTTCCGGAGTCCGACAAAGACACTCACAGCCTCAGTATGGATTAGACAAGAATCTAAAAAGTAGAGAAAGGGTAATGTATTCGAAGTGTACACCAGTATACACTGTTGGGGTATTTTTAAATCTTCATATATATTTCAGTCTCAGTAAGACAGTCCAGACTCTCCACAAGAGGAAACAAGATGGATACAAGTACAGACGGAAAGTCAAGTGATTGCAGAAATTTTGGAATTACTAATCACGGGAAAAACTCCCGGGAGAATTCTCAGAGGCAAAGCTGGCCCTCAATTACTTTGTCTGTAGAGACAGCGAAAACAGTTCTTTGTGAAGAAAGGGTTGCTGTATCGCAGTACTGTGGATCCCATCACCGTTTCTCATCTCCATCAAATTGTGATCACAGGGAGAGATGTAGACATGGTCTTCACTGCCTATCATGATCTGTCAGGTAACTTTGGAGTGCAAAAGACAGAAGCCACAGGCCGTAGGCGATTCTATTGGATTGGCATGAGAGGACACATTTAAAAATGTGGGTAGGAATGTCACACGTCTGTGAGTAGGAAAACTGTGAAAGCTGATGATAAACCACCACTGCATCTCATTGTGAGTTGACGTCCATAACAAATGGAAGCCATTGATCATCTGAAGATAGAGCCCATCAGGACAGGGCATAGCTACATCTTAACCATCATCTATCAGTTCACCAAATTTTTAGTGGCAGTCCCAGTGAAGGATTTAACAGCCCAGACTACACAGTGGTGGAGCAGGGAGAGGTAAGTATTGCAAGTGCTGGGGCCCTGAGCAAGCGGGGGGGCCCACTCGTGGGCGGCGGTACTGGCACAGGGCCCCTCATAGTACGCTGGTGTGTCTGACAGTGGGTGTGCACCCCCCGCCGTCAGAGACACTTGATTGTACTATGAGGGACCCTGTGCCAGTGCCGCCGCCCAAGAGTGGGCCCACCCACCTGTCCAGGGCAACGGCACTCGCACGGGTGCATGAGCCAGGTGGTGACCCCAGCCCTGGGGGGGAGGCAGCCCAGTTAGGGAGGTTGAAAAAAAGGCATATGTTGATGTTGGACATTCAGCAGCTGCAAATGGAGGAATTGGAGAAGTCCGAGGAAGAGGAGGACAAAAGCGAGTCATTTTTCTGGCAACCTATGTGTCAGCAGGGGAAGGTGGGACAAAATCCTTTGAAACCCATGCATGGTTCATTTAAATGAAGGTTAGATCATCAACATTTTGGGTGGACAGACGCGTCCTTTTTTCTGTCAGGATTGATCCAGCAGCACTGAAGACTCTTTCGGATAGCACACTAGCAGCAGGGAAAGCAAGCTCCTGTAAGGCATATTGTGCCAATTCAGGCCAGGTGTCCAGTTTAGTTTTTTCACACTTAAAAAAAGCATGCTTTTTTTGCGCTGACGTGTGCATTACCATGCGCACGTCAGCGCACCCATAGACTATTGGTTGGGTAAAAAAACGCATTGCGTGCGCATGCGTTTTTTTAGGACAAGTCTGACGCACAAAAAATGCAACAAGATGCATTTTGTGTGCCCGAGCGTACACTACAAAAAAATGCATGCACGTACAAACGCATGTGTATGTGCACCCATGTAAAATATAGGAAAAAATGCATGTGTTTTTTTTGCGCAAAAAACGCTAGTGTGAAACCAGCCTTACAGGCCCAATAGTCAATGGGGAATGACCTGTGAGGGAGAACATCGATATGGGAGAAGTAGTTTGTAACCATAGTTGACAACTGCTGTCTCCTGTCACTTTCAATCGATGCAGTATTACTAGTCGTGTGAGCGGTACTTGAAAAATCAGTCCACAACATGGTCATAAAACCCCTGTCGCCAACGCCACTTCAGATGTGTGCACCACGAACACCTCTTCCATGTTACCCCCTACGGCTCGTGTGAGAACCATCACTGCTGCTGTGTGCTGGGAATGCCTCCACCAATCGGTTTACCAGAGTTGCTTGTTTGTTAGACAATATTAGGTCAAGGTTCTCCTGTGGCATGATGTTTTGGAATTTGCCTTTATAGCGTGGATCCAGGATGCTGGCCAACCAGTAGTCATCATTAGAGTTGAGCGAAACGGGTCGAAAAAATTCAAAAGTCGCCGACTTTTGGCAAAGTCGGGTTTCATGAAACGAAACCCGACCCTAGGATGAGGTCGGCCACTAGGTCGGCGACTTACGCGCCAAAGTCGCGTTTCAAAAGTTTGTTTTGCGCTCTTTTTCAGCCAATCAGGATCCACAGACACTGTGGGCAACGTGATGACCTAGGCACGGGTCACCACCATCTTTCAGAAGGGCATGCAAGTGATTGGCTTGCTTTGGTGGGCGTCACAGGGGGTATAAAAGGGCGTGCACGCCGACCGCCATCTTACTTCTGCCGATCTTAGTATAGGGAGAGGTTGCTGCTGATTCTGTAGGGAGAGCGTTAGGCAGGGAAGAAGACAAAAAAACTGCTTCTGCTGCTAGCGATTTGGCCTGCACAACACACAAGTCACTGTGTGTGCAATGCAAGGGGAGGCTATATTGTGGTGTATCAGTGGTGTTGGTTGTTGGGCTGCCTTTTAAGGCTTCCTGACACGCTGGCATTGCTGTTTACCCACTGCTCCGCAAACTGCTTTTTTAAAAGCAATCCAACCTCCCTTATCCTCTAGTCACTTTTGTCACAGCTGTGCCATCGAGCCTGTCACATAGCGCTCAGATATCAGTGGGCCTCACACAATCCACAAGTGTCCAGTGTCCAAAAGTTTGCGCAGAGATTCAAAATCTCCATTATCCTCTCGTCACTTTGGTCACAGGCAGCTGTGCCATCGAGCGTGTCACATAGTGCTCAGATATCAGTGGGCCTCACACAATCCACAAGTGTCCAGTGTCCAAAAGTGTGCGCAGAGATTCAAAATCTCCATTATCCTCTCGTCACTTTGGTCACAGGCAGCTGTGCCATCGAGCGTGTCACATAGCGCTCAGATATCAGTGGGCCTCACACAATCCACAAGTGTCCAGTGTCCAAAAGTGTGCGCAGAGATTCAAAATCTCCATTATCCTCTCGTCACTTTGGTCACAGGCAGCTGTGCCATCGAGCGTGTCACATAGCGCTCAGATATCAGTGGGCTTCACACAATCCACAAGTGTCCAGTGTCCAAAAGTGTGCGCAGAGATTCAAAATCTCCATTATCCTCTCGTCACTTTGGTCACAGGCAGCTGTGCCATCGAGCGTGTCACATAGCGCTCAGATATCAGTGGGCCTCACACAATCCACAAGCGTCCAGTGTCCAAAAGTGTGCGCAGAGATTCAAAATCTCCATTATCCTCTCGTCACTTTGGTCACAGGCAGCTGTGCCATCGAGCGTGTCACATAGTGCTCAGATATCAGTGGGCCTCACACAATCCACAAGTGTCCAGTGTCCAAAAGTGTGCACAGAGATTCAAAATCTCCATTATCCTCTCATCACTTTGGTCACAGGCAGCAGTGCCATCGAGCCTGTCACATAGCGCTCAGATATCAGTGGGCCTCACACAATCCAAAAGTGTCCACTGTCCACAAGTGTGTGCAGAAATTCTAAATCTCCCCTGTCCTATAGACACCTTGTACCTTGTTTTACATTACTATATAGTTTGTTGGATTTTGTCTACATTTCTACCAAAAATGAGGAAGGCTGGTGGAAGAGGCCGTGGAATTGGGCGGGGGTTGGCAGCTGGTAATGATGGTGTTGGTGGTGGATCTGATGGTAGTGGCAAGAGCAAAATAGGACCGAATGCAGGAGGTGCTGACCCTGCGTCATTGTCTGGCTACATAAGGCCTCGAACGCTTAGTTTTCTAGGAGTTGGCAAACCGCTTTTAAAGGCAGAGCATCAGGAAAAAGTTTTGTCTTACATTGCTGACTCAGCCTCCAGCTCTATCGCCTCCTCTTCTTCAGTTGTAAAAAGTAAAAGCACTGAGTTGTCATTGGAGGCTCATGTTCATGAACCACACCTTTCCTTGTGTCCTTCACCCCAACCAAGATTGAAGGATGACGCAGGCCATACTACTGATTACTCCATGGAGCTGTTTTCACATACCATGCCTGGATTATCAAGTGAAATGATTAATTACCCAGGCCAAGATGAATCTGACATGGAGTGCACTGATGCACAGCCGCTGATGGATGATTCTGCTGGTACATTCACTCAGAGCACTACATTGTCCTCGCAGTGTACAGAGCCAGATTTTGACCCTGATGAGACTCAGGTGCCCCTTCCCGCACACTATACCACCATACACGGTGACACAGAGAAAGGTGCACATGACATAGAAGAGGAGGTGATGGATGACCCAGTTGTTGACCCAGATTGGCATCCATTGGGGGAAGAGGGTGCTGCTTCCAATAGCTCAGATGAGGAGCATCCACAGCAGACATCAACATCGCAACAGCTGTTATCTGGCAGGCCCGGAGCACTCCAAAGACAGGTTCCAAACATCAAAAGAGTTGCTGGACAGCTTGTCCAGAGGGTCAAAAGATCACAGCGTGCTAGGCTGCAAAATGTCTGCCAAAGTAGGAAGAGTGCAGTGTGGCACTTTTTTGAACAAAATCCTCATGATCAGGCCAAGGTTATCTGTAAGAAGTGCGCAAAGACCTTTAGCCGAGGGAAAAATCTGAAAAATTTGAATACCAGTTGCATGCTTAGACATTTAACCAGCATGCACTTGTAAGCGTGGACACAACACCAAACCTCAAGTGCCACATGTGCAACTGATCACAACGAAGGTAGTCAGCAACGCTACATTGTTTCCCCCACTGTAAGCCCACCGGTTAGCACAGCAGCAAATGTTGAGGTGTCGTTGCAAGACCACAGCAGTCAGGGAATCCCACTGTTATATCAACGAAAGACTGATTCTAGGCCATCAGAAAGAACACCAACTCCATCACCATCATCAACCCTCTCTCAGTCCGCCCTGTCCACCGCTACTTCCACCATATGCAGCTCTCAAGTCCAGCTCACCCTCCCAGACACTATGAGTAGGTCAAGAAAGTACTCAGTCTCTCATCCGCGTACACTGGGTTTGAACGCCCACATTGCCAAACTAATCTCGTTTGAGATGATGCCCTTTCGGTTGGTGGAAAGCACAGCTTCCCGCGAACTCATGGCCTATGCAGTACCACGCTATGACCTACCCAGTCGCCACTTCTTCTCTCGCAAAGCCATCCCAGCCCTCCACCATCATGTGAAAGACCGCATTGTCCATGCACTCAAGCAGTCAGTGAGCGGAAAGGTGCACCTCACAACTGATGCATGGTCCAGTCGGCATGGCCAGGGCCGTTACGTGTCCATCACTGCGCACTGGGTTAATGTGGTGAATGCAGGGTCCACAGGGGACAGCGGTGGTGGGACAGTGCTGCCTAGCCCACGGTATAGGAAACAGTTGGCTGTAGGCGTTCCACCCTCCTCCTCCTCCTCCTCCTCCTCCAGAAGCGAAAGCTCGTCCACAGAGCGCAGTCGTACGAGCACTCCATCTGCAGCTGCCACTGTTGCACACGATGTGTCCCCCTATCGAGCAGCTAGTGGAAAGCGTCAGCAGGCTGTGTTGCAGATGATGTGTTTGGGCGACAGACACACCGCCGAGGTGCTGGCCGAGTACTTGAAGCGACAAACTGAGTCATGGCTGGGCAGTGTACATCTTGAGGCAGGCAAGGTAGTTAGTGATAACGGCCGTAATTTTGTGGCAGCCATAGCCCTTTCAAAACTCAGCCACATACCTTGCTTGGCTCACACCTTGAACCTGGTGGTGCAGTGCTTTCTCAAAAATTATCCAGAGTTAACAGCCCTGCTCCAGAAGGTGCGAAGACTGTGCGCGCACATCCGCCGGTCGCCTGTACACTCCGTTCGTATGCAGAAGCTGCAGCGATTGCTCCACCTTCCCAACCACCGCCTCATTATCGACATTGCAACAAGGTGGAACTCCACCCTGCACATGGTGGAGCGGCTGTGCGAGCAGAGGCAGGCCATAATGCATTTGTGGGAGGATACACGGCCAGGCACTTTGAGAGCAGACATGGAGTTGACAGGCGTGCAGTGGTCGAAGCTGAAAGACCTTTGTAAAGTCCTTCAGTGTTTTGAGGAATGCACACGGCTGGTAAGCGCAGACGACGCTATCCTAAGCATGAGCATCCCTCTTATGCGTCTGCTCATGCAAACTTTGACGCACCTTAAGGAGCAGGCGTCTGCAGCCAATGTTGATGAGGAGGAAGAGGAGGAGGGAATCCTTGATGACATTCAGCCATTGTCTGCTCAGGGACCTCTCCTGGACGAGGTGGAGGAAGAAGAGGAGGAGGAGGAGGATGATGGGGATGATTACTTAGGGGAGGAGGATGCATCTTGTGGGGCCAGTGAAAATGTTGGCGTGGCAAGGTCTGGTACAGGGTTTGTGCGTGACTGGAGGGATGTGGATTTGCCAGAAAGTGCTCCTCCACCCAGCACTCGCAGTGCATCATTGACACTGGGAACATTGGCCCACATGTCAGATTATGCCTTGCGGATCCTAAAAAGGGACCCCCGCATTGCCAAAATGATGAACGATGACGACTACTGGTTGGCCAGCATCCTGGATCCACGCTATAAAGGCAAATTACAAAACATCATGCCACAGGAGAACCTTGACCTAATATTGGCTAATAAACAAGCAACTCTGGTAAATCGGTTGCTTGAGGCATTCCCAGCACACAGCAGCGGTGATGGTTCTCACACGAGCCGTACGGGCCGGGGGCAGCTTGGCAGAGGTGTTCGTGGTGCACACAGCAGAAGTGGCGTTGGAGACAGGGGTTTCATGACAATGTTGTGGACTGATTTTTCAAATACCGCTCACACAACTGGTAATACTGCATCGATGGAAAGTGACAGGAGACAGCAGTTGTCAACTATGGTTACAAACTACTTCTCCCATATCGATGTTCTCCCACACAGGTCATTCCCCTTTGACTATTGGGCCGCTAAACTGGACACCTGGCCTGAATTGGCCCAATATGCCTTACAGGAGCTCGCTTGCCCAGCTGCAAGTGTGCTATCGGAAAGAGTCTTCAGTGCAGCTGGATCAATCCTGACAGAAAAAAGGACCCGTCTGTCAACCCAAAATGTGGATGATCTAACCTTCATTAAAATGAACCACGCATGGGTTTCCAAGGATTTTGTCCCACCTTCCCCTGATGACACATAGGGTGACAGAAAAATGGCTTGCTTTGGTCCACCTCTTCCTGGTACTTCACTTATTTCGCCTTTTGCATCAGCTGAATGTCCAACATCAACATATGCCACTTTCTAAAACTCCCTAACTGTGCTGCCTCCCCCCCCATGGCCGGGGTCACCACCTACCGCACGACACCGTGCGAGTGCCGTTGCCCTGGACAGGTGGGTAGGCCGACTCTTGGGCGCGGGCACTGGCACAGGGTCCCTCATAGTGCAATCAAGTGTCTCTGACGGTGGTGGTGCACACCCGCCGTCAGACACACCGCTGTACTATGAGGGGCCCAGTGCCAGTACCGATGCCCACGAGTGGGCCCCCCTTGCTTGGGCAGGGCCCCAGCATTTGCAATCTTTACCTCTCCCTGCTCCTCCGCTGTGTAATCTGGGCCGTCAAATCCATACTGTGCCTGACACCGTCTGAGCCTTCCTCCTGAGACATATATTTTGAATGTGTACGCTATCCATACATGTTATCCGGGGATACGGTACCCTTTCTAACCTTTGTGCAATCACGTGCAATCCATACTGGGCCTAACACCGTCTGAGCCTGCCTCCTGAGACATATATTTTGAATGTGTACGCTATCCATACATGTTATCCGGGGATACGGTACCCTTTCTAACCTTTGTGCAATCACGTGCAATCCATACTGTGCCTGACACCGTCTGAGCCTGCCTCCTGAGACATATATTTTGAATGTGTACGCTATCCATACATGTTATCCAGGGATACGGTACCCTTTCTAACCTTTGTGCAATCACGTGCAATCCATACTGGGCCTGACACCGTCTGAGCCTGCCTCCTGAGACATATTTTTTGAATGTGTACGCTATCCATACATGTTATCCGGGGATACGGTACCCTTTCTAACCTTTGTGCAATCACGTGCAATCCATACTGGGCCTAACACCGTCTGAGCCTGCCTCCTGAGACATATATTTTGAATGTGTACGCTATCCATACATGTTATCCGGGGATACGGTACCCTTTCTAACCTTTGTGCAATCACGTGCAATCCATACTGTGCCTGACACCGTCTGAGCCTGCCTCCTGAGACATATATTTTGAATGTGTACGCTATCCATACATGTTATCCAGGGATACGGTACCCTTTCTAACCTTTGTGCAATCACATGCAATTCATACTGGGCCTGACACCGTCTGAGCCTGCCTCCTGAGACATATATTTTGAATGTGTACGCTATCCATACATGTTATCCAGGGATACGGTACCCTTTCTAACCTTTGTGCAATCACGTGCAATCCATACTGGGCCTAACACCGTCTGAGCCTGCCTCCTGAGACATATATTTTGAATGTGTACGCTTTCCTTACATGTTATCCGGGGATGCGGTACCCTTTCTAACCTTTGTGCAATCACGTGCAATCCATACTGGGCCTAACACCGTCTGAGCCTGCCTCCTGATACATATATTTTGAATGTGTACGCTATCCATACATGTTATCCGGGGATACGGTACCCTTTCTAACCTTTGTGCAATCACGTGCAATCCATACTGGGCCTAACACCGTCTGAGCCTGCCTCCTGATACATATATTTTGAATGTGTACGCTATCCATACATGTTATCCGGGGATACGGTACCCTTTCTAACCTTTATGCAATCACGTGCAATCCATACTGGGCCTAACACCGTCTGAGCCTGCCTCCTGAGACATATATTTTGAATGTGTACGCTATCCATACATGTTATCCGGGGATACGGTACCCTTTCTAACCTTTGTGCAATCACGTGCAATCCATACTGTGCCTGACACCGTCTGAGCCTGCCTCCTGAGACATATATTTTGAATGTGTACGCTATCCATACATGTTATCCAGGGATACGGTACCCTTTCTAACCTTTGTGCAATCACGTGCAATCCATACTGGGCCTAACACCGTCTGAGCCTGCCTCCTGAGACATATATTTTGAATGTGTACGCTATCCATACATGTTATCCGGGGATACGGTACCCTTTCTAACCTTTGTGCAATCACGTGCAATCCATACTGGGCCTAACACCGTCTGAGCCTGCCTCCTGAGACATATATTTTGAATGTGTACGCTATCCATACATGTTATCCGGGGATACGGTACCCTTTCTAACCTTTGTGCAATCACGTGCAATCCATACTGTGCCTGACACCGTCTGAGCCTGCCTCCTGAGACATATATTTTGAATGTGTACGCTATCCATACATGTTATCCGGGGATACGGTACCCTTTCTAACCTTTGTGCAATCACGTGCAATCCATACTGGGCCTGACACCGTCTGAGCCTGCCTCCTGAGACATATATTTTGAATGTGTACGCTATCCATACATGTTATCCAGGGATACGGTACCCTTTCTAACCTTTGTGCAATCACGTGCAATCCATACTGGGCGTGAGAACGGCTGGCAAGCTGTTAAGCAAGCTACAGCACCTGTCCAGACAAGTACAGGGATTCCCTAGCGAGGAGACTTATTTGATTGTTTTCAATGTTGGGACAGCAATTTTTGGGGAGCACTATACTCTGGAGAATGATAGATGGGGCCCACCATACACTGGAACAATCCAAAGGTGGACATCAGACACTGGAGCAGCATTTACAGGGCCCATTATACACTGGAGCATTAGAAATGGGGCCCATTATGTTTGGAGCATTATTTGGGCCCATAAGACAGTGGAGCTTCATCCATGGGGACCAACATATACTGTAGCATTATGTGGAGCTCATCATATACTGTTTCAAACATTATATGGGACCAATGATTCTGTATGGAGAAATAGATGGGCCTCGTCATGAGATGTAAAAAGTGAGGTATTTTTCATTGTACTATACCGCTATTTATCTGCCGTATCGGAGCATGATGAGTTGTGGTATGTGTTAAAGGGGCGCTCTTTCGCCCAGGGCACATGAAAACCTGCAGCCAGCCCTCCCCCCCCACAACTTTAGCCAAATAACCCCCATTTTTCAGTGCGTAACTTGTATTATGAAGTTAATTAAGGTTGACAAGCTTAAGTAAGAAGAATTGATGCTTTTGGCATTCAAATGGGCACTGTAGGTGTGTTTCCTGTCCTCCTCTCACTGCCGACTTTAATTCCCCATTGACTTACATTGGGTTTTGTTTTTCGGGACGACCCCGACTTTTCCCTATAATCTGACGATCTTGCTCGACCCGACTTTTGGAAAAGTCGGGTTTCACGAAACGAAACGCGACCCTAAAAAACCAAAAGTCGCTCAACTCTAGTCATCATCGTTCATCATTTTGGCAATGTGGTGGTCCCTTTTTAGGATCTGCAAGGCATAATCACACATGTTGGCCAATGTTCCAGGTGTCAATGATGCACTGCGAGTGCTGGGTGGAGGAGCACTTTCTGGCAAATCCACATCCCTCCAGTCATGCACAAACCCTGTACCTGACCTTGCCACGCCAACATTTTCTCTTGCCCCCTGAGAAGCATCCTCCTCCCCTAAATAATCATCCTCCTCCTCATGGAATCATCCATTGCCTTCTATGGGAACCAATATAGATATAATTCTGATGTTCCTTTATTGAACCACGCTATTTTTTGCCTCTTGTCTGTGCTTGTCTGATTTTACTGCAGAGAGTATTTTTTGGCTTTATTTGATAATGCAAATGGAATCTATGTTTTCTGTAGTCTATTAATACCCAAAAAGACAAGACTGCCACTATCTACTGGTAGCTTATGGAATCTATATTTTCTGTGGTCTATTAATACCCAAAAAGACAAAACTTGCTACTATCTATTGGTTATACAAGAGGTTTCTCTATATTTACATGTAATAGCCTGTCTTTTATATATTGTACATTAATAGCCTGTGTATTATATTAAGCACTATCTTTCATCTCTTTTATTTGCTTATTGTTTTCCCACCTGTAGTTTATAAGGTCATTTAGGGCGAGTCTGGGACAGCTGCCGCGGAGTGGGGGCACCAAATCGTATCTTTTAGGGTGCCAACCTCCACTGTCAGGAAGGGATAGCAGGCTAGTGTAGGGCTATCATAGATTATTATTGTATAGAGTTTGATAATTGTGTTATTGCACTAGGGGGTGTTTTTTACCTCAATTTATTAAAGTTTCATATTTTTAAAGGGATTATATGATTGCACTTTTGATATTTCTTCCCTGGTCCTGTGGACATTTTTCTGTATACCATCCAGGGCTGTATACCATGGGGGGTGCTGTGTTGTATACCAATGGGGGGGTGCTGTGCTGTATACCATTTGGTGCTGTATACCATGAGGGGGGCTGTATAACATGTGGTGCTGTATACCATGGGGGATGCTGTGCTGTATACCATAGGGGGTGCTGTGCCGTATACCATGGGGGGCTGTAGACCATGCGATGCTGTATACCATGGTGGCTACGGTACTGTAAACCATGGGGGGTGCTATGCTGTATACCATAGGGGGCTGTATACCATGCGGTGCTGTGCTATATACCATGTGATGCTGTGCTATATACCATGTGGTGCTGTGCTATATACTATGCGGCTGTGTTATATACTATGGGGGGTATATTATATTCTATGGGGGAGGCTGTGTTATATAATATGGGGGGTGGCATTATATTTTATGGTTTAGCAAGTCAGACACCTGCCCTCTCCTCCTTTCATTCTCTAAGTGGGGGTGGAGTTATGGGAGTGGTGGGGCTGTGGACAGTTCGAGGGATGGAGTCTGGGCTGGTGTCAAGGTGGCCCCAAAAATTTTGCCAGTATGGGGCCCCGAAATTCCTAGAGGCAGCATGGGGTGGGGGGCGCCCCATTTGACAGTTCGCACCGGGGCCCATAACTTTGTAGTTACGCCACTGGCTGTCAGAAACTATTAAAATGTCATATGTATATAAAATGGAATCAGTAATAGTAATAATAATAATAATATTATTTATGTAGTGCGACCATATTCTGTAGCACTTTACAATTAATAAATCAATTAAATCAATGAAAATCAATAGAATCAAAAAAAATATCATCTCATTCCACAAAAAACAAGCCTCTCACATAGCTCTATTGACTAAAAAATAAAGATGGGGTACAATAAAAAAATAGTGTTTTTTCAAATTTTATATTTTTTCACCAATAAAATAATAAAAAGAAATGGAAGAGTTGAGGTAATCGTACTGATGAGGAGAATCAGATTGTCAGTCATTAATCACCACACAATGTATGCTTTAAAAACAATTACCAAAAAATAATGCCAGAATTGCGGGGGATTTTTCACAATTTCACTGCACTTGGAATTATTTTCCCATTTTTGAGTGCACTATGTGGTAAAATGAATGGTGCAATTCAAAAGCACAACTCGTATTACAATAAACAAGCTGCAATTTGTCTATGTGGACACAAATAAAAAAGTTATTGCTCTTGGAAGAATGGGAAGAAAAATTGAAAAACAAAAATGGAAATTAGCATTGTTGGGAAGTGGTTAAACTAGTTTTACTCCTTGCTATATAGTCATTATTAAAATCACAAATGTCAAAATCCTGCTGCAACGCATGATAAATTAACCCTTATGAATCCATACAAATGAATACATATTTAACCCCTTCCTGATCCGTGACATGCAGTGGTGTGAAAAAGTGTTTGCCCCTTCCTGATTTTCTATTCTTTTGCATGTTTGTCACGCTTTAATGTTTCAGATCACCAAACAGATTTGAATATTAGATGAAGATAACACAAGTAAACACAAAAAGCAGTTTTTAAATGAAAATATTTATTATTAAGGGAAAAATAAATCCAAACATACAGGACCCTGTGTGAAAAAGTGATTCTCCCCTCTTAAAACATCTGATAATCTGGGGCTGTTTTGCTTCTTCAGGACATGGAATATTTGCTGTGGTAAATGGAACTTTGAAATCTGCTGTCTACCAAAAAATCCTGAAGGAGAATGTCCACCTCTGAATGGCTTAATAAGAACAAAATTTAAACTTTGGAGCAACCTAGTCAAAGTTCTGATCTTAATCTGATTGAGATGCTGTGGCATGACCTTAAAAGGCAATTTGCACTTGAAAACCTTGCGATGTGGCTGAATACAGCATTTATGCAAAGATGAGTGGGCCAAAATTCCTCCAGAGCATTTTAAAAGACTCATGGGCAGTTATCACAAACGCTTAATTGCAGTTGTTGCTGCTAAGGGAAGCTCAACCCGTTAATAGGTTTAGGAGGAAATCACTTTTTCACACAGGTCCCTGTAAGTTTAGATTTATTTTTCCCTTAATAATAAAGACCTTCATTTAAAGACTGCATTTTGCGTTTACTTGTGTTATCTTTGTCTATTATTTAAATTTGTCTAGTGATCTGATATATTTAAGTGTGACAAACATGTAAAAGAATAGAAAATAAAGTAGAGGTCAAGCATTTTTTCACATCACTGTATATGTACATCACACAACAGGAGTGGATGTATGGAGCAGGCTCAGGAGCTGTACCTGCACTGTAGTTGACAAGGCTCTGAATTTTGCTGTTAACCTCTTGAAGTCCTCTAGGAGTCTCTAACTGTGACATTTTAGGCTTTTATTCAGAATAGCGGGCCATTTCAGTTGCTCAAGTTGCTGCCACGAAACAATTTCAGGGTGCTTATCAGTGGTCATGGCAGTTTGGGGCCTGTTGAAAGATGGTTCTCCTTAAAAGCCCAGCCCTTGGGCTTCATAGGAGATGACTCTATTCTTATACCGGTCAATATAATTTATTACAGTACATAGAATAAATAAGCAGACTATCGCAGGTTAAAGGCATTGCAGGTTTAAGCAAAAAGTAAAAATGTAAAAAATAAAAGCGTAAAGATATGAACACCCTTTTCCCATTTAAAATATAGATATTAAAGAAAAACCCACATTCAGTATCGCCAAGTGAGAGTCTGACATATCAAAATATAAATTATTTAGACAGTACAATAGATGCCATCAAGTAAAAAAAATTTGAAATGCCAGAATTTATTTTTTCACCTCCACAAAATGAAATAAAAAGAGACCAAAATATTGAATGTACACCAAAATGGAAGCATTCAGTATAGAATTTTCAATCTTTGCCCACTCTTCTTTGCAGTAGTGAATGGGCATGCCGATGTATGGTTCTCTTCAGGTCAACCCACAAATTTTCAATGGATTCACGTCTGGGCTCAACAGATGGAAATTATTGGCAATTATCAAGACACCCTCAATAAAGGAATGGTTTCTGGCTGATGTTTTGGTCACTTTTGAATGTGGGTTGTGCTTTCACACTCGTGGTAGCATGAGTCGGACTCTGCAACCCACACAAGTGGCTCAGGTAGTGCAGTTCATCCAGGATGGCACATCAATGTGAGCTGTGGCAAGAAGGTTTGCTGTGTCTGTCAGTGTAGTGTCCAGAGGCTGGAAGCACTACCAGGGGACAGGCCAGTACAGCAGAAGATGTGGAAGGGGCCGTACGAGGGCAGCAACCCAGCAGCAGGAACGCTACATCCACCTTTGTGCAAGGAGGAACAGGAGGAGCACTGTCAGAGCCCTGCAAAATGACCTATAGCAGGCCACAAATGTGCATGTGTCTGCACAAACGGTTAGAAACCGACGCCATGCGGATGGTCTGAGGGCCCGACGTCCACAGGTGGGGGTTGTTCTCAGAGCCCAACACCGTGCAGGATGCTTGACATTTGCCACAGAACACCAGGATTGGCAAATTCGCCACTGGCGCCCTGTGTCCTTCACAGATGAAAGCAGGTTCACACTGAGCACGTGAAAGACAAGACAGAGTCTGGCGATACCATGGAGAGCGATCTGCTGCCTGCAACATCCTTCATCATGACTGGTTTGGCAGTGGGTCAGTAATGGTGTGGGGTGGCATTTCTTTGGAGCAGCGCACGATGTTGGGCTGTGAGCACAGCCCCCACCTGTGGATGTCAGGCATTTAGACCATCCCCATGGAGTCAGTTTATAAGCATTTGTGCAGACACATGCACATTTGTGGTCTGCTGGAGGTCATTTTGCAGGCTCTGGTAGTGCTACTCCTGTTCCTCCTTGCACAAAGGCTGAGGTAGTGGTCCTGCTGCTGGGTTGCTGCCCTCGTACGGCCCCCTCCACATCTCCTGGTGTACTGGCCTGTCTCCTGGTAGAGCCTCCAGCCTCTGGACACTACGCTGACAGACACGCAAATCTTCTTGCCACAGCTCACATTGATGTGCCACCCTGGATGAGTTGCACTACCTGACCCACTTGTGTAGGTTGTAGAATCTGTCTCATGCTACCATGAGTGTGAAAGCACAACCAACATTCAAAAGTGACCAAAAACATCAGCCAGAAAGCATTGGTACTGAGATGTGGTCTGTGGTCCCCACCTGCAGAACCACTCCATTATTGAGGGTCTCTTGATAATTGCCAATAATTTCCATCTGTTGTCTATTCCATTTGCACAACAGCATGTGAAATTGATTGTCAGTCAGTGTTGCTTCCTAAGTGGACAGTTTGATTTCACAGAAGTTTGATTTACTTGGAGTTAGATTCTGTTGTTTAAGTGTTCCCTTTATTTTTTTGAGCAGTGTATTTTAGTACTACTTTTTAATACACAACTTGAAACATTTCCTTAATTTTACTAAGTATCTAAGTGAGAAAATACAGGTCAACTACCTCAAACCAAACGTGCATATTAGCAATGTCCCTTATGATTATTAATAATTTAGGGATATTTCATGATGCATTGTTTTAGACAAAAGCTCATAGAACATTTAATTTATATTCTTTAGGCTCAGGATGAATAAGCATATTCATATATATTTCATGAAATTAGAAAATAGGTGAATATATATTAGTATAGAGCTTTTTCATATTATCTCGGCATAATCATGAAATAATAATCAGATTGCACTTATTGGGGCTATTTTTATAAAGCATGATATTTAGCCCTAATATACTTATTATGAGGTAAAATGCTGCTTGTTTGCTTTTGTTACAAGTTGGTAAGGATTTTGCTGTAGCAATTCTAAAATTTTCCTGAAAATGTCTCCCTTCCGCATTGCAAAGCATGAAATCGTTTGCAAAAATGAATGTCATAAATTCATAGGCAACTAATGTCAAATCTGGTGTGTTGCTTATTTTACTCTACAGTTTCTCTGCATATTGTGTAAAATGAATTTTGTTTTTCCAATAAATTTTATTAAATTTTTTAATAACCGGGAAAGGGAAAGGGTAGGGGGAAAGGGAAATAATGCATTGTCATGCAATCAATCCATAAAATACATAGAACAGATAGATATTTGTCAGATCAAAAACATAGTCAAAATATTTTACACAAATATAAACTAGAAATAAAAAACAATGCCCTTATGGAAATAGTTCTATCCAACGGTTCCATTTACAAGCAAATTTGTTAAAGCAGTTATTTGAAATAGCAATTTTATTTTCATAAGATTTATGTAAAGAAATTTTGTTAATTAAATCTTGTAATGAGGGAATATTAGGGGACTTCCAAAAAAAAGCAATATTATATTTGGTAACTAAAAAAAAGTGAAGACTAAGTTGTCTTAAGGATGGATTGAACAAGGCCAACTGAGGGGTTAAAATAAAATCATTAATATTTAAAATTTGACCAACCAAGGACTCAACCACTATCCATAATGGTCTAATCTTTGGACATGACCAGCATATGTGAAATAGAGAACCAATCTGTCCACATTCTCTCCAACAATTTGGGGAGTTGTCTGAGTTGATCTTGGCTAATCTAGAGGGAGTATAGTACCATCGTGATAATAGCTAATAAAATGACTCTTGGAGAGTCATTGAAATAGTGGAAGAGTACGTTGTTATAATTGCCTTTTCCCAATCATCTATCTGTACTGAAAGGTGGAGGTCCTCTTCCCATTTAATCATGTAAGGTGATTTATAAAAGGTTTGATCCAAGTTAAACCATTTATAAGGGTATTGAATGTTCCAAAAAATATTATGACCTAAATTTTTTAACATAAGGACAGCAGGTTCAGAGAGATATGGTTTGGTCTGCAGAAAAAGCTCCATTTGGTTCTTCAAGTTAAGAATTGTAACAAGTTTAAGAATTGCAAATAAAATGAATTTTGTAAAATCTTATCCACAACGCCAATAGTGTAATATGCTGTTGATTTTCCATATAGAAAATCAGGATGAAAATACCATAAAATATCTAGAAATAATAACAGTAGTAACAGATGGCATATTATCTAAATCCTTCAGATTTAAATGTAAAAGAAATGGTTAGTGCCAAGACATAAGAGTAATATTTTTATAATTCAGCCTAAACAAGCACTGTTTTGTTGCAATAAATTAAACCTGAAACATTAGCAGTAACAGTTCAACCAAGAAATATCAGCGCTCCCACTTAAGGATCAACTTTTATTTAGTGGCCCTTTAAAAAAAGTTACTTTGTTTTGCTGATTTTAAAATTTTAGTTATAATCGAATCTTCAGAAATTTGATATTTACCAGGCAACCAACTAATTTTACTCCCAAAATTTATTAGCAATAGCAGCTAAATGATTCAGAGCAAATCTCAATTCAATACTGCAAATTATCTAATTGCCCAGAAAAGGTGTTTGTAAAACTCTTACTTCAACCCCTTTCAAGTACTTCAATACAAACACAACCTTAATAGTGTTCAATTCACCTAAACACATATGGTAAATGGTTGGTAACCAGTGGTAACCAACTGTTTGATAATAACACGTCACACAGACAGACTTTTAAGGCCTAAATTTTAATAATTGTCTCTAAATAATTCCTTTTTGGGATGCCTGCTTATCTGGTGTTTAAACACTGACAGCGCAAATAGAAAAAACAATGGCTTTTTCAGAAAAAGTGGTGAAAATGAAATCCCTGTATAGTGAGCACTAAAAGCCTTTTTCTTTACCAAATCAAAAAACAATTGAATTTTTCACAAATCGTCCAAAAGTGATCCCTTCATTTAGGGAGCAGAAAAAGGTTTGCAGTTTTGAATGTGAAGAAGCAATGGTTTCTCAAATATTAGAGAAAAAATCATCACATTTTTGGAATCTGCAACAGGCTTTGTATTCTAAAAATGACTAAACAAATACTATGGAATTTTATTAAGCTGTCCAAAAATTATCACTTTATTTAGAAAACAGGCTAGCTGTTTACGAAGTGAAGAACTATTGACTTGTCAACAAGTAGTGAAAAAATTATCTTTTTTTAAGCCATTTCATTAATGTGGCCCTGAAGAAGATACTCTTCTCAACATCAGTACAGTATAGCTATAAAACCTGGCCCAGACTGGCAATCTGCTAAGCTGAGCATTTGCCCGCTGGGCCAGAGCACTACACTACAAAGTAGACCGCCAAACCTTTGAAAATCCTAGTAAGCATGCAAGGCCGGCCTTAGCTACATGCGACCATAGCAGTTAGGGCGCATTTATTCACAGAGCCATGATTCCCCACCTTCCAGATGTGTGGTGTGTCCTAGTTACAGCCTATGAGAGTGACATAGCTGAGCTCAGGAGGTACAAAGGAACCGGAGGCATAATTTTAAATCAAAAAGTGTAATCCCCTTGATGCAGCAGCATTAGTTAACTAATTAATCTAATGCTCAAAGTAGTGCTACGTCACTGAACTGTCTGCTCTTCGTATTTGGCCTTGCAGCACAGTGGCTGTGCTTAGGCAGATTGGTGAGTATTATCATCACTGTGACCATGGAAGTTCTTGTACTTAGTGTCTGTTTTCAGCAGATGTGCAGGCTGCTGGCCACATGCAGGAGGAGCTGGACTGGAAACTACCAGATCCATGGGCTGCACTTGGGACAAGAAGAGATAGTGAGTTATGAGAGGATGATTTGCTAGTTTGTAGGTTATTACAGTGCTAATATAACTCTATAGGTCCAGAAAAAACACATATAGCACACAATAGTGTGCAGTCTGTGTGCCATCAGGGTGCTGTATGTGACTAACATTGCAAAGTATAGGAGAAGCTCTGGAATTTATTTATTCATCTGTGAAAACCACTGATAATAACTGATGGTAAAAATTGACATATGGACCGTACACTGATCACACCAGAACTTTTTTGCACGTACTGTATGTGTTTAAACACAGATGTGCAATTGATGCCTAAAAGTTCCCATTCCCTTTTGATAGTAGCTAAGGTCCCCCATACACATTAGACTATGGTCAACCAAACCCACCGATATCAACTTGCTCAGCCTACATTCTTATGCTAGATTCACACATCCGTGTGTTACAGTCTGAGAGGAACGGACTGATTTTTTTTCTCAGGTGTCATCCTAGCTACTTCAATATTTTTTTCGTTCTTTTTTTCACTTAGTGTGTTCACTTCTAAGATAATATAAAATCCTTGGAAGGTCACATTTTTATTCAAGATTATCACTAAGCAACAAATGCAATCAATTCACTTGTATTGAGGGAAGCCGAATACATCAAGTCGGCATGTGACTGTAGGTATACAAATCACATGCATGAGGTCACGTGACCACTTTCTTGCATCAAGATAGGACATCAATCTCTGATTTGTGGGATGCAACACCCAGCACCCCTGTCGATCAACTGTTCTTTATCTCG
This sequence comes from Dendrobates tinctorius, assembly GCF_039654945.1. NCBI lineage: Eukaryota > Metazoa > Chordata > Amphibia > Anura > Dendrobatidae > Dendrobates > Dendrobates tinctorius. The sequence goes on from NW_027361673.1 coordinate 5,899,348, forward strand.
GTGGCATCTGGAATTGCTCAGTTCAGTACAGCTTCGTCAATTGTAATGTAGCCATGACTGGGTACTGCAAAACTCAGTGCAGGGTCAGACAGAGCATAAGGTCATACACAGGATGTCAGTAATAGTACAGAAGGGCGATCACAGGGAGGTCAAGACAAAGCCAGGGGTCATACACAGGAGGTCACGCAGGAACAGAATCACAATCCAAGAGACATTACCGTAGTCAAAGCCGAGTCATATACCAATCAAGCACACAGGGACAGGAGCGAGCACAAATGAAGCAGGGTCGGCAACACTCAAGCAAGGAGTATAAATGACAGGGAGGGTTGCTCACCTGAAGCTATAAAAACCCTCCCTGGCGTCAAAGAGAGGCTCTCCCTATTAACCCCTGCACCATTTTTCCAAGATCCTGAATAACCATGACAGTACTCCTCCTTCAACGGGGGGCCTCCGGACCCCCAGGCCTCCCCAGATATCGCACATGGTACGCCCTGACCAGACGATCTGCGTGCACCGATCTAGCCGGTACCTATGATCGATCCTCCGGACCATACCTCTTCCAATGGACAAGATACAGCAGAGAACCACGTACCCAATGAGAATGCACAATGTTTTGTACCTCAAATTCCAGATGGCAATTCACCGATACCGGAGGCGGTAACGGTGTGGTTTCCTCTCTCACCGAACCAACAGGTTTGAGTAAGGATTTATGAAAAATGTTATGCAATTTTAAAGAAGATGGAAGGAGCAAGCGATAAGCCACCGGGTTAATCACCTCCATTATCACATATGGACCAATGAATTTAGGGCCCAACTTTGCGGACGGCAATTTTAAGGTTATGTTTCGTGTCGAGAGCCATACTTTGTCCCCACACTGTAGGGTCTTACCTGGATCTCACTTATTATCCGCAAAGTGTTTGTACTTTTCCTGCGCCTTCCCAATGATTGCTCGAACCTTAGCCCACAGATCACCAATCTGCCTGACCGAATCTTCGGCCCCTGGACAGTTTGAATCCAAACGTGAAAACTCACCAAAATGCGGGTTTAATAATAGATTAATGAAAAAAGGTGACCTACCCGTGGATTGATTAATCCGGTTATTAAAAGCGAACTCTGCCAAGGGCAGTGCATCGCACCAGTCATCTTGCAATGATGAGGTCAAACACCGGAGGATTTGTTCCAATGACTGATTGGTGCGCTCCGCTTGTCCATTGCTCTCCGGATGGTATGCTGAGGAGAAAGACAGAGAAATCCCCAACTTCCTACAAAAGGCTTGCAAAAAATTTTGCTATAAATTGTGTCCCCCTATCGGATACAATATTAGTCGGTACCCCATGGAGACAGATGATTTGTGAAAGGAAATACTTTGAAAGAACCTCGGCTGAGGGTAGTTTGGCCATGGGTAAGAAATGTGTCATCTTTGAGAATCTATCCACGACCACCCAGACCACCGTGTTACCCCGGGATGGAGGGAGATTGGTGATGAAGTCCATGGACAGATGCGTCCATGGCCTTCTCGGAATTGGTAAAGGTACCAATTCCCCGGCCGGCTGGAAATGAGAGCTCTTAGAACAGGCGCAAACCCCACACGCCATGACATGATCCTTAATTTCTGTAGACATAGATGGCCACCAAAACACTCTTTTCACTGCCTCACATGTGGCCGTAATACCTGGGTGAGCACCCAACTTAGAGTCATGAAACTCCCTTAACAACTCGGAACGTAGATGCTGTGGTACAAACAATCTATGAGGAGGCTTGGCCCTTGGGGCTAAAGATTGAGCCCCCACAATCTCTCGCTCCAATTCTGACGATAGCTCTGAAATAACCACCCCGCAGATTGCTGACACTGATGTGCACTCATCACCATGTCCTCTGCCAGGCGTACTCTGTCAGGCTCATCGTAAATACGGCCCAAGGCCTCAAAGAACGCATCTACAGTCATACGTTCGGCTGCTGTATGTGCCAGCGAAAATGCCCAAGCTTGAGGGGCACCCCGCAGCAAGGAGATAACTACCCCCACCCTTTGAAATTCTCCCCCGGATGAACGGGGCCTCAGGGAGAAAAATAATTTGCATCCCTCCCAAAAAGCCCTGAACTCCTTTTTGTCTCCAGAAAAGAAATTGGGCAATTTGACCGGAGACTCAGGAGATGTGAGAGCTACATCCCTATTCTCAGGAGCCATAGCCCCTTGCACAGTGGTGACCAGCTGTTGCTGGGTGTGGGCCAGACTGCGTTGTTCCACACTCATCTTTTGGAACATATGTGAAAGCTGTTTAACTTGCTCGGACAATGCCTGCATCGGATCCATGACAGTGGCAGAAGCCCCCCCCACACACACACCCGTCCGGTCAGAGAGAAGCAAGAGGAGAGGAGACAGAAAATGGTCAGGTCGTTTATAATGTCACACTTATAGTACAGCAAGTGTGAGTGACAGGTTTGTAGAGGGACCAGGTATGGACAGTAACACAGAGAAATGGTACTCACTGTCTGCTCGGGCAGGAGCGTGGCTATAGCGATGGAAACCTTGCTCTAGGACCTGCGGGAGGGGAGGAGTGACAGCAAAGCACTCTGATGCCCGCAGGACCTTACGGTCATGTGACCGCGTGTCAGAAGGTGGGCGGGGCTTACAGCCAGCCTCCAACAGCGCTGATGACAGTGTTTAGAGACACCGCAGGGAGAGGAAAATAAACCGTTGTCAGACAAGCCAGGGGTCATGCACAGGAGACGCAAGTAGAAACAGAGACAGATATCAGTGCAGGGTCAGACAGAGCATAAGGTCATACACAGGACGTCAGTAATAGTACAGAAGGGCGATCATAGGGAGGTCAAGACAAAGCCAGGGGTCATACATAGGAGGTCACGCAGGAACAGAATCACAATCTAAGAGACGTTACCGTAGTCAAAACCGAGTCATATACCAATCAAGCACACAGGGACAGGAGAGAGCACAAACGAAGCAGGGTCGGCAACACTCAAGCAAGGAGTATAAACAACAGGGAGGGGTGCTCTCCTGAAGCTATAAAAACCCTCCCTGGCGTCAAAGAGAGGCTCTCCCTATTAACCCCTGCACCATTTGTCCAAGATCCTGAATAACCATGACAGTCATACAAGTGAACTGAGCGAGGCCACGTACGTATAGTCGGAATGAGGCCAGAGGTATGCATATCACACACTTGTGGCCACATAACGGCCTGCTCTCACTACCGGTATTGGAGAATTCTAACAGTGACCACTGCACTTGCTGTGGAGATTCAGAAGTCTGCAGTCAAAGGCTATTAAATGATTGCTGATCAGCTTCATATAACCGGTCGGCGGTCATTTAAATACGGCGTTTGTCCAGGACAAATGCACATTTAGATCCAAGTACCTTATTGGTTGTCTTTTTCTCTGATTGGAAATGTTTTCATCCCACTCTTCTCCATCTGGTCCAGACACCATGATAACTTTGGACATCCACAGCTCATTTCTGCAGACTTCCTTCTTCTCTGGTCATGTACGGCTCATTCCGACACATTGCCCTTAAAAATAGCAGTGTCAATAAAATTACGCTTAAATAAAAAATATCCCCACATGCTGTGAACTAAATAAGCCTTATACTGTATGCCTGAATAAATATTTGACCCACTGTGCTCCCTGCCCAAAAAATGACCTCCACTCTGTCTCCTTATGATACATAGCCTCCACATTGTACCTCTTATACTGTATACTAGAACCACCATTCCTCCCGCATTAACTATGGCTGCCACACTGGCTTTCCTTATGAATAATATCCGTCAAACCATCTCCCTTTACAACTATGGCCTATACGCTCTCTAAACTACACAATGTACCTGCAAAATGAACTATGGTCTCCACTCTGTCCACATCTTCAGTACCCCACCACAAACTGCCCTCTTTCCATGTAGCACCCCATTTTCACACCATAAAGCCTCATGCTGTTCCTCGTATACTGTGTCTTTAAACTGTCCTTACTTTTGTATACTGCCTCTCATACTGTGTCCTTACTTTGTATACCCAGTGAACACCCCTATTCCCCTTTCCACAGTCCTCAGTAAAAGTTCTTTGCATCTTCAGCTCCACTATGGTGCACTTTCCATCTCCCTCGTCTTCGCCTCCTTTGTGGTGCACTATCTCTCACAGCAGGTATCCCCACACACCCTCTCTATTTCACACACCTTAAACCCCCATAATTCACATAGCCTGCACCATTCTATCTCACAACCTGCACTCCCGTGCACCCCACTCACTGTCTGCACCCTTCTAACTCACTATTTCACACACCCTGCACCCCTTTATCTCAAAACCTGCACCCCCATGCACTCCACTCACAGTCTGCACCCCTCAATCTTACTAACTCACACATTCTGTACCACATAACTAACACACCCTGCACCCCTCTATCTCATAGCCTGTACCCCCAAACATCACTCTTACAGTTTTCACCCCTCTATTTCTCTAAATAAGACACCCTGCACTCCTCTACCTCACGCACCATGCACACCTTCACATGCCTCTATCTCATGCACCGTGCACCCCCTAGAACGCCTTGATTTTACCCAGCCTGCATCCCTCTCACATATCCTGTACTCCTCTATCTCACACATCCTGCACCCCATTGCACCCCTCTATCGCACACACCTTACACCATCTTGCACCACTGACTCACACACCCTGTATCCCTTTGCACTCCTCTCTCTGACAAACCTTGTACCCTTTTGTACACCTCTCTCAAACACCCTACACAACCCTTGCACCCCTCTATCACACACCCTGTACCTCCTAGCATACCTGTCACACACCCTGCACTTACTTGCACCCCTCTATCTTACACACCGTGCACCCCCTTATATGATATACCCTGCACCCCCTCGCAGCCCCTTATCTCACACAACCTGCACCTCTCACAACCCTCTATCTCATCCACCCTGCATCCCCTTGTACCTCTCTATCTTACACATGCTGCACCCCCTTACACCTCTCTATGTCACATATCCTGCATCCCTTGCACTTCTTTATATACACACCATGCACTCCCTTGCACCCCTCTATCTCACACACCCTGCAACCCTTGTAGCTTTCCATCTCACACCCTGTACCCTATTGCACCCCATTATCTCACACACCCTGTACCCCATTGCACTCCTCTATTTCATGCACCCTGCACCCCCTTGCACTCCTCTATCTCATACACCCTGCACCCCCTCATCATACACACTCTGCATCACTTTTACCCTCCTCTATTTCATGCACCCTGTACCCCTTATCTTACGCACCCTGCACCCCCTTGAAAACCTCTATCTCATGCACCCCTTGTCTCACACACCCTGTACCCCCTTGCACCCCTCTATTTCATCCTCCCTGTACCCTCTTATCTCATGCACCATGCACCCCTTTGCACTCCTAAATCTCACACACTCTGTATCCCCTTATCTCATGCACCCTCCACCCTCTTGCAACCCTCTATCTCACGTACCCTGCACCTCCTTATCTCACACACCCTGCATCCCCTCTACACCCCTATGTCACATACACCCTGCACCCCTTTATCTCACATACCTTGTACCCCCTTGCATTCTTCTATCTCATGCACCCTGCACCCCCTTGTCTGACACAACCTGTACCCCCTTGCACTACTCTCTCACACCCTGTACCCCTCGCATCTATCTCATGCACCCTCCACCCCCTTGCACCCCTTTATTTCAGTCATCCTGCACCCCCTTATCTCATGCACCCTGCATAGCCTTGCACAACTCTATCTCACACACCCTTGCACCCCTCTATCTCACACACCCTTCACCCCCTTGTATCCCTCTATCTCACACACCCTGCATCCCCTTTACACCCTCTCTATCTCATGCACCCTGCATCCCCTTATCTCACACAACCTGTACCGCCTTGCACTCTTCTATCTCATGCACCTTGCACCCCTTTTCATGCATACCCTGCACCCCCTTGCACTCCTAAATCTTAAACACCGAGCATCCCCAGGAATCCCTCTATCTCACCACCTTGCACTCACTTGCATCCATTTATCTCACGCCCCCTTCACCCCCTTATCTCTCACACCCTATACCCCCTTGCACCCATTTCTCAAACACCCTGTAGCCCTTTGCACCACTCTCACATACACTACACCCCCTTATCTCACACACCTCACACCCCTTTGCACATCTCTATCTCACACTCCCTGCACTCCTCTGCCCCCACACATCCCTCTGTCATATTGCAACCCAATAGCCCAGACAGTCTACACCCCTCTATTATATTCATCCTATGCTCCCTATTCTTTGGTTTTGCTGTATATAGTATAAGCAATCGGACAATTGCAGATTCAAATTTCCTATGGGTGCTGAAAAGTAAAAAAAGTTAAAAAAATCATTAAAAAAATATTTGAAACACCGCCTTTTCCCTAGTTAAAATAAGGATCTTAAAAAATAAAACTATACATATTTGGAATTGCCACATCCATAAAATACCAATCTATCAAAATATAAAATAAATTATCAAATATACTCGAGTATAAGCCGACCCGAGTATAAGCCGAGTCACCTAATTTTGCCATGAAAAACTGGGTAAGCTTATTGACTTGAGTATAAGCAGGGTATGCATTGTCCCCTCATCCCTGTTCTGATATGCATGGCTCCCCTTCCTTGCCCTTGTATGCAAGGCTCCTCATCCCCTATCCTTGTATGAATGGCTCCTTATCCCCTATACATGTATGCATGGCTCACCCATCGCTGTCCTGATATGCATGGCTCCCCCATCCCTGTCCTTGTATGCATGGGTCCTTATCTCCTATCTTTGGAGGTATGGCTCCTCGGTCCCTGTCCTTGTATGCATGGCTCCCTATCCCCCATCCTTGTTTTATGCAGGTTACCTATTAAAAAAAACAAATATCCTACATACCTTGCCTGTGCCTTTGGCAGTGGAGAGGTGTGCATATTCATTACCTTAATGAGCGGGGCCACGTGATTGCTTGGCCGGAAATGCTGCTGGCACCGGAACCAACGAGATGCAGCGTGGACAAGCAGGAAGGTGAGTAGGATGTCTTCTGGAAGCCGGTGGCTGCAAGTGTCACTGTGCATGCTATAAGAGAAATGAATATTCATTTCTCTTTAGCAGCGGTCACAGTTACAGCTGCCAGCTCCTGCCTCCTATGACCCGCTGCTCCACCACTCCCCCTCCCCCACTTTCTTCTGGGACAGTGACTCAAGTATAAGCGAAGAGGGAATTTTCAGCACAAAAAAATGTGCTGAAATACTTATACATGAGTATATACGGTAACCCAATTTTTAAAAACTGTAAAAAGGAAAAAAAATTAAACACCGTATTGCATTTTTTTTTGGTTAACACAATTACACAAAAAATGCATGAAGTGATGAAAAAGTTGAATTTACACCAAAATGTCAGGTTTCCTTGCTAAAAACAAGCCTTCACACAACTACGTGTACATTGACTGAAAATTTTTAAAAGAAGTTTGGATTTCAAAAAATAGCAAAGTAAGCAATTTTTTTTTTCAAAATGTTGTGTTTCTTTTCACCACTTAAATAAAATTAAAAACTATTCAAGTTTGCTATCACCGTACTCATACTGACCTGGAGAGTCATTTTTTTCAGGTCATTTTTACTGACCAATGAATTCCATAAAAACAAAACCCAAAACACAAATGAGGAATTATGTCTTTTTTCAACTACATCTCACTAGGATTTTGTTTTCCCATTTTCCAGTACAGTATATACATATATTGTATGGTAACATTAATGGTGCCATGTAAAAGTATGACTCATCCCACAAAAAACAAGCTCTAATGCAGAAATATAGGCGTAAAAAAATAAAGGTATGGCTCTTGGAAGAAGCAGAGGAAATAACAAATGCCCAAAAAATGAAAAATTGTCTGGAATCTAAAAAATGCTTTTAAAGTTGTGCAAATTAGAATAATGAAAAGATCACAAAAATGCAAAATAAAAAACAATTTTGAGTGCAGTAGTACAGCTTTGTACAACACTAATTCTGATCTACAACATACTCTATGTTCTTTGCACATATTAAAAGCTTTCAGGTCATTAAACAATTTGTGGAACTCAGAGCACGAACATGCACAATATAATTGCTGCATCTAAGGCCTTCAATAGACATAATAGATAAACCATGGAAATACATACATGATACTGTGGAATTTTTAACAGGTTCTTATCCTCCGTCTCATCATCCAATGGTCTAGTCTCATTGAACTTGTCCTTTTTAATTACTTTCCTATATTTATGGATCATAATATTTCTGTTTTTCACTTCTGCATACATTATTGTCATCTTTCTAATTAAACTAACCTCTACATAAATTGCTTTTTTAATGTGGATGGAAATGAACTGTCATGTGTCCTTTTCATTATTTTCACATGGTATCTGTATGCAAAATTAGGAACATTTTATGCATACATTAAAGCAAAAAATATAGTCCCATGGCATAAATAAAAAAAACTTATTGACAATTCGTCTTGGAAGCAATGGATCCATAATGTTGACTGACACTGTGCAGACATGCATAGACTCTGAGATTTTGCTAGCTCATTGCACGCTAGTACAGACCTTATTTGTATGCAAGTTTGGTCTCTGTAGTTGTAATTATGAAACTCTGGGGATAAAACAAGCAGTTAGTAAGTTTAATGGAAATCAATTATAAAGACAAGCATTCAGCACATAATTTTCAGTATTAGAATCCTGTTTATTCACACATTAAGTGGGATTTATAAAATGTTGTGTATTATAAATCTGTAATAGACATTTTCCTACATCACTTTTCACAGTTTTCAGAGCACATGTCAGCTTTAGGGGTTTTCTGTAGTTTAATATTGATAGATCATTCACTCTCATTAACTTTTTTTCCCCTAAACCGCTGTAAATGTTAGTCGGCGTGCTGTTCGAAGGCCCAGGACAGATAATTGTTTGAAAAATTGTTAAATTTTCCTCCAGAAAATTCTGACAATTTACATCCGAGTGCCATCCATCCATATTTTACATCTGTGAGGCATTCATATTGAGAGATTTTAACAAATATAGTTTCCTGGGTTAAAGATACACGCCCATGAACATTTTTATCCCTAACTCTCGTATGTATAGTATTGGACTGGTCCTCCAGAGGATCGATGGATCCTCCGGTGGGCCCTGGCAGGCACTGCATTGCAGCAGTTACTTTACTGTTTAGATAAAATTATATGCTGCCAAGAATGATAATTTTAAATGACAGAGATAAAGATATAAAAGGCTGTAAGATGATGTGAAAAGTTACTGTATCCTTAAGTAAACAAGAAAAGAATAAAACAATATAATTTCCCTTTCTAGAAATGCTCTATCAGTTCTCGTTCTGACATTTGACTTCACTACTGTTGACTGGTCCCATATGGTCGTAATGTATGCCTCTTTTGAAATGACTTCCTAATGGGACATAAAAAGCTCAATGGCTGTGATACCCCCTACTGCTGCCGCCTGTTTTAGTAATCTGTGCTCAGCAGCAGATCGTTCTGAAAGCAACTGCAATGGCAAATAAAGTGCTGCCCTTTTTTTTTCTCCCCAAACCAAGTTTTATGCAAACAAAATGACTTTCTTTCTAAAGCATAACCAACATTGTCAATGCATGTAGGAAAAGTATACCGGTATAGGAAGATAATGATACAGATGTATCAACTGTATGATACAAATGTACAAAACGTATGTATGCACAACAATCAGTGCCATAAGATGCCCTTTTCCTCTCCCTTTTCCTTACTTTTACCTTAAATTTATTATTCTTGTAATACTGTATGTAATACAAGTTATGGGAACATAGAGTTTTATATGATTTACGATAACAATAAAAGTTTTTCACAGGGCTATTCAAGATACACTTTGTTTCCTTAGGCATATTGTTTCAGTGTGTGAGCGTCTTGCTGATTATTACAGCTTAAATTAGAGCTCCTTTAAAATGAACAAGCCTCACATATACAGAATAAAAAAGAAAGAAAAAAGAACCCACATATATGGGCAGCACAGCCCACCATCAGCTAAATCTCTACTTTATCAGCATTCATAAGGTAGAGATCCGATCATTGATTCTGTCCTCCTGTATGCAATAGGTAAAGGAATGTAGAAAAATCAAATAAAAAAGAAATTAAAGAAAGAAGTATTTTTAAAGGCTCTTTAATACAGGGTGATGCACAGTATAAACTAAGCCAACAATCAAATAACATATAATATATAATAAAGAATTCATTTTATGTTAATTGCATATGTTATGTGGAAAAGTTACAATTGGTCACCAGAGAGAACAAAACTATAGCATACATAGTTCAATCCACACATAAAAAGGAGGTGTTTAAGGCTAGTTTCACATTTGCGGTTGAGTCCGCAGCGTATCATCCGCAACCACAAACGCATGCAAAAACACATGCTTAGGGTGGCTTTGACCTACGCTGCGCACTTTTGACGGTGCGCCGTGCGCGCCAAAATCAAACTTTTCGGATTTTGGCGCGCACGGCGCACCGTCAAAAGTGCGCAGCGCAGGTCAAAGCGCAACTAGCGCACGGCCTGCGCACGATCTGCGCACCCTATGCTAAAGATAGGGTGCGCCGATCGCAGGCGCCGCTGTGCGCTAGGAGGCGGCGCTACAAGCAAGGGGCAGGCACGCCGGGCAGAGAGCCGGCTCGGGGGCGGAGCTACCCCCGGCCGTGCGTGCGCTTAAAAAGCGCTAATGTGAAACCAGCCTAACAGCATTTTTTATCTGCATCAGCGAACTCATGATGGCAGAAAAATGCTGCGCTTGCATGTGTTTTTGCATGTGTTTGCGCTTTTTATGCGCATGCGTTCGATAGGAAAAAGATTTTCCAGGAGAAATTCCTTGACAACAGACACCACCAATGGGACACCAATGGGCATGTCTCATGGGATTTCTGTATATAGACCCTTGTACAGATGAAATCCTCAGATTTTGCTCCTGTATCCAGCGTCAAGATGGATCTTTGCATGGAGAGTTTCTATAGGAATCTGGATTTCGATGTCAACTTGTTTCTTGCCTTTGCATTTGCTTGTGAAAAAGGACAGAAAAGAGAAAGATGGAAAAGATGGCGTCGGCACTTTTGGCAATACCCCTTGTTGAAGTCCAGGAGAGCCATGGAGCCTACCACTCCTTATTTAGTGAGCTCCATGAAAACCTGGATAAATATTTTGAGTACAAGAGGATGTCTCAAGAGAGCTTCCAGGATTTGCTGCTTCTTGCACAAGGTGCCATCAGCAGGCAAGACACAAAGCTCCGTAGAGAGATTCCTGCTTGCTGGTGACACTAAGGTATGTAATATTTAAAAATAAACGCCTGTCATTATTATTATTAATCTGCAAAACACCTGTTCTAAGTATTATAGTTCTAAAAGCCATGTCCTTGCCCTTAATTTTTTTTTCTTTCTCTGTTTTGCAAAACCCCTGTCATAAATATTATTGTTCTTAATTTTTTTTTTCTTTCTCTGTTCGGCAAATTCCTGGCTACCAGAGAGAGCTTAACATTGCTCTATTACAAGTTCCAGATTGGAATTTCAACACTTTCTGGGATTGTTGCAGACACCTGCTGGGCATTGTGGGATGTTCTCTGTGAGGAATTTATCCCCTTATCCACCACGGAAATCTGGCAGGAAAATGGTGAAAAATTCTTGGAGCATTGTAATTTCCCCAACTGTTTGGGAGCAGTGGATGGAAAACATATTCGGATTATCAAACTGGCTGGAACTGGATTAGATTAATTTAATTATAAAAAATACTTCTCTATAGTGCTCATGGTGATTGCAGCTGCTGACTGTAGATTTCTCACCATGTACATTGGATTTTTTGGCCGTGGTAATGACTCCCAGACATTGGACTTGGACACGGGCCAACGGTTGTTTGGGAATAATTTTAAATTCCCCCTGCCACAACCTCTTCCCAACATTTAAGGCCTGCCAATGCCATTTGTTGTGGTTGGGGATGAGGCCTTTCAGATGTGTAGAAACCTCCTTAAACCATACTAAAGTCGGGACTTGAACCACACAAAAAGGATTTTTAATTACTGACTGACCTGGGCACGAAGAACTGTTGAGTGTGCCTTTGGTATGCTTGTCTCAAAATGGTACATTTTGGGAACAGTCATTAATCTCAAAATTGAGACAGTCGATGAGGTTGTCAAAGCGTGTGTGGTTCTGCAAAACTACATAATGGCTAAAGAGCGACCCAATGTTGAACTTCATGAACCTGTTTGTAACCCATTGCCAGATTACCATCATCACCCTCTGAGGACAACAGTTGAAGTTGCCCAAATGAGGGATACATTTGCTGCCTACTTTGTTTCTGATATTGGATGTGTGGCATGGCAAGATGAAATGGTTTAGTAAAATGTTCCTGTTTGTTATGTAATGTTATGTACCTGGAATGTTAAAATGTATCTTTAATGTTTGCTGACAGTAAAACACCTCTAGTGAAACACCTGTTCCAAGTGCCCTCTACATTACAATACTTTTTTTTTAAAAGTTTAATAAGGTGATCACCGGTTCACAACTACAGTCTTTATAAAATCCACTCTCTTTCTCATGCAGATTGCATGAGACAGGGAGTGGATTATACCCAGAATGGGTTATGTCACCCATGCGTTACACTACACCTCTTCTCTCTGAGGTCAGTGCTATGGTAGATGATGTCAGATTAGCATTATCGTCTCTTGAGTCTGCATTAATCTATAGTCCAATAGACTAATGCAGACTGAAGAGACGATGGAGCTAATCCACCTCATATCTTTACTCACCTGCCCATATATCAGAACTAGTGCACTAATTATGCAGAAAACCCAGCATGAGTGTACTAGAGCTGACACCTGGGCAGGTGAGCATTGTTGACCCCTGACCCTTTGTGCTGTATTATGTTTTTTTGGAGGATTTTCAGCCCTTTTTGTGTTTTTGCCACCTCATAGCTCCATGACAGACACAAGAAGCAAAGCTGCAGTGTAAAGCAAAGAAAGAAAAGGAGGAGCAAATTGTGTCTGTCATGGAGCTATGAGGTGGAAAAAATACAATGTGTGTAGATGGCGACGTGTGTGTTGACGGCGCACGGTGTGTGTTGCCGGCGATAAAAGAGACAAAGAACAAGCAGTGATAGGGTAAAAACAATATAAATTTATTTTACAACTCAAAAAAATTTACTATTTACGAAATAATGAGGGGGAAATGTTATGGACCTAGGGGTGTGAAGCTGGGAGGATTGGCTAGGTGTGGATGATGAAGGGGTTCCAGGGGAAGGGCCTACTAAATGTGTGGGGTCTGGGAGGTCAAGGATGGAAATTGTCACATTAGGAGTGGAAGCATGGGATGGGAGAGACACACTGGAAGGGAGAGACAAACTGGACAAGACCGAAGCACATTGGGAGGTGGGGGTGGAGGTAGTTGGACAGTTACAGTTGTGGCCAAAAGTATTGACACCCCTGCAATTCTGTCAGATAATACTCAGTTTCTTCCTGAAAATGATTGCAAACACAAATTCTTTGGTATTATTATCTTCATTTAATTTGTCTTAAATGAAAAAACACAAAAAGAATTGTCCTAAAGCCAAATTGGATATAATTCCACACCAAACATAAAAAAGAGGGTGGACAAAAGTATTGGCACTGTTCGAAAAATCATGTGATGCTTCTCTAATTTGTGTAATTAACAGCACCTGTAACTTACCTGTGGCAACTAACAGGTGTTGGCAATAACTAAATCACACTTGCAGCCAGTTGACATGGATTAAAGTTGACTCAACCTCTGTCCTGTGTCCTTGTGTGTACCACATTGAGCATGGAGAAAAGAAAGAAGACCAAAGAACTGTCTGAGGACTTGAGAAACCAAATTGTGAGGAAGCATGTGCAATCTCAAGGCTACAAGTCCATCTCCAAAGACCTGAATGTTCCTGTGTCTACCGTGCGCAGTGTCATCAAGAAGTTTGAAGCCCATGGCACTGTGGCTAAACACCCTAGATGTGGACGGAAAAGAAAAATTGACAAGATATTTCAACGCAAGATTGTGCGGATGTTGGATAAAGAACCTCGACTAACATCCAAACAAGTTCAAGCTGCCCTGCAGTCCGAGGGTACAACAGTGTCAACCCGTACTATCCGTCGGTGTCTGAATGAAAAGGGACTGTATGGTAGGAGACCCAGGAAGACCCCACTTCTTACCCCGAGACATGAAAAAGCCAGGCTGGAGTTTGCCAAAACTTACCTGAAAAAACCTAAAACGTTTTGGAAGAATGTTCTCTGGTCAGATGAGACAAAAGTAGAGCTTTTTGGGCAAAGGCATAAACATAGAGTTTACAGGAGAAAAAAGAGGCATTCAAAGAAAAGAACACGTCCCTACAGTCAAACATGGTGGAGGTTCCCTGATGTTTTGGAGTTGCTTTGCTGCCTCTGGCACTGGACTGCTTGACCGTGTGCATGGCATTATGAAGTCAGAAGACTACCAACAAATTTTGCAGCATAATGTAGGGCCCAGTGTGAGAAAGCTGGGTCTCCCTCAGAGGTCATGGGTCTTCCAGCAGGACAATGACCCAAAACACACTTCAAAACGCACCAGAAAATGGTTTGAGAGAAAGCACTGGAGACTTGTACGGTGGCCAGCAATGAGTCCAGACCTGAATCCCATAGAACACCTGTGGAGAGATCTAAAATGGCAGTTTGGAGAAGGCACTCTTCAAATATCAGGGACCTGGAGCAGTTTGCCAAAGAAGAGTGGTCTAAAATTCCAGCAGAACATTGTAAGAAACTCATTGATGGTTACCGGAAGTGGTTGGTCGCAGTTATTATGGCTAAAGGTTGTGCAACCAAGTATTAGGCTGAGGGTGCCAATACTTTTGTCTGGCCTATTTTTGGAGTTTTGTGTGAAATGATCAATGTTTTGCTTTTTGCTTCATTCTCTTTTGTGTTTTTTCATTTAAGACAAATTAAATGAAGATAATAATACCAAAGAATTTGTGTTTGCAATCATTTTCAGGAAGAAACTGAGTATTATCTGACAGAATTGCAGGGGTGTCAATACTTTTGGCCACAAGTGTAATGTCTTCTTTTTGGTTTTGGCTACTGGCTCCTTCTGTGTCTGTGTCTCCTTGGGAGGGTTGAAGTGGTGGGTTCAGCACTGGATGTGGAGGGGTGTGCTGGATCTGTTCCCAGCATGGTGGTGGTGGACAGCTATACAAGGTCTTGACCAGGCATGGTGGTGGCGGTGGAAAGCCGTGCAGGATCTTGACCAGGCATGGTGGTGGGGGTGGACAGCCATGCAGGATCTTGAGCAGGCATGGTGGTGGCAGTGGACGGCCGTGCAGGAGCAGGACTCGGCATGGTGGTGGAATGGCGTTCAGCAGCACCCGGCATGGTGGTGGCAGTATAGAGATGTGCAGCAGGACTGAGCATGGTGGTGGCCGCACAGTGGTATGCAGCAGAACTCTGTAATGGTCTGAAGCAGGTTAATGGTGGCACAGGCAGAAGTGCCATGTGTGGCTGCTGGAAGTATCGAGTCTGCAGCATAGCCTGAACCTAGGCAGCATTGCAGGCCTGCATCACATTAAGCTGGAGTTCAGGCGCAAGGTGTTCCAACATGCCCAGTTCTAGTGCATGAAAAAAACATTGTACCGGTCTCTGGAGGTCGGTTTCCAGATGGTCAAAGTGTCGGTTGACATCCTGGAAAAGTGTGTTTATATGGGCAAACCCACTTTCCAGTCTGTCACCGAGTGACTTCAGGCCATTCTGTAAGACCAAGCTACAATGAACAAACTCGAGCATGAGTGGCCTGTCCAAGGCCATCTGCTGCTGATGGAAGACCCATAAAAACCAGTGGCAGAGGCCTGGGACAGGGGATCACCTGATGGACCAGCTGCCTGCTCTCCAGCCTGTGAAGCCGGCCCACTTGCTGCATCACTGGTGGATGACTGGGACTGTTCCGTGGCTGTTCGATGAGGGGCCGCTCCAGAGGACAATCCAGGTTCGAGGGTGCTGCTCCAGGTTCTATGTGGAAAAGAAAAGAAAAATATTTCTACACAAAAATAAAAATTGTAAAAGCGCCAACACCTGTGGAACAGAAAAATTCAGATTACGGAATACAACACAATGGAATACAACACAAAAATACTTGCGTTCACCGAGCAAGGACAGGCCTCAGGGAAGCCAGCATCCTGTGATATTTGAATTTCCTTATCCTTGCTGCAGCACCACTGCGAACTTGGATCTCCTGTCTCAGGTCCTTGTTGAAGCGATCCTTCATCGAACACCAACAGGTTCTAAGTTTGTTCACCGTGAAGGGGAAAAAAATTGTTAAACAATGCACTTTAAACTGGGATTACACAACCGTGTGTGATGCGAGAAAATTTTGTGTAATAAAATACAAAAATATTGTTTTCATTAATCTCATGAGTGTGGCTGATTACTCTCTTCTATACAAATAGCAGGCCTCAGCCACCACAGAAAAAGTGCATTTATTAGATATGCCAATTCTGGCTCTTTGCCTGGCTCTTCCCGTATTGGCAGGCAGGGTAATATTATGCAGATTGATTGAATACTCAAACAATGAGAGTTGCCCTTATCCCACCTTCCCTATGACCTGTGGATGATGGTCTGAAGGACAGATGTGAGTATAAAAAGAGACCTCTATTCTTCTGCAGATAATCTCTACAGAACAGCAGCCAGAGTTCCATGGCTCCAACTGGAGGAATACAGATTTAAGACTCTACATGACAGTAACCAAGGTACCATTGCTTCAACTGGAGGAATTTGAGACACTGTACAAAATGCCAGCTTAAGGAACCATGGCCCCAGCTGGAGGAATAAAGATATGATCAATTGACCATCATTGACCCCATGGAGATGTTTGAAGAAGCCAGGTTGGGACAATCAGGTCACCTGGCCCTATGGAGATGATTGGAGAAGACAGGTTGGGACTATCGGGTCACCTAGCCCCATGGAGACATTCGAAGAAGCCCAGTTGGGACAATCAGGTCACTTGGCCCCATGGGGATGTTTAGAGAAGCCAGGTTGGGACAATCAGGTCACCTTGCCTCATAGAGGTGATCGGAGAAGCCAGGTTGGGGGCTAGCAGGTCACCTGGCCCCAGGGAGACAGTTGAAGAAGCCCAGATGGGACAATCAGGTCACCTGATCCCTTGGAGATGTTTGGAGAAGCCAGATTTGGACAATCTGGTCACCTGACCCCATGGAGATGTTTGGAAATGCAAGATTGGCACAATCAGACCACCTGGCCCCATGGAGACATTTGAAGCAAGGTTGGGACAATCTGGTCACCTGGGCACGTGCCTCAATGGACTGCCAGCTTCTAAGCTTGCCGCTACTCCATCACTGTGGGTGCCCACCCAAATCAGGGTGTCACTGGTTGTGTTAGCGGGGTCTAGAAGCCCGAAAGTCGCAGCTGCTCTAATTTCAGCAAGCCAGCGGAAGGGTGAGACTCTGTAATTTGAGTACTTGCTTGGAGTGTACTATATGTTATTGTCTTTTGGTGGTTCAATAAAGTATTGTCATGCTGTTTTACCCTCACGCTGTGTTATTTGAGTAGTATTATGCCCATGGGAAAAGAGTATGGGCATTAAGTGGCATGAGCTCTGGTCCATGCTGTCTTTCTAAAGACAGCCAGGCCAGTAGACAAGAGTACCCAATGACCCTTATGTCTCCACATTGTGCTTATTACTTTTGACTATGGGATTAGTAATGGGGGTGTTTTATAGACATGTTTCCATTACTAACCACTGGGTTTGATGTCAAAGGACATTACAAAGCTGACATCAACCCCAAAACTGCTACCCCACTTGCCAGCATACCAGGACAAGTGGGAAAAGCCAAGGCTAAGTGCCATAATTGGTGCATCTACTGGATGCGTTACTTCTGGGGTGGCAGAGGCTTGGTTTTATTAGTCTGGGAGGGGGCCAATATCCATGGCCTTTTCCTAGGCTATAAATATCAGCCCACAGCTATCTGCTTAGCCTTTCCTGGTTATAAAAAAAGGGGTGCCCAACATCATTATTTTAGGGGTGTCCCCCTTTTTAATAACCAGTAAAGGCTATTGTCCAAAGATGAACATTGGACATTTACAAGAGCGAATTTCTCATGACCTATAACAACAGAGAAATATACTGGTTACTGAATTGTGTAGCAACTATATAAGGAACTCTACAATGGGAGATAAGTGATGGAAAATGTATATATTTGAAAGCTGCAGTCACTATGGCAATACAATGGTATAAAGATTTATGTAATAATGCATTATAATTGGGGTAAAATAGATTTTCCAAGGACCCTTTCCTCCGGAGAACCCTGGAGCAGAAATTGGCCTGTGAATAATCGTCAAGTACAGATGCCATGTATTTAAAGAGTGGTCTGTATGAGAGATTTAAGAGTAGCTAATTTGGACCATGACTAAATCTAGATTTTTTTCGTAAATTGTTTTTGCATTTTTTTAGCTGGATATCCCCCTCTATAGATCCATATCAGCATTTTTCCCATACTTATGGCAAATACTAAAATATAAACCAAGCTAAAGATAAATTTCTATAATTTACTAATATAATTTCATCTTATATATAATAGTGATTTCTTAAATAATCAATTAATAACAGCTATGTTTCTTGTACTACAATATGAAATATTCATACATCCTCATTACCACCACTACCAGTAAAGCAAAATGTGAAAACTATACAGCTTTACTGAGTCTAGTACCCACAGAGATCTTTAAGATTACATATAACATCATTAAGACATGAAGAATCACCCATAAAAGATATATTATATTTTTTCATACACACATTGCATCTGGCATTAGCAGTGGTGTCTGTCCCTTGGTGTCCTTTCTCTTTCCATTGGTTTGACACAGAACTTAATGTCCCAGCTGATCATTACGTGGCACTATCCCTGGCATCCAGAACAAACAGATATATTGTGATACTACTGTGAAAAGAAATGTAATTAATAATGATATCATTCTGTGTGCCATGAAAGAAGCTTGCTGTACTCTAACAGCCTCTGAACTTGATGTGATGATTCTTTAATGTAAAAAGAAAGTTAAATACCAATGATTCACGAGGGAGTACAAGACATTATTATTGCCTTATTCTCTGACATCTGCTCTGTTCTGTACAATAGTTTTAAGAGTATCAAGGTGGCTCTGATGCTATTAATGTTAATTAAACTCAATTTTCTCTAGACCATTACCCATTGGAATGTAAAAAGTCATTTGCATTAGCAAATTTCATCCTACACTTAATAATACTATATTACAGTTGCCGATTTTAATCTTGAAGATGTTAGTTCTATTTTGTATTTGAATGTCTTATTCTAACATTTTTCTCAAATTCTCAATAAAACCTCACTCATCAGTCAAATATGCATACATAGAAGAAAAATTGCAATATTTGTGCAAAAAGAGGTAGTTACAAACTGGCAATTGAATACTATTTGTATTCTTGGTACATAACAGAATTTGAATCAGCATACTTTAAATAGACAGGACTGTACAAAAGTAACCAACTATACAAAACGTGATAATGATTATAATGTTCATATGTAGCATGAAACACAGTCATTAACTGAAACAGCTGTGTGGGAGACCTAAACCTGGGTGAGGAGCTAGCAAACTCTGCAACAAAGTTGAGTTTGTGATAATCAGTTTTGTGTCATAGGTCATACACCATGGCAAGAATGAGCTCAGCAACAAAACAAGGTAGTTATACTGCATCAGCCATTTTTTCTCCCAGTCAAAGAAGACAGGGCTTTCAAGATGTGCTGTTCAAACTCATTTGTAGAAGCACCAAGAAAAGGTAAACCTTGTGGACCCTAGATGTAGTAGTCTGCCAATGAAACTTAGTCAGGAAGAAACTAGGAAGGAAATAGCGCAATAGGGTCTTATCTGAGTGGAAGATAGAATAAATTCAAATGGAATCTACTCACCTTTCCCAGAACGAATAAAAGCATGTAAATCAATGTCAGCCTGCTGCACGCCCGAGGTTCACAACCGTGACCGCCAATATAGCTCCTTTTTGGATAAATATTTAGGCTTACTGTGCGCTGCTGAGACCAGGATAAAGTCACCACATGAGAATCTTTTAACTCTTTATTCCCAACGCGTTTCAAAGTGAAAAGCCACTTCTTCTTCAGGGGATGACATATAGTCATAAAAGATTCTCATGTGGTGACTTTATCCTGGTCTCAGCAGCGCACAGTAAGCCTAAATATTTATCCAAAAAGGAGCTATAATGAAACTTAGTCAAGCAGATAAAAGACACATCATGCTTATTTCCGTTTTAAATCAGTAAATGTCCAGAAATGCCATCAGCACAGAACTAGCAACCAATGGGAATGAGCTCCACATACAGTATCTAGTGGTCTTCATGAAGGTAATACACCAAATATATAGCTTAAATATGGAACAAGGCAAAGTGACTAGGACCTAGGCATGGATAAATAGGAATTGGGGTGAAGAAAAATTAGTTCTCCAAGTTGTTTGGAAAAACCTATCTGCTGTTACTTCAAAAACTTTGTGCCAGTGTACATAGAAGAATTGATGCTTTGAATGCTGTGGTGAAGAAGACAACATCCCATCCACTGTACTCGCAATATAGAATGAAGCGCTAGTGGACGCAGTGCAAAATATATTCCTGATCGTGAGCATGTAGTCTAAACAATAAAGATGATCAGTTAGCTTTTCTAACATGTCGATTTTAGTAAATAGTTGCATTTCCAATAAAAAAAAAACCCAGAAGATTAATTCTTAAGTGATTCCTCAATTATTCCTCCTTGAAATTTAGAAGTAAACTGAAAATTAGGTATTATTAGTTAGGGGTGTGTTCCTAGGCACTGTCCAATCAGTACTTTCATTGTTAGATTTATTAATTAAAGTTATATCACCTGTCCGCCGATAATCCATAATTCTGATGTCCCACGACGAGCCCCCACTCTGGCATGTCTGGTTGCATTGCTGAGTGGTGATGCTCAGCAAGACAGCCAGATCACACGGAGATTAGCGTGAGAATGCAGCTGCGGTTGACTGGCGGTAACCTTAAAGACGTCACCGCTTGTCACGCGCAGGCTGGTTGCCAGTCTGAGCAGAACATTTTTCACTGCTCAGCAAAGTAACCAGATGTAGCAGAGTTGGAGATAATCGTTTGACATCAGCATTATGGATTATCGGTGGACAGGTGAGTTTAAGTGATTTTTTATTTTTATTTTCACATTAATAAATGGGTAAAAGATGGTCGGGGAGTGTTTTGTTCACATAAAAGACTTTTTTCTCTGTGCCTTTATTACTTTTTACTTACTGAGGTAGTAATGGGGGTGTCTGATAGACACCTCTCCATTACAAACCCTCTGGACTTGATGTCAGTTGACATAAAACAGCTGAAATCAACCCCAAAGCTATTATATCACTTGCAAATGCACTTGGGCAAGTTGGAAGAGCCGGGTAAAGGGCCAGAATTGGTGGATATAATAGATGCGTCTTTTATGGGGTGGCTGTGGGCTGCTATTTTTAGGCTGGGGAGGACCAATATCCATGGTCCCTTCCCAGTCAGAAAATACCAGCCACTAGCTGTCTGCTTTAGCTTGGCTGGTTATCAAAAATGGGGGAACCTCACATCGGTTTTTAAATTATTTATTTAAATAATTTTAAAATAATTGTGGGAACCTCTCATTTTCTATAACCAGCGAACATAAAGCAGACAGCTGAGGGCTGCAGCTTGCAGCTGTCAGCTTTACCAGCACTGGTTATTAAGATTTGGGGAGACCCCCAGATCTTTTTTTATTATTACTTTTTTTTCCTCATTCGCTGGTCAATCACAGCCATGCCAAAACTTGACATGGCTGTGATGGGGCCAGAAGTGCCCACCCAGGATAATCTTGCTGATTGACTGTGCTGCAGCCTTTCATCAAACTTTGTTCAGACTGCCGAACCTAAATCATAACATGGACTTCCAGGAGAAGTCCGTGTTCGGGATCCGTGTGTATGTTTACCTATACCTAGTCATGAATGCAGCCATAACGATCCAACCATACTGTAAACTACAGAACTGCTTACATCATGGGACATAGAAGGAAGTAGTATGCTTCTAGTGCAACCTGATTTCAAAAGTCAGCAATATATTGAGAAGTCAGAAGTCAAAACTAGATATTTATTTTGCATTTAAGACTATGTACAATATGCTAAATTCATTGCTAACTGGGACTAGATTTCTACTGTGGGGAATGCATACAACAGCAATATCTTACCTTAAATGGAATCTGTCACCAGGTTTTGGCTACCTCATTTGATAGCAACATAATAAAGGAAAAGAGACACTGATTACAGTGATGTATCACTTAATTTACTGGGCACAGCAATAACGACACACTCCGAGTTTTTAGATGTAGCATGTAGCAGAACCCAAAAGCTATCCTAGCACCCACACCACAACATTCTGTGTACATTGTCTATTTACAGTGAGCTACTTTCAGAGGAGCGGGTGTGGTAAGACCTGTGCTCAAGTACCCTGTAGTACAGACAGTGATAAACTCCTGGCGATAAAGCCATCATTGAATGGAAACAACAGCACACAAACTAATAAGTGACAAATGCGGTTGTTAGATTACACAGCAAACTGCTGACAAATTACACAGCAAACTGCTGACAAATTCCCTTTAACCCCTTCACTACCAAGGGTGGTTTGCACGTTAACTCCCGGGCCAATTTTTACAATTCTGACCACTGTCCCTTTATGAGGTCATAACTCTGAAACGCTTCCATGGATCCCGGTGATTCTGACATTGTTTTCTTGTGACATATTGTACTTCATGTTAGTGGTAAAATTTCATTCAAATACCTTGCGTTTATTTGTGAAAAAAAATGGAAATTTGGCGAAAATTTTGAAAATTTTGCAATTTTCCAACTTTGAATTTTTATGCCCTTAAATCACAGCGATACGGCACACAAAAAACTTAATAAATAACATTTCCCACATGTTTACTTTACATCAGCACAATTTTGGAACCAAAATTTTTTTTGTTAGGAAGTTATAAGGGTTAAAAATTGACCAGCGATTTCTCATTTTTGCAACACCATTTTATTTTTAGGGACCACATCACATTTGAAGCCACTTTGAGGGGTCTATATGATAGAAAATACCCAAAAGAGACACCATTCTAAAAACTGCACCCCTTAAGGTGCTTAAAACCACATTCAAGAAGTTTATTAACCCTTTAGGTGCGTCACAGGAATTTTTTGAATATTTAAAAAAAAATGAACATTTAACTTTTTTTCACAAAAAAAATACTTCAGGTTCAATTTTCTTTATTTTACCAAGGGTAACAGGAGAAATTGGACTTCAAAAGTTATTGTGCAATTTGTCCTGAGTACGCTGATACCTGATATGTGGGGGGAACCACTGTTTCGGCGCATGGCAGACCTCAGTAGGGAAGGAGCACCGTTTGACTTTTTCAATGCAAAATTGGCTGGAATTCAGATCGGACGCCATGTCGCGTCTGGAGAGCCCCTGATGTACCTAAACAGTGGAAACCCCCCCAAGTGACCCCATTTTGGAAACTAGACCCCCCAAGGAACTTATCTAGATATGTGGTGAGAACTTTGAATCAACAAGGGCTTCACAGAAGTTTATAACGTACAGCGGTACAATTAAAAAATCATATTTTTTCAACAAAAATGATCTTTTCACCCCCAATTTTTATTTTTCCAAGGGTAACAGGACCCTAAAAGTTATTGTGCAATTTGTCCTGAGTACGCTGATACCCCATATATGGGTGTAAATGACTATTTGGGCGCATAGCAGAGCTCAGAAGGGAAGCAGCGCCATTTGACGTTTTTGGCTAGAATTGAGATCGGACACCATGTCGCGATTGGAAAACCCCTGATGTACCAAAACAGTGGAAACCCCCCACAAATGACTCCATTTTGGAATCTAGACCCCCCTATGGAACTTATCTAGATGTGTGGTGAGAACTTTGAACCCCCAAGGGCTTCACAGAAGTTTATAACATACAGCCGTACAATTAAAAAATCATATTTTTTCCACAAAAATGATCTTTTCACCCTCAATTCTTATTTTTCCAAGAGTAACAGGACCCTAAAAGATATTGTGCAATTTATCCTGAGTGCGCTGATACCCCACATGTGGGGGTAAACCACTATTTGGGCGCATGGCAGAGCTCGGAAGGGAAGCAGCACCATTTGACGTTTTTGGCTGGAATTGAGATCGGACGCCATGTCGCGTTTGGAAAGCCCCTGATGTACCAAAACAGTAGAAACCCCCCACAAATGACACCATTTTGGAAACTAGACCCCCCAAGGAACTTATCTAGATGTGTGGTGAGCACTTTGAACCCCCCAGTGCTTCACAGAAGTTTATAACGCTAAGGCGTGAAAATAAAAAAATCGTATTTTTTCCACAAACATCATCTTTTAGTCCCCATTTTTTTTATTTTCCCAAGGGTAACAGGAGAAATTGGACACCAAAAGTTGTTGTCCAATTTGTCCTGAGTATGCTGATACCCCATATGTGGGAGAAAACTACTGTATGGGGACACGTCGGGGCTCGGAAGGGAAGTAGTGACGTTTTGGAATGCAGACTTTGATGGAATGGTTTGCGGGTGTCATGTTGCCTTTGGAGAGCCCCTAATGTACCTAAACAGTGGAAACCCCCCACAAATGACCCCATTTTGGAAACTAGACCCCCTGAGGAACTTATCTAGATGTGTGTTGAGCACTTTGAACCCCCAAGGGCTTCACTGAAGTTTATAATGCCCAGGCATGAAAATAAAAAAAATCGTATTTTTTCCACAAACATGATCAATTAGTCTCCAATTTTTTTATTTTCCGAAGGGTAACAGGAGAAATTGGACCCCAAAAGTTGTTGTCCAATTTGTCCTGAGTACGCTGATACCTCATATGTGGGAGAAAACTACTGTATGGGCACACGTCGGAGCTCGGAAGGGAAGTAGTGACGTTTTGGAATGCAGACTTTGATGGCATGGTCTGCGGGTGTCATGTTGCTTTTGGAGAGACCCTGATGTACCTAAACAGTGGAAACCCCCCACAAGTGACCCCATTTTGGAAACTAGACCCCCTAATGAACTTATCTAGATATGTGGTGAGCACTTTGAACCCCCCCAGTGCTTCACAGAAGTTTATAACGACCAGGCGTGAAAATAAAAATATCGTATTTTTTCAACAAACATCATCTTTTAGTCCCCATTTTTTTTATTTTCCCAAGGGTAACAGGAGAAATTGGACCCCAAAAGTTGTTGTCCAATTTGTCCTGAGTACGCTGATACCTCAGATGTGGGAGAAAACTACTGTATGGGCACACGTCAGGGCTCGGAAGGGAAGTAGTGACGTTTTGGAATGCAGACTTTGATGGATTGGTCTGCGGGTGTCATGTGCGTTTGGAGAGCCCCTGATGTACCTAAACTATTGAAACTCCCTACAAGTGACCCCATTTTGGAATCAAGACCCCCCACGGAACTTATCTAGATGTGTGGTGAGCACTTTGAACCCCCAAGTGCTTCACAGAAGTTTATAACGCCTGGGCGTGAAAATAAAAAAATCATTTTTTTCCGCAAAAATGATATTTTTGCCCCCAATTTTTTATTTTCCTAAGGGTAACGGAGAAATTGGACCCCAAAAGTCCCAAGAATTTGCTGGAATTGAGATCAGACGCCATGTTGCCTTTGGAGAGCACCTGATGTGCCCAAACAGTGGAAACCCCCCAATTATAACTCCAACCCTAACCCCAACACCCTAATCTGAGCCCTAACCCTAGCCCTAACCCTAGCCCTAACCCTAGCCCTAACCCTAATGGAAATAAATACATTTTCTTTTAGTTTTATTATTTTTCCCTAGCTAAGGGGGTGATAACGGGGGGTTTGATTTACTATTTATGGCGGGTTTTTATGTTTGGCGGCTGTCAGACGTTAAAAGACGCTTTTTATTGTAAAAATAGTTTTTGCATCACCACATATTGTGAGCTATAATTTTTCCGTATTTTGACACACCGAGTCATGTGAGGTCTTATTTTTTGCGGGACAAGTTGACGTTTTCATTGGTACCATTTTCGGGCACATGACATTTTTTGATCGCTTTCTATTCCAATTTTTGGGACGCAGAATAAACAAAAACCAGCGTTTCATGAATTTCTTTTGGGTGGTGCGTTTACACCGTTCCGCGTGCGGTAAAATTGATAAAGCGGTTTTATTCTTCGGGTCAGTACGGTTACAGCAATACCTCATTTAGGTCGTTTTTTTATGTTTTGTCGGTTTTTTGCAATGAAAACTATTTTATATAAAAAATAATTATTTTTGCATCGCTTTATTCTGCGAGCTATAACTTTTTTATTTTTTTTCGGATGACGCTGTGTGGGGGCTCGTTTTTTGCGGGACAACATGAGGTTTGCAGTGGTATCATGGATATTTATATGCGTCTTTTTGATCGCGCATTATTGCACTTTATGTTCGTTGGTATGATAATAAATCATTATTTTTTGCTTCGCTAAAGGGGTTAACTAATGGGACAGTTTTATAGGGCAAGTCGCTACGGACGCGGCGATACCAAATATGTGTACTTTTATTGTTTTGTTTTTTTTATTTTGAAAAAATGGATTTATTGGGGAATATTTTTTTTTTTTTACTAATTTATTTAGCGATTATTTTTAAATTATTTTTAAAATTTTTTTTTTTTTTTTTTTTACTTTATTACCTTGTCCCAGGTGGGACATCACTGTCCTGTGACAGATCAGCAATCTGTCACAGGCAGTTCTGCAGACTTCCTCATGCCTGCGCTTTACAGGCAGTGAGGAAGTCAGCTCCCTACAGGCCCCCGAAGGCCCCCATCACCATCTTGGATCCGGGGGCCTGTAGGGAAGGAGACCCCCGCAGCAGCGCTGCACATTGCGCTGCCGTGGGGGGCTCAGAGAAGCAAGGAGGGAGCGCCCTCCCTGCCGATGCTTCCCTTTAACCCCTGGTACACCGCGATCGCGTTTGATCGCGGTGTACAAGGGGTTAACGTGTCGGGGGCAGTCCGTGACTGCCCCTGACACATTGTGCCGGGTGTCAGCTGTGATAATCAGCTGACACCCGGCCGCGATCAGCGGCGCTCACCACGTGGGCGCCGCTGATCGCTAGGACGTAATATTCCGTCCATGGTAATTAGGTCCAGGGTCACATGGATGGAATATTACGTCCCTTGTAGGTAAGGGGTTAAAATGAATTCACGCACAACCTTGTTTCTTTTTTATTTTGTCATTTTACAAAATGGTTTGGCTTCTCCTGCCTGACTTTTTGTCACGTGTTTTGGCAACATTATCCTTCAGAATAAGGAATGATTGACAATGGTACTGCAGAGCAATTAACACAGATTATTTCTTCTTTCCTTATTCATTGTGAAATGGACCTGTCACTTTATGTTTTTAAAGAAAAGGCAAGAATGCTGATTTAAAAGACATTCCTAATTTATACTGATAATGTGCATTTTATCAAAGAAGGGTTTAAGTGGTATTATACCATTTGTTGTAAGCAAGGCTTTTGGCCAGCAACTCTTTCTCTCCTGCCAGGGAAGGGCTCATCATGAATACAACCACTGTCTATATGCATTATTATTATCAAATATCCATTTCATCATCAGCCTTTTATTTGAATTAATACATTGCAGAAATTGATATCTTTGAAAATACCAGCAGGCCACTTGAGATTGAATCGATCAGCTACAGAAATTGCCATAACAGCTTCCTGTTCAACATGGGTTGCCATCTGGAGACAACCCTTTTAAATCACTGGAAGTATGAGATGGCAAGTACCTTTAAATACAATTAAATTGGACTTGAAAAGAATGTATAAACCTAATGTGTTAGCAGTAGAGCTGATCGGATTGTTTGGAATTTGCGTTCGCTAGTTTCACCGAAATTTCTTACAGAGTTCAATTTGCAGCAAATAAATTACACTGGTCAACAGCATTTTTGGTGCCAAAGATATTTCATCGAATTTAGGGTATTTTTGGGGTGCTGATTCTGAATATGTCATCAGTTTTGCCAGATTGGCTCAAGTTTTTGAGATTTTTGGTATCTTATTTATAGCACTTGTTGGTAAATGCGACGCATCATCTCATTAATTTCTTTGGATTAGTACTTGAACTGAGCAGTTCTCAATATAGTTTTGTGTTAATTAGTGTTCTAAAAGTTTGTTCATAGCTTGATTTTTGCACTAACTTTATGTTGTTGTCTGTTTTCCAGTGAAAAGCATGAACTCATCATGAAGAAGTTGTCTTAACGATCCAGACTCATTCTGTTACATTTGTGGTGAATATACACTGCCAAAACATAGAAGAAACATAACACACTTCGTAAAAAAAGTGTATTTTGCCTATTTTGGGGTTATGCTTGGGGACCAAGACAAGTTTTGGGCACCACACATAGTGTGCAAAGCATGTATCGAATTATTACGAAAATGGAGCAAAGGACAAAGAAAAAGCTTCAAATTTGGTGTTCCAATGGTGTGGAGAGAGCCAAAAAATCATCATGATGACTGTTATTTATGGTAAACACAGGTACAGGCACATCTTCACAATGAGGGACAGGCCTTCTTGCAGATTCCATGTTACTCCCATTTTCGTTTCTTATGCTTATTGAATCCTTGCACTTGCACTGCACAGAAATAACAGTCATCATGATGATTTTTTGGCTCTCTCCACACCATTGGAACACCAAATTTGAAGCTTTTTCTTTGTCCTTTGCTCCATTTTCGTAATAATTCGATACATGCTTTGCACACTATGTGTGGTGCCCAAAACTTGTCTTGGTCCCCAAGCATAACCCCAAAATAGGCAAA
The DNA here is from genome assembly GCF_039654945.1 of Dendrobates tinctorius. Classification (NCBI taxonomy): domain Eukaryota; kingdom Metazoa; phylum Chordata; class Amphibia; order Anura; family Dendrobatidae; genus Dendrobates; species Dendrobates tinctorius. Next base: position 5,928,222 of record NW_027361673.1, read on the forward strand.
ATACACTTTTTTTACGAAGTGTGTTATGTTTCTTCTATGTTTTGGCAGTGTATATTCACCACAAATGTAACAGAATGAGTCTGGATCGTTAAGACAACTTCTTCATGATGAGTTCATGCTTTTCACTGGAAAACAGACAACAACATAAAGTTAGTGCAAAAATCAAGCTATGAACAAACTTTTAGAACACTAATTAACACAAAACTATATTGAGAACTGCTCAGTTCAAGTACTAATCCAAAGAAATTAATGAGATGATGCGTCGCATTTACCAACAAGTGCTATAAATAAGATACCAAAAATCTCAAAAACTTGAGCCAATCTGGCAAAACTGATGACATATTCAGAATCAGCACCCCAAAAATACCCCAAATTCATTAAAATATTTTGGACACCAGAAAAAAAATTTTTTTTCGTTGACCTGTGTTATCAGTAAATCACATAACTAAAAGCCCTCTAATTACCTGAATGGAGTCTATTGAGCTCTATAAAGCAAACACAGTCTTTTTTAAAAGTCCTTCCAGACATGGCCAATTTCCAATATGCGTTTCAATGTTTCCCTCCTCTTCTTACAAGAGCCATAACTTTTTAATTTTCTCACCCATATTTGAAGGTTTGTTTACTGCTGGATAAACTGTACTTTTCAATGACACCATTTACTTTACTACCTATGTAGCACTAGAAAACAGGAAAAATATTCAAAATGCAGTGAAATCGTGAAAAAAATCTGCAATTATGACATTTTTTATTTTTGGGGAATTGTTTCTACAGCATACATTGTATGGTAAAAATTACCTTGAATCATGATTGTCCAGGTCAGTAAAATTAAAGCTATATGAAACTTGTCCATTTTTTTAATTATTTTAGAGGTGAAAAAAATATTTTTTTGATTGTGTCTCCATTTTCCGAGACCCGTAACTAAAGATAAGCAAATCTTTCAAGCTTCGGTGCAGCGAACATCCTGATGTTTGCTGAACATGCTTGCCGAACATAAGTGAACCCCATGGGAGGCAAAACCAAACACATAAACAAGAAATGGGATTTAAACACCACGCTAACATAAGTTTAAAGAGTGAGAGAGGAAAAATACCAAGACAAAACAAATGGCTTGTTTCAGAGAAATGGATGGTGTACTCACTTGTACGACTGTAGGAAATTGAATAATAGGAGCGTCTAATGGATTAGAGATGTGATAGGTTGCTCAATTTTGTGGATCCGAGATGGAGTACAGAATTATGGACTGGTACTGCTGATCGGTTATGCAGTACTCTGGTACCAGAAATATAGTAATTGGGTTAAGTGTATTGGCTTATCAGAAACTGGTGAGTGTGTTTATACACTTACAGTTTTGATAGTCTGCTTATGTAGTAGATCCACTATGTGAGAGGTGAAGCATTGGCTCGGAAATATAGTTAACTTGTTAATTGTATTTTTCAACAATAATAGGTTCACTATTAGTGGTCCAATTACGTAAAACAATTTATGGATCCAAACCTTAGGGTTAATATCGTGGTCAGGAGTGTTTATTTCCTAAAGGATTCACCTAGGTGCCAGACACTGGATAATATTGAAAAAATATAATGGATATTACTGTTAATGGTAACAATAAATAAATATCTGACTGTCTGTGTTCCCCAAGAAGAATTTAAAGTATATAACTATGTGAATAGGTTGGTCACTTACTTATACTTGCATTGGTGATGCAGTGTAAATCCTTCCCGGAGCACGGTAGGCTGATACAAGGCTCAGGTAGGCTGTTGCCGGGAAGGCGCTTCACAAGGAGTGCATCGACCACTTACAGAAATAGCGGCAGTGTGCCGTCAGCTGAGGAAACTGCTGATGCTGCAATAATGCTCACAAGGAGCGCATTGAGTGTGCCGGGGCCCGCTTGTATGGATAGTGGTGGAGTTCCGTTGGGCTCAGTAGAGGAGAGCTGCCGCTGGGCAAAGTGAAATGCCAGAGCCTTGTGTGCTCCGGCCTGAAGCAACAGTAGGACTCGAGAGCGAGAGGAAGGGGTGGAGCTAAGAGTGACATCACGAAGCTGAGAGGATTGGTGCTGGTGGATTCACTACCAACGCATTTCAAGGGACATTCCCTCTTCGTTAGGGCTGTGACCCGTCCATGTGCTCTGTCCTTATATACCCTCAATGAATACAAAAACTGTTGTTAATTAAAAGTACTGCTTGTATGACAAAAAATGTATCCATGGTATTCCATATTGCATTATCACATTTTTTGTCACACAAACAGTACTTTTAATTAACAACAGTTATGGATCCACCTCCAAACATGTACAGATGCAAAGCTGCACACATTCCATTCACTAAAGGAGATGCATTGAGGGTATATAAGAATGGAGCTCTGACATCCCTTCCACTACAGGCAACCCACCAGATAGAGACCCAACTTGTAGTCTCCATATTTCAAAATAAATTGCAACATCAGCAGCAGTAGCAACAGCAGGCACAGAAGCCACGACAAAGTTTTCACAGACTGCAATAACATGAGCTCAATGCATGACACTAAAAACAACACCATCACCTAGTCTGCCCAGTCTGCGTCTGGGGTGCAAAAGTCATTGGTAGTGTTGAGCATTCCGATACCGCAAATATCGGGTATCGGCCGATATTCGCGGTATCGGAATTCCGATACTGAGTTCCGATACTTTTAGCATATCGAATACTGGAATCGGAAGTTCCCGTAATGCTATGAGCCAGTTTGATTTGATTCAGCCAATGAGGAATCCTCAGAAGTGTGGGCACATCCTGTTAGGCATATAGGCATGTTAAATAATGGCATGGCTGTGATTGGCTGCTGAAATGATGTCACGATGCACTATAAAAGCCTCCGCTGCCGCCATTTAGGGTTCACTCTGCTGTGAATTCAGTTAGGGACAGGCTGCTGTTCAAGACTCTGAGGGACAGTTAGAGATAGCCATTTTCAAAATAATATTGTGCTTTACCCAGGCTACATTATCAATCACTGTAGCTTTCTTTTGCCTTGCAGCGCTGTTCACAGCTGTCTGCAAGGTCTGTGTGAGTGCAGCTCACACTGTGTAGTGTGTCCTGCAGCCACCTCTGGTTGTAGGCCACTCAGCATGCGTCACTGCCTCATACATATTTTTCTTTTATTGCTGCTCATTTTTCATTAATTCTCCTATTAGTGTGCATCCATCCGTATCCATATACATTGGTTGCAAACACTATAGGAGTAGACAGTGGAGCCTTTCTGCAGCCTTTCAGTGCTAGTGCCCAGTTCTCTGCACTGTTCATGGCTGTCTGAGAGGTCTCTGTGTGTGAGTGCAGCTCACGTTGTAGTGTGTTCTGCAGCCACCTCTGGTTGTAGTCCGCTCAGCGTGCGTCACTGCCTCATACATAGTCCTTTTATTGTTTTATTGCAGCTCATTTTTCCAGATTTTTTTCTCCTATTAGTGTGCTTCCATCCGTATTCATCTACATTGGTTGGTTGCAAACACTATATAGGAGTAGATAGAGGAGCCTTTTTGCTGGCTTGTGCCCTGCAGCCGCAGCCAGATTAGTATTAGCCTAATTTTTGGAGCCTCATCTATTGCATTGTAGGTTACTTTCCTGCATTGTAATAGCTCCAAAAAGTTTGTGATACTATCGCTTTCACATCTTTGGTCACATCCTTTTTGTTTTTTTGAAAAAAAAAAAAAGTAAATAAAGTTCACCAAACACTCCACTTGACAGTTGTGTAGGCCACATTAGCTCATATTAAAGTGTAGTCCACACACCTTATAAAATTAGTGTTTCTTATACCTGTTAGCAGCTGTTCAGGAATAAGCACACTAAGCCCCCCCTTTGTACTTATCTGCCTATCTTTATCAGTCTACCAAGATGAAGAAGGCAGGGAGTAAGGTACGTGGTCGTGGGCGTGGAGTTGCAGCAGGGAGAAGACGTGGGGATTCAGCAGGGAAAGGATGTGTGGATTCGGTGCCTGTTGCGGGCACCAGTGACTCATCATCCCCCAGTTTTACCAGGCAACAGTCCTTTATGCGCAGCTTTGCAGAACCTCTCTATACCCCACTGCTGCGGGACGAACAAATTGAAGCCGTTGTCGGATGGATGGCAGCTAACGCATCGACTTCAATGACTTCCACATCCTCTCAGGGCCAGAGCACTGAAGTGCAACATCTGTCTCTTCACCACTTGACAATTTGCCCAGGCAGTCAGAGAGCCCTGGACAGGAGCCATCTCATTCTCTACTTCTGTTCTGTTCTCTGAATCTGTTGGCTTGGAAAGAGGGGGCCAGCCAAGCAGCATTCTAGAATGTGAAGAAGAGGAAGTATGCAGTGATGCGCAGCTTCTTTGCCCCTCTGAATCTGAAGAGGCGGGTGGGCCAGTGCCTATGGTCAGCACACCTCAGTACACATTAGATGATGAGACTCAGGTGCCACTTTCTGGTGCGTACGATGCTGGCGAGACTACCCAGGAGAAGCAGGTGTTTGAAGAGGGGAGAGTAGATGATGAGGTCATTGACCTATTATGGCGTGAGGAACAGGAAGGTGGTGGGAGCAGCTCTGAGGAAGAGATTCCCCAAATGGCAAAAACAGGAAGGAGAGGGAGGGGGCAGACTTGGTTGCCTGTAGCCTCCACTTCAGCACCCGTTAGGAACACTCCTCTTCCAAAACCCAAAATGGGCGCTCCCAGGACTTGCAGTGCGTGGTCCTTTTTTGTCACAGTTGCAGATGACATTTGCTTTGTCAAATGCAAGCTGTGTAATCAGAAAGTCAAAAGAGGGAAGAGTGTCAGCAACCTGAATACAAATATGTGGAAACATGTGCTGACCAAGCACGTGGTGGAGTTAAAAAGACACACTGAAGATGTAGGCCAACCTACAGCACCACCTACCACCTCTTCAGCTCGTGTTGTAGCCTCTTCTTCCAGCTCACACACAGCTGGTTCGGCTTCCTCACAGGATCGCCATGGAAGAACCTCTGGCACTTATGTCCAGAGACCCAGTGACATTCCACCCACAGCACCACGTTCCCTGTCATCCTCACACTCCCAGGTCACTCTACAGCCATCGGTAGCACAGGCATGGGAGAAAAGGTGGCCATACTTGGCAAACCATCCCCGAGCACAGACTCTGAATGCTGGCATTGCCAAACTACTGGCCCTTGAAATGCTCTCATACAGGCTGGTGGAGACTGACACCTTCCGTAACTTCATGGCATTGGCAGTCCCAAAATACACCGTGCCCAGCTGCTTTTATTTCAGCAGGCATGCCTTCCCTGCCCTGCAAAAGCATGTGGAGGGAAAAATTAAACATGCACTACAAAACGCCGTAAGTAGCAAGGTCGACCTGACCACCGATGCGTGGACCAGTAACCATGGACAGGGACGATACCTTTCCCTCACTGCCCATTGGGTCAATGTTGTGGAGCCGGGTACAGATCTTGAGAGTGGTGCTGTACATGTTCTGCCAACTCCAAGGACTGCAGGAATCCAGTCTGTACACATTGACTTCTCCTCATACTCCAGTTCCTTAGAATCAGCACTGCAGGAGCCTGTTACGACCGATATGAGCACAGCCGTGGCCAAACGTCAACAGGCCATACTGAAATTAATTTCTTTGGGGAATCGAAGCCACACAGCGCAGGAGCTCTGGAATGCCATCAAGCAGGAGAGCGACGTGTGGTTTGTGCCAGCGAATCTCAAGTCAGGCTTGGTAGTGTGTGACAATGGACAAAATCTGGTGGCAGCTCTGGGCCTAGGCAACCTCACGCACATCCCATGTCTGGTACATGTGCTCAACTTGGTCGTGCAGAGCTTTCTGAGGGACTATCCTGATCTTGATGCACTGCTGCACAAGGTCCGCATAGAGTGTGTTCACTTGCGGCGTTCCAGCATGGCAAGATCGCGCATTGCGGCTCTGCAGCACCGATTCCGCCTTCTGGAACATCGCATCATATGTGACCTACACACCAGGTGGAATTCAACATTACATATGTTGGAGCAGTTGTGTGAGCAGCAGGCAGCAGTATTGGAGTACCAGCTGCATCAGGCGCAAACAATTCGCACTGTGCACCGGTCACACTTCAGCACCACTGAGTGGGCCTCTATGAAGGACATCTGCCTCGTTTTGCGTGCCTTCGATGATTCCATGCGGATGGCGAGTGCAGATGATGCACTAGTCAGCATGACTGTCCCCCTTATCTGCCTGCTTGAAAAAATACTGCAAGCACTAAGGGAGGAGGTTTTGGAAGAGGTGGAGGATGTGGAGTCACAAATGCCATCTGCTTCTGGACAGTCTGCACAACGTGGTTCCTCACAAAGGCCTAGGCAGGGGACACTTTGTGAGGAGGATGAGGAGGAGTCAATGGAGGAGGAAGACATCTCTCCAGAGGAGGGAGGAACACAATGCTCTAGTAGTCAGTATGTACAGCGAGGGTGGGGTGATGCAGAGCAGGCAGAGATGACGCCTCAAGCAGGGGACAGCGTTTCTTGGGCAGTTGGGAGTCTGCAGCACATGGTTGATTTCATGCTGCAGTGCCTGAGAAACGACCGCCGCATCACCCACATTCTCAACACGGCTGATTATTGGATGTACACCCTCCTAGATCCTCGCTACTGGGACAACTTACAAAGCCTCATAACACCGTTGAACCAGGAGCGTAAAATGCGGGAGTACCAAGACACGCTGGTGCATTCCATCTTGTTCTCCATTCCACCTGAGAGCAGTGCTGCTAGTGCTTTACAAAGCAGCTCTGTGCATCGAGGCAGTGGAGGAAGCTCTGCACAAAGAGGGAGCAGAGGCAGTGCCTCAGCACAAGGCAAGACCACTATGGCCCAAATGTGGCAAAGTTTTGTGTGCCCACCACAAATGTCTACACTATCACAGACGGCTCCAGTCAGCAGGAGGCAACGTTTCCGTAAGATGGTGAAAGACTACATGTCTTGCCCTGTCAGTGTACTCCCAGACGGCTCTTCCCCCTTCAGGTTTTGGGTCTCTAAGCTGGATACATGGCAAGAGCTTAGCCAGTATGCATTGGAGGTGCTGGCTTGCCCTGCTACTAGTGTATTATCGGAACGCGTCTTTAGTGAGCAGGTGGTGTACTAACAGACCGTTGCACGCGACTATCCTCCGATAACATTGACCGGCTTACTTTTCTGAAAATGAACAAGGCCTGGATCTCACCGGAATTTGCCAGTCCTCTTCCAGAATAAATAATTGGTTGGCAAACAGTATCCAGGTCTCCTGTTGTGTTCATGTTTCTACCACCTGAACTGTAATCCCTGGGCTCCAACACCGCTAGTTGTTGCTCAGAAGTGCCATCTGCACAGAGAAAAACACTAGCTCCTGTGTTAGTGGGGTTCAGTAATGCCAGCTGCTCCCCTGCTGTGTGTACAGCAATATCTCCTGCTCCCTCCACATTCAAACTACATCACATTTTACACTTGCTCCAAGTAGGCCTCAGCCTACTCTTTGATTGACCCTGGGCTCCAACACCACCAGTTGTTGCTCAGAAGTGCCGTCTGCACAGAAAAAACCACTAGCTCCTGTGTTAGTGGGGTTCAGTAACGTCAGCTGCTCCCCTGCTTTGTGTCCGGCAATATCTCCTGCTCCCTCCACATTCAAACAACATCACATTTTACACTTGCTCCAAGTAGGCCTCAGCCTACACCATGATTGATCCTGGGCTCCAACACTGCCAGTTGTTGCTCAGAAGTGCCGTCTGCACAGAGAAAGACACTAGCTCCGGTGTTAGTGGGGTTCAGTAATGCCAGCTGCTCCCCTGCTGTGTGTCCGGCAATATCTCCTGCTCCCTCCACATTCAAACTACATCACATTTTACACTTGCTCCATGTAGGCCTCAGCCTACACCATGATTGATCCTGGGCTCCAACATTGCCAGTTGTTGCTCAGAAGTGCCGTCTGCACAGAAAAAAACACTAGCTCCTGTGTTAGTGGGGTTCAGTAACGTCAGCTGCTCCCCTGCTGTGTGTCCGGCAATATCTCCTGCTCCCTCCAAAATCACACTACATCAAATTTTAAACTTGCTCCAAGTAGACCTCAGCCTACACCATGATTGATCCTGGGCTCCAACATCGCCAGTTGTTGCTCAGACGTGCCGTCTGCACAGAAAAAAACACTAGCTCCTGTGTTAGTGGGGTTCAGTAACGTCAGCTGCTCCCCTGCTTTGTGTCCGGCAATATCTCCTGCTCCCTCCACATTCAAACTACATCACATTTTACACTTGCTCCAAGTAGGCCTCAGCCTTCACCATGATTGATCCTGGGCTCCAACACTGCCAGTTGTTGCTCAGAAGTGCCGTCTGCACAGAGAAAGACACTAGCTCCTGTGTTAGTGGGGTTCAGTAACGCCAGCTGCTCCCCTGCTGTGTGTCCGGCAATATCTCCTGCTCCCTCCACATTCAAACTACATCACATTTTACACTTGCTCCATGTAGGCCTCAGCCTACACCATGATTGATCCTGGGCTCCAATATTGCCAGTTGTTGCTCAGAAGTGCCGTCTGCACAGAAAAAAACACTAGCTCCTGTGTTAGTGGGGTTCAGTAACGTTAGCTGCTCCCCTGCTGTGTGTCCGGCAATATATCCTGCTCCCTCCAAAATCACACTACATCAGATTTTAAACTTCCTCCAAGTAGGCCTCACCCTACACCATGATTGATCCTGGGCTCCAACATCGCCAGTTGTTGCTCAGAAGTGCCATCTGCAGAGAAAAAAACACTAGCTCCTGTGTTAGTGGGGTTCAGTAACGTCAGTTGCTCTCCTGCTTTGTGTCCGGCAATATAACCTGCTCCCTCCAAAATCACTACATCAGATTTTAAACTTGCTCCAAGTAGGCCTCAGCCTACACCATGATTGATCCTGGGCTCCAACACCACCAGTTGTTGCTCAGAAGTGCCGTCTGTACAGAAAAAAACACTGGCTCCTGTGTTAGTGGGGTTCAGTAACGTCAGCTGCTCCATTTGCTGTGTGTCCGGCAATATCTCCTGCTCCCTCCAAAATCACACTACATCAGATTTTAAACTTGCTCCAAGTAGTCTTCAGCTTACACCATGATTGATCCTGGGCTCCAACATCGCCAGTTGTTGCTCAGAAGTGCTGTCAGCACAGAAAAAAACACTAGCTCCTGTGTTAGTGGGGTTCAGTAACGTCAGCTGCTCCCCTGCTTTGTGTCCGGCAATATCTCCTGCTCCCTCCACATTCAAACTACATCACATTTTACACTTGCTCCAAGTAGGCCTCAGCCTACACCATGATTGATCCTGGGCTCCAACACTGCCAGTTGTTGCTCAGAAGTGCCGTCTGCACAGAGAAAGACACTAGCTCCTGTGTTAGTGGGGTTCAGTAATGCCAGCTGCTCCCCTGCTGTGTGTCCGGCAATATCTCCTGCTCCCTCCACATTCAAACTACATCACATTTTACACTTGCTCCAAGTAGGCCTCAGCCTACACCATGATTGATCCTGCGCTCCAACATTGCCAGTTGTTGCTCAGAAGTGCCGTCTGCACAGAAAAAAACACTAGCTCCTGTGTTAGTGGGGTTCCGTAACATCAGCTGCTCCCCTGCTGTGTGTCCAGCAATATCTCCTGCTCCCTACACATTCAAACTACATCACATTTTACACTTGCTCCAAGTAGGCCTCATCCTACACCATGATTGATCCTGGGCTCCAACACTGCCAGTTGTTGCTCAGAAGTGCCGTCTGCACAGAGAAAAGCACTAGCTCCCGTGTTACTGGGGTTCAGTAACGTCAGCTGCTCCCCTGCTGTGTGTCTGGCAATATCTCCTGCTCCCTCCAAAATCACACTACATCAGATTTTAAACTTGCTCCAAGTAGGCCTCAGCCTACACCATGATTGATCCTGGGCTCCAACATCACCAGTTGTTGCTCAGAAGTGCCGTCTGCACAGAAAAAAACACTAGCTCCTGTGTTAGTGGGGTTCAGTAACGTCAGCTGCTCCCCTGCTGTGTGTCCGGCAATATCTCCTGCTCCCTCCAAAATCACACTACATCAGATTTTAAATTTGCTCCAAGTAGGCCTCAGCCTACACCATGATTGATCCTGGGCTCCAACATCGCCAGTTGTTGCTCAGAAGTGCCGTTTGCACAGAAAAAACACTAGCTCCTGTGTTAGTGGGGTTCAGTAATGCCAGCTGCTCCCATGCTGTGTGTCTGGCAATATCTACTGCTGCCTCCACATTCACGCTACTACTGATTTCAAACTTGCTCCAGTTAGGCCTCTGGCTCCACTTTGTCTCTAGTATTTTCCCTGGCCTCCAACACCGCCAGTTGCTGCTCAGAAGTGCCGTCTGCACAATCAACACTTTTTCCTGTGTTACTGGGGTTCAGTAACGTCAGCTGATCCCCTGATGTGTGTCCGGCAATATCTCCTGCTCTGTCCACATTCCCACTACTAGCACCGTCAGCTGGTTCTCGGCAGTGCCTTGGGCTTAGGTGCCTCCTTCTCGGTATCCGAGTTCCAGCAACGTCTGTTGGTCCTTGGTAGTGCTTTCTAGCACAGGTACCTCCTGCTTAGTAACCAGGTTCCAGCACCGTCAGCTGGTCCTCGGTAGTGCCATTGGCTCTTGTTCCTTCTGCTGCCCCTCCGGGTTCCAGCACCGTCAGCTGGTCCTCGCTAGTTACATTGGCTCTTGCAGCTTCTGCTACCCATCCGGGTTCCAGCACCATCAGCTGGTTCTCGGCAGTGCCTTTGGCTTAGGTGCCTCCTCGGTATCCGAGTTCCAGCAACGTCTGCTGGTCCTTGGTAGTGCTTTCTAGCACAGGTACCTCCTGCTTAGTAACCAGGTTCCAGCACCGTAAGCTGGTCCTCGGAAGTGCCATTGTCTCTTGTTCCTTCTGCTGCCCCTCCAGGTTCCAGCACCATCAGCTGGTCCTCGCTAGTTCCATTGGGTCTTGCAGCTTATGCTACCCATCCGGGTTCCAGCACTGTCAGCTGGTTCTCGGCAGTTCCTCAGCCTTCTTGTACCTTCTGCTACATTTTCAAGTTCAAGCTTTTGGAAATGGTTTTTGGTTATCACTCTGGATCTCCCTGACGACGACCCTGAGGACGACGACTCTGAAGACCACCCCGAAGAAGACGACGACCACGAAAATGATGACTCTGAAGACGACGACCCGGAAGACCACCCCGAAGAAGACCAAAAAGATGACCCTGAAGAAGATGACCAAGAGGACAAAGAACATGTAGACAACCACCAAGATACAGAACAACCAGAGACAGAAGACCAAGAAGCAGAAGAACAAGAAGCAGAAGAACAAAAAGCATAAGAACATTAAGCATAAGACTAAAAATCAGAGCAAAAGATATTATCTAAATTATAAGCAGAAGAAGACTAAGCAGTGTATGGGGGTGAGTCCGTTACTCCTCGAGGTGCCCCTGGAAAATGCCTGCTGCTGCAGGCCAAACTGAACGCGGACAAATCCTGTTGTAAATCTTTTGTGACAGGCAGAACGGAAGGTGTAATCTTCAAACTTTTATAGATAGCAACTACAGGAATGACTGTCACAAATAAGAATATGATGAAGAAGAAGAATAGGAAGAAGATGAAGAAGTAAAATATGAAGAAGAATAATAGTTGAATAAGAAGAACATGAAGAATGTAAAAAAAAGAATAATATGAAGAAGGTGAAGAAGAAGAAGAAGAAGATGAATAAGGTGAAGAAGAAGTTGATGATAAAGATGCTGCTGCTGCTGCTGAGGATCATGAAGGAGAAAGTGTTGGAGAAGTAAAAAAGAAGGTGAAGAGCATGGAAGTAGTGAAACATACATATCTGACAAAATATAAAAAAGGTTAACATAGTCAATATCTTTGTAACTCCGAACGTCTTAAAAAAAAATTAATCCTGCTATTCCATTTGATTGGGCTAAACCTCTATGCCTTTAATGTCTCCTCCACCTCCCCCAATACATTCTACATTATTCTTAGCTGTTTTTCTTCATGTAGAATTAACCTACAAGGAAAGAAAGGGTTTTTTTTATTTCCGATATTTCTTTCCCATTGACTTGCATTGGTTTCCGGTATCGGAATCGGCGATACCCGATACTTTTTTGGTATCGGTCCGATCCAAACCGATCCGATATTTCACGATATCGGATGGTATCGCTCAACACTAGTCATTGGAGATTCATGACTTGTTCATCTTGATGAAAGTTAGGCTTGTTCATCTTGATGAAAGTTACACTTTCAGGGGACAACTGGATGTGCTTATCCTTCTGGACACCACCAGCAGTGCTGAAGACACATTCTGAGAGAACGCTGGCTGCTGGACATGACAAAACCTCCAAGGTGTAACATGCGAGTTCAGGTCTTGCTTTCATTTTCGAAGACAAAATGCAAAAGGTTCCAAATTCCCCCTGATGGCATTGATATTGAGCTCAAGATACTCTGGTGCCATCCTTTCCAGTTGTTCACAACATGTCAGTACTCTGTTCTACTGGTGGATGAGCTGGTCTAAAAAAATGTATGATAGGACTCAAATTCCTTATGCCCCTTACACTGCTGCTGCTAATGTTTTAGCATTGATGACTTAACATTTCTGGGGTTGGAAGGCTATAACTGTGATGCACACTATGTACCTCACTGCTGTCTTGGGGAAAACCTCTCTTAAGATTGTCTACAAGTGTATTTTGATACTCCAACATGCACACATTCCTTTGCAGGGGGAAGCATCTGGCAAAATTTACTCTTGAATTGTGAAGTAGCAACTCAGTAGTAGGCACTAATTCTTACCCTAAGAATACAGACATTGTGTTGAAGATAGTACAGCAGCAAAGCAATCATGTGCTGGGTGCTTCCATGAGGTCCAAGTCCATGGTGTGTTGGTGGCAGGGTAACATTCAAGGATTCTTCCTTCATCATCTCCCGCCAACTACAGACAACAGAGAGCAGATCAATATCCTCTTCATCTCCAGACTGTTTCTTGTGCATCACCACATTTTCCTCCATTTGTTCCTCGGCTCCTGCATCTTCACCAACAGTTTGTCTGGTACTATGAGCCTCCCTTTATCGCTGTGAGCCACCCTCTCATGGCTCCCACAATGCGATGACAGTCAGGAAATTTGACATATTGTTATTAGAGATGGACGGACCACTGGATGTTCGCTGTTATGAACAGGTCACCATCGTTCAGGTTTGTCCTCCTGAAATTCCTCGAGGGCACGTCTCAAATCGGGTGAGATGGCGGAAAGAATTACACCCTCATTTAGAATGGTAGTAGGCTCAGTCACATCAAGAGAATCCACAAAGAAACTCCTAGAAAGGGCGTCCGCCTTAACATTCTTAGTGCCCAGAAGAAAGGAGACCACAAAATTAAAACAAGGCCCACCTAGCCTGTCTAGGATTCAAGCGCTTGGCTGATTCAAGATAAATCAAATTCTTGTGGTCGGTGAGGACCACAACTTGATGTTTGCAACCAAGGAAAAAAAATTTACAATTCTCATGGTGGTCCGGAGTGACCCGCATTATCACCTGGGTCCAAAACTGGGATTTATTCTCTGCCAAAGGAGTAGCATCAATACCCATCAAAGGGATAGGAGTCCGCAGGGGTGCCATGGGAAAACCACAACGTTTGGCAAAGTCGAAATCCATCAGATTCAAAGCTGCTCCTGAATCAACAAAAGCCTTAGCGGAAAATGTAGACAAGGCGCAGATCAAGGTAACCGCCAAAAGGAACTTAGGCTGTACACTGCCCACCGCAAATGCATGAGCAAAACGCTTTTCTCATTTAGGGCAGACAGAAATAGTATGAGAGACGTCCCCACAAAAAAATACAATTTATTACTCCTTCTAAACTCTTGGCATTGCGCCCTAGACAAAACCCTATCACATCGCATGGGTTCAGAAGTTCGTTCGAAAGGCGACACCGTCTCTCATGTAGTTTTACGTTCACGTAAACGTCCTTCAATTTGAATGGCCAATGACATAGAGTCGTCAAGACCAGTGGGGACAGGAAATCCCACCATAACATCTTTTACGGTTTCTGCCAGACCCTTCCAAAAGAGAGCTGCTAGGGCATCCTCATTCCATTTAGTAAGGACCGCCCACTTTTGGAATTTTTAACAATATAACTCTGCAGAATCCTGACCCTGGTTCAATGCCAATAAGGTTTTCTCAGCTTGATCAATAGCATTAGGTTCATCATACAACAACCCCAGGGCTTGAAAAAACACATCCACATTAGCCAGAATAGGATCGCCAGGTGTCAAAGAAAAAGCCTAATCCTGGGGATCGCCACACAGCAGGGAAATGACAATCTTAACCTGCTGCACCGAGCTCCCTGATGATTTAGGCTTCAAAATTCAAAAATTTAGACCGATCCCCAGAAAACACATCAGGAGTATCTTTGGTTCAACAGCAGATGATTGAGCGAGATAGGCAGAAATTCCTCGCACTTCAGCAGCAAGCTGCTCAACACGATCGGACAATTGCTTAGTCTCCATTAGAGAAAAAATCCTCCTATGGCCCCAGAGAAAAAGAGGAAAAAATATATAAAAAAATTCTGACACTTTTTTTTTCTTCACAATTCTTTCCTTCTTTAGAGTACCCTAGAGTCTACAGTATGGCCGGTGATTCTGTTATGAACAGGTCACCGAGGAGGATGGCAGGAATAGGCTAGGCCACCAGGAAACCAGAAAGGTTGGTAACTTAGTGGATTGCAGACCCCTAATCCTAACAACACAGCTAACAGTAGCCGTGGAACGTACCTACGATGCCCTAGATGCCTCGACACAGCCGGAGAACTAACTAGGCCTAAAGCAAGAAAGGTGAAAGTTAAACTGTCCCAGAGTAGAACCCCAAAGAAATAAATAGCCCCCAAACATATATTGTTGGTGAGACCAGATGAGGGCAAACACAGGCAGAAAATAGACTGAGCAATTGATGGGGCCCAAACTGTATAGATAGGATAGGAAAGGAAAAACACTGTCTGCAATCACGGAAAAAACCCTAAAAAGATCCAACACGTCTCGATGTACAAAAACACTGAGGTCTCACGACCTCTCCCCCACTATATCAGCATTCTGGTGTAAACTGGCAGCAAAGCAAAAGAGACTAATATACAGTTGTGGCCAAAAGTATTAACACCCCTGCAATTCTGTCAGATAATATTCAGTTTCGTCCTGAAAAAGATTGCAAACACAAATTCTTTGGTATTATCATCTTCATTTAATTTGTCATTAGTGAAAAAACACAAAAAGAATTGTCCTAAAGCCAAATTGGATATAATTCCACACCAAACATAAAAAAGAGGGTGGACAAAAGTATTGGCACTGTTTGAAAAATCATGTGATGCTTCTCTAATTTGTGTAATTAACAGCACCTGTAACTTACCTGTGGCACCTAACAGGTGTTGGCAATAACTAAATCACACTTGTAGCCAGTTATTGTATACACTAGAAGGTTGAGACAAGAGCGCAATAGGGTCTTATCTGGGTAAAATGTATAAATAAAAAGGTATTTATACTCACCTTTTCAAAGAAAAAGTAAAGCCTGTATAGTATGTCAGCCTGCTGCACGTCCATCGGTCCACAGCGGTGACCGCAACAAAGATTTCTTAGGAATAAATTCTTGGACTTTTAGGTGCGCTGCCAGACAAATTCCATAACCACACAAGGTTAAAAAGTTAACCCTTTAATCCCTACGCGTTTCGAAGCATAACACTTCTTCTTCAGGGGTTGACACCTGAAGAAGAAGTGTTATGCTTCGAAACGCGTAGGGATTAAAGGGTTAACTTTTTAACCTTGTGTGGTTATGGAATTTGTCTGGCAGCGCACCTAAAAGTCCAAGAATTTATTCCTAAGAAATACTTGTAGCCAGTTGACATGGATTAAAGTTGACTCAACCTCTGTCCTGTGTCCTTAGGTGTACCACATGAAGAAAAAAAAGATGACCAAAGAACTGTCTGAGGACTTGAGAAACCAAATTGTGAGGAAGCATAAGCAATCTCAAGGCTACAAGTCCATCTCCAAAGACCTGAATGTTCCTGTGTCTACCGTGAGCAGTGTCATCAAGAAGTTTAAAGCCCATGACACTGTGGCTAACCTCCCTAAATGTGGACGGAAAAGAAAAATTGACAAGAGATTTCAACGCAAGATTGTGCGGATGTTGGATAAAGAACCTCGACTAACATCCAAACAAGTTCAAGCTGCCCTGCAGTCCGAGGGTACAACAGTGTCAACTAGTGTTGAGCGATATCACCCGATATTGAAAAATATCGGATCGGATTGGATTGGCCGATATCCAAAAAGTATCGGGTATCGCCAATTCCGATCCCGGAAGTCCCATTCAAGTCAATGGAACAGAAATATCGGTATAAAAAAACCCTTTCTTTCCTTGTAGGTTAATTCTACATGAAGAAAAACAACTAATAATAATGGAGAATGTATTGTTGGAGGTGTAGGAGACATTAAAGCCATAGAGGTTTAGCCAAATCAAATGGAATAGCAGGAATTACATTTTTTTTTAAAGACGTTCGGAGTTACAAAGATATTGACTATGTTAACCTCTTTTATATTTTGTCAGATATGTATGTTTCACTACTTCCATGCTCTTCACCTTCTTTTTTACTTCTCCCACACTTTCTCCTCCATCATCCTCAGCAGCAGCATCTTTTTCATGAACTTCTTCACCTTATTCATCTTCTTCTTCTTCACCTTCTTCCTATTATTCTTTTTTTTTTACATTCTTCATATTCTTCTTATTCAACTATTATTCTTCTTCATATTCTACTTCTTCATCTTCTTCCTATTCTTCTTCTTCATCATATTCTTATTTGTGACAGGCATTCCTGTAGTTGTTATCTATAAAAGTTTGAAGATTACACCTTCCGTTCTGCCTGTCACAAAAGATTTACAACAGGATTTGTCCGTGTTCAGTTTGGCCTGCAGCAGCAGGCATTTTCCAGGGGCACCACGAGGAGGAACGGACTCACCCCCATACACTGCTTAGTCTTCTTCTGCTTATAATTTAGATAATATCATTTGCTCTGATTTTTAGTCTTATGCTTAATGTTCTTCTGCTTTTGGTTTTTCAGCTTCTTGGTCTTCTGTCTCTTGTTGTTCTGCATCTTGGTGGCTGTCTTCATGTTCTTTGTCCTCTTGGTCATCTTCTTCAGGGTCATCTTTTTGGTCTTCTTCGGTGTGGTCTTCAGGGTCGTTGTCTTCAGGGTCGTCGTCAGGGAGATTCAGAGTCAGAACCAAAAACCATTTCCACAAGCTCGAACTTGGAAAAGTAGCAGAAGGTACAAGAAGGCTGAGGAACTGCTGAGTACCAGCTGATGGTACTGGAACCCGGATGGTTAGCAGAAGGAACAAGAGCAAATGGAACTAGCGAGGACAAGCTGACGGTGCTGGAACCCGGAGGGGCAGCATAAGGAACAAGAGCCAATGGAAAACTGTGGACCAGCTAACGGTGCTGGAACACGGTTACTAAGCAGGAGGTACCTGTGCTAGAAAGCACTACCAAAGACCAGCAGACGTTGCTGGAACTAGGCTACCGAGAAGGAGGCACCAAGGCCAAAGTCACTGCCGAGAACCAGCTGACGGCGCTGGAACCCGGATGGGTAGCAGAAGCTGCAAGAGCAAATGGAACTAGTGAGGACCAGCTGACGGTGCTGGAACCCGGAGGGGCAGCAGAAGGAACAAGAGCCAATGGCACAACCGTGGACCAGCTGACGGTGCTGGAACCCGGTTACTAAGCAGGAGGTATCTGTGCTACAAAGCACTATCAAGGACCAGCAGACGTTGCCGGAACTCGGATACCGAGAAGGAGGCACCTAGGCCAAAGGCACTGCCGAGAGCCAGCTGACGGTGCTGGAACCCGGATGGGTAGCAGAAGCTACAAGAGTCAATGGAACTACCGAGAACCAGCTGACGGTGCTGGAACCCAGAGTGGCAACAGAAGGAACAAGAGCCAATGGCACAACCGTGGACCAGCTGACGGTGCTGGAACCCGGTTACTAAGCAGGAGGTATCTGTGCTACAAAGCACTATCAAGGACCAGCAGACGTTGCTGGAACTCGGATACCGAGAAGGAGGCACCTAGGCCAAAGGCACTGCCGAGAGCCAGCTGACGGTGCTGGAACCCGGATGGGTAGCAGAAGCTACAAGAGTCAATGGAACTACCGAGAACCAGCTGACGGTGCTGGAACCCAGAGTGGCAACAGAAGGAACAAGAGCCAATGGCACAACCGTGGACCAGCTGACGGTGCTGGAACACAGTTACTAAGCAGGAGGTACCTGTGCTACAAAGCTGACGGTGCTGGAACCCGGATGGGTATCAGAAGCTACAAGAGTCAATGGAACTACCGAGAACCAGCTGACGGTGCTGGAACCCAGAGTGGCAGCAGAAGGAACAAGAGCCAATGGCACCACCGTGGACCAGCTGACGGTGCTGGAACACGGTTACAAAGCAGGAGGTACCTGTGCTACAAAGCACTACCAAGGACCAGCAGACGTTGATGGAGCTCGGTTACCAAGAATGATGCACCAAGGCCAAAGGCACTGCCGAGAACCAGCTGACGGTGCTGGAACTCGGATGGGTAGCACAAGGTACACATAATAAACAAAGTTGCAAGGCCGCGAGCAGGCCGCAGTTACCAAAACCCACAGTCCAACAGGGGGTGCCCGTCCTATTGGCACTATGGAACCAGCATTTATTACCAGAACCCGCAGCCGACATAGGAAGCACCTAAACTGCAGGCACCATAGACTCAGCTAACCCCACCGCAACACGACAGGACAATGTATTGGTGGCAAAGTGACGTTGACACTCCCCGGAAACAGCAGGCGTGCTGGAACCAGGCTGGGCAGGAGGGAGTACCTGTGCCAAAGACACTGCCGAGAACCAGCTGACGGTGCTGGAACCCGGATTGGTAGCAGAAGCTACAAGAGTCAATGGAACTACCGAGAACCAGCTGACGGTGCTGGAACCCAGAGTGGCAGCAGATGGAACAAGAGCCAATGGCACAACCGTGGACCAGCTGATGGTGCTGGAACATGGTTACTAAGCAGGAGGCACCTGTGCTACAAAGCACTACCAAGGACCAGCAGACGATGATGGAATTCGGATACCGAGAAGGAGGCACCTAGGCCAAAGGCACTGCCGAGAACCAGCTGATGGTGCTGAAACTCGGATGGGTAGCACAAGGTACCCATAATAAACAAAGTTGCAAGGCCGTGAGCAGGCCGCAGTTACCGAAACCCACTGTCTAACAGGGGGTGCTAGTCCTATTGGCACTACGGAACCAGCCTTTATTACCAGAACCCGCAGCCCAAATAGGAAGCACCTAAACTGAAGGCACCATAGACTTGGCTAACCCCACCGCAACACGACAGGACAATGTATTGGTGGCAAAGTGACGTTGACACTCCCCGGAAACAGCAGGCATGCTGGAACCAGGCTGGGCAGGAGGGAGTACCCGTGCCAAAGACACTGCCGAGAACCAGCTGACGGTGCTGGAACCCGGATGGGTAGCAGAAGCTACAAGAGTCAATGGAACTACCAAGAACCAGCTGACGGTGCTGGAACCCAGAGTGGCAGCAGAAGGAACAAGAGCAAATGGCACAACCGTGGACCAGCTGATGGTGCTGGAACACGGTTTCTAAGCAGGAGGTACCTGTGCTAAAAAGCACTACCAAGAACCAGCAAATGTTGCTGGAACTTGGATACCGAGAAGGAGGCACCTCGGCCAAAGGCACTGCCGAGAACCAGCTGACGGTGCTGGAACCCCGATGGGTAGCAGAAGCTACAAGAGTCAATGGAACTAGCGAGAACCAGCTGACGGTGCTGGAACCCAGAGTGGCAGCAGAAGGAACAAGAGCCAATGGCACAACCGTGGACCAGCTGATGGTGCTGTAACACGGTTTCTAATCAGGAGGTATCTGTGCTAAAAAGCACTACCAAGAGCCAGCAGACGTTGCTGGAACTCGGATACCGAGAAGGAGGCACCTCGGCCAAAGGCACTGCTGAGAACCAGCTGACGGTGCTGGAACCCAGATGGGAAGCACAAGGTACCCATAATAAACAAAGTTGCAAGGCCGCGAGCAGGCCGCAGTTACCGAAACCCACAGTCCAACAGGGGGTGCTTGTCCTATTGGCATTACGGAACCAGCCTTTATTACCAGAACCCGCAGTCCACATAGGAAACACCTAAACTGCAGGCACCATAGACTCGGCTAACCCCACCGCAACACGACAGGACAATGCATTGGTGGCAAAGTGACGTAAGACACTCCCCGGAAACAGCAGGCGTGCTGGAACCAGGCTGGGCAGGAGGGAGTACCCGTGACAAAGACACTTCTGAGCAGCAACTGGCGATGTTGGAGCCCAGGGTCAATCATGCAGCAGGCTGAGGCCTACTTGGAGCGAGTAGTAAATAAGAAGTAGTGTGATTTTGGAGGCAGCAGGAGACTTTGTCGTCCACACAGCAGGGGAGCAGCTGGCGTTACTGAACCAAACTAACACTGGAGCTAGTGTGTTTTTCTCTGTGAAGACGGCACTTCCGAGCAACAACTGGCTGTGTTGAAGCCCAGGATCAATCATGGAGCAGGCTGAGGCCTACTTGCAGCAAGTTTTTTATTGGTTGTACACTACTACTGATTGTAACCGTGCTCCACTTAGGCCTCTGGCTCCACTGTCTCCAGTATTTCCCCTGGCCTCCAACCCTGCCAGTTGCTGCTCAGAAGTGGCGCCTGCACAATCCACACTTGTTCCTGTGTTACTGGGGCCCATTCACATCAGTTGATCCCCAGATGTGTGTCAGGCAGGGTCTCCTGCTCTGTCCACATTCCCACTAATAGCAGTGGGAATGTGGACAGAGCAGGAGACATTGCCGGACACACATCAGGGGATCAACTGATGTGAATGGGCCCCAGTAACACAGGAACAAGTGTGGATTGTGCAGACGCCACTTCTGAGCAGCAACTGGTGGGGTTGTAGGCCAGGGGAAATACTAGAGAAAGTGGAGCCAGAGGCCTAAGTGGAGCACGGTTAAAAATCAGTAGTAGTGTGACTGTGTAGGCAGCAGGAGACTTTGCCATCCACACAGCAGGGGAGCAGCTGGCGTTACTGAATCCCACTGACACAGGAGCTAGTGTTTCTCTCTGTGCGGACGGCACTTCCAAGCAACAACTGGCTGTGTTGAAGCTCAGGATCAATCATGGAGCAGGCTGAGGCCTACTTGGAGCAAGTAGAAAATAAGATGTAGTGTGATTTTGGAGGCAGCAGGAGACTTTGTCGTCCACACAGCAGGGGAGCAGCTGGCGTTAATGAACCCCACGAACACTGGAGCATGTGTTTTTCTCTGTGCAGACGACACTTCCAAGCAACAACTGGCTGTGTTGAAGCCCAGGATCAATCAAGGAGCAGGCTGAGGCCTACTTGGAGCAAGTAGAAAATAAGATGTAGTGTGATTTTGGAGGCAGCAGGAGACTTTGTCGTCCACACAGCAGGGGAGCAGCTGGCGTTAATGAACCCCACTGACACAGGAGCTAGTGTTTCTCTCTGTGCGGACGGCACTTCCAAGCAACAACTGGCTGTGTTGAAGCCCAGGATCAATCATGGAGCTGGCTGAGGCCTACTTGGAGCAAGTAGAAAATAAGATGTAGTGTGATTTTGGAGGCAGCAGGAGACTTTGTCATCCACACAGCAGGGGAGCAGCTGGCGTTACTGAACCCACTGACACAGGAGCTAGTGTTTCTCTTTGTACGGATGGCACTTCCAAGCAACAACTGGCTTTGTTGAAGCCCAGGATCAATCATGGAGCAGGCTGAGGCCTACTTGGAGCAAGTAGAAAATAAGATGCAGTGTGATTTTGGAGGCAGCAGAAGACTTTGTCGTCCACACAGCAGGGGAGCAGCTGGCGTTACTGAACCCCACTAACACAGGAGCATGTGTTTTTCTCTGTGCAGACGGCACTTCCGAGCAACAACTGGCTGTGTTGAAGCCCAGGATCAATCAAGGAGCAGACTGAGGCCTACTTGGAGCAAGTAGAAAATAAGATGTAGTGTGATTTTGGAGGCAGCAGGAGACTTTGTCATCCACACAGCAGGGGAGCAGCTGGTGTTACTGAACCCCACTGACACAGGAGCTAGTGTTTCTCTCTGTGCGGACGGTACTTCCAAGCAACAACTGGCTGTGTTGAAGCCCAGGATCAATCATAGAGCAGGCTGAGGCCTACTTGGAGCAAATAGAAAATAAGATGTAGTGTGATTTTGGAGGCAGCAGGAGACTTTGCCATCCACACAGCAGGGGAGCAGCTGGCGTTACTGAATCCCACTGACACAGGAGCTAGTGTTTCTCTCTGTGTGGACGGCACTTCCAAGCAACAACTGGCTGTGATGAAGCCCAGGATCAATCATGGAGCAGGCTGAGGCCTACTTGGAGCAAGTAGAAAATAAGATGTAGTGTGATTTTGGAGGCAGCAGGAGACTTTGTCGTGCACACAGCAGGGGAGCAGCTGGCGTTACTGAACCCCATGAACACCGGAGCATGTGTTTTTCTCTGTGCAGATGGCACTTCCGAGCAACAACTGGCTGTGTTGAAGCCCAGGATTAATCAAGAAGCAGGCTGAGGCCTACTTGGAGCAAGTAGAAAATAAGATGTAGTGTGATTTTGGAGGCAGCAGGAGACTTTGTCATCCACACAGCAGGGGAGCAGCTGGCGTTACTGAACCCCACTAACACAGGAGCTAGTGTTTTTCTCTGTGAAGACGGCACTTCTGAACACCAACTGGTGTTGTTGGAGCCCAGGATCAAGCATGGAGCAGGCTGAGGCCTGATGTTTTTTGCACGTGGAGGCAGCAGGAGACATTGCCGTCCACACAGCAGGGGAACAGCTGACGTTACTGAACCCCACAAACACAGGAGCTAGTGTGTTTTTCTCTGTGAAGACGGCACTTCTGAACACCAACTGGCATTGTTGGAGCCCAGGATCAAGCTTGGAGCAGGCTGAGGCCTACTTGGAGCAAGTAGAAAAAAAGATGTAGTGTGATTTTGGAGGCAGCAGGAGACATTGCCGTCCACACAGCAGGGGAACAGCTGACGTTACTGAACCCCAATAACACAGGAGCTAGTGTTTTTCTCTGTGCGGACAGCACTTCCGAGCGACAACTGGCTGTGTTGAAGCCCAGGATCAATCATGCAGCAGGCGGAGGCCAACTTGCAGCAAGTTTTTTATTGGTTGTACACTACTACTGATTGTAACCGTGCTCCACTTAGGCCTCTAGCTCCACTGTCTCCAGTATTTCCCCTGGCCTCAAACCCCGCCAGTTGCTGCTCAGAAGTGGCGCCTGCACAATCCACACTTGTTCCTGTGTTACTGGGGCTCATTCACGTCAGTTGATCCCCTGATGTGTGTCAGGCAAGGTCTCCTGCTCTGTCCACATTCCCACTAATAGCAGTGGGAATGTGGACAGAGCAGGAGACATTGCCGGACACACATCAGGGGATCAACTGATATGAATGGGCCCCAGTAACACAGGAACAAGTGTGGATTGTGCAGACGCCACTTCTGAGCAGCAACTGGTGGGGTTGTAGGCCAGGGGAAATACTAGAGAAAGTGGAGCCAGAGGCCTAAGTGGAGCACGGTTAAAAATCAGTAGTAGTGTGACTGTGTAGGCAGCAGGAGACTTTGCCATCCACACAGCAGGGGAGCAGCTGGCGTTACTGAATCCCACTGACACAGGAGCTAGTGTTTCTCTCTGTGCGGACAGCACTTCCAAGCAACAACTGGCTGTGTTGAAGCCCAGGATCAATCATGGAGCAGGCTGAGGCCTATTTGGAGCAAGTAGAAAATAAGATGTAGTGTGATTTTGGAGGCAGCAGGAGACTTTGTTGTCCACACAGCAGGGGAGCAGCTGGCGTTAATGAACCCCACGAACACTGGAGCATGTGTTTTTCTCTGTGCAGACGGCACTTCCGAGCAACAACTGGCTGTGTTGAAGCCCAGGATCAATCAAGGAGCAGGCTGAGGCCTACTTGGAGCAAGTAGAAAATAAGATGTAGTGTGATTTTGGAGGCAGCAGGAGACTTTGTCGTCTACACAGCAGGGGAGCAGCTGGCGTTAATGAACCCCACTGACACAGGAGCTAGTGTTTCTCTCTGTGCGGACGGCACTTCCAAGCAACAACTGGCTGTGTTGAAGCCCAGGATCAATCATGGAGCTGGCTGAGGCCTACTTGGAGCAAGTAGAAAATAAGATGTAGTGTGATTTTGGAGGCAGCAGGAGACTTTGTCGTCCACACAGCAGGGGAGCAGCTGGCGTTACTGAACCCACTGACACAGGAGCTAGTGTTTCTTCTTTGTACGGATGGCACTTCCAAGCAACAACTGGCTTTGTTGAAGCCCAGGATCAATCATGGAGCAGGCTGAGGCCTACTTGGAGCAAGTAGAAAATAAGATGCAGTGTGATTTTGGAGGCAGCAGAAGACTTTGTCGTCCACACAGCAGGGTAGCAGCTGGCGTTACTGAACCCCACTAACACAGGAGCATGTGTTTTTCTCTGTGCAGATGGCACTTCTGAGCAACAACTGGCTGTGTTGAAGCCCAGGATCAATCAAGGAGCAGACTGAGGCCTACTTGGAGCAAGTAGAAAATAAGATGTAGTGTGATTTTGGAGGCAGCAGGAGACTTTGTCATCCACACAGCAGGGGAGCAGCTGGTGTTACTGAACCCCACTGACACAGGAGATAGTGTTTCTCTCTGTGCGGACGGTACTTCCAAGCAACAACTGGCTGTGTTGAAGCCCAGGATCAATCATAGAGCAGGCTGAGGCCTACTTGGAGCAAATAGAAAATAAGATGTAGTGTGATTTTGGAGGCAGCAGGAGACTTTGTCATCCACACAGCAGGGGAGCAGCTGGCGTTACTGAACCCCACTAACACAGGAGCTAGTGTTTTTCTCTGTGAAGACGGCACTTCTGAACACCAACTGGTGTTGTTGGAGCCCAGGATCAAGCATGGAGCAGGCTGAGGCCTGATGTTTTTTGCACGTGGAGGCAGCAGGAGACATTGCCGTCCACACAGCAGGGGAACAGCTGACGTTACTGAACCCCACAAACACAGGAGCTAGTGTGTTTTTCTCTGTGAAGACGGCACTTCTGAACACCAACTGGCATTGTTGGAGCCCAGGATCAAGCTTGGAGCAGGCTGAGGCCTACTTGGAGCAAGTAGAAAATAAGATGTAGTGTGATTTTGGAGGCAGCAGGAGACATTGCCGTCCACACAGCAGGGGAACAGCTGACGTTACTGAACCCCAATAACACAGGAGCTAGTGTTTTTCTCTGTGCGGACAGCACTTCCGAGCGACAACTGGCTGTGTTGAAGCCCAGGATCAATCATGCAGCAGGCGGAGGCCAACTTGCAGCAAGTTTTATATAGGTTGTAGACTACTACTGATTGTAACCGTGCTCCACTGCTAGTAATGGGAATGTGGACAGAGCAGGAGACATTGCAGGACACACATCAGGGGATCAACTGATGTGACTGAGCCCCAGTAACACAGGAACAAGTGTGGGTTATGCAGATGCCACTTCAGAGCAGCAACTGGCGGGGTTGGAGGCCAGGGGAAATACTAGAGACAGTGGAGCCAGAGGCCTAAGTGGAGCACGGTTAAAAATCAGTAGTAGTTCGATTGTGGAGGGAGCAGGAGACTTTGCCGTCCACACAGCAGGGGAGCAGCTGGCGTTACTGAACCCCACTAACATAGGAGCTAGTGTTTTTCTCTGTGAAGATGGCACTTCTGAACACCAACTGATGTTGTTGGAGCCCAGGATCAAGCATGCAGCAGGCTGAGACCTGATGTTTTTTGCACGTGGAGGCAGCAGGAGACATTGCCGTCCACACAGCAGGGGAACAGCTGACGTTACTGAACCCCACAAACACAGGAGCTAGTGTGTTTTTCTCTGTGAAGACGGCACTTCTGAACACCAACTGGCATTGTTGGAGCCCAGGATCAAGCTTGGAGCAGGCTGAGGCCTACTTGGAGCAAGTAGAAAATAAGATGTAGTGTGATTTTGGAGGCAGCAGGAGACATTGCCGTCCACACAGCAGGGGAACAGCTGACGTTACTGAACCCCAATAACACAGGAGCTAGTGTTTTTCTCTGTGCGGACAGCACTTCCGAGCGACAACTGGCTGTGTTGAAGCCCAGGATCAATCATGCAGCAGGCGGAGGCCAACTTGCAGCAAGTTTTATATAGGTTGTAGACTACTACTGATTGTAACCGTGCTCCACTGCTAGTAATGGGAATGTGGACAGAGCAGGAGACATTGCAGGACACACATCAGGGGATCAACTGATGTGACTGAGCCCCAGTAACACAGGAACAAGTGTGGGTTATGCAGATGCCACTTCAGAGCAGCAACTGGCGGGGTTGGAGGCCAGGGGAAATACTAGAGACAGTGGAGCCAGAGGCCTAAGTGGAGCACGGTTAAAAATCAGTAGTAGTTCGATTGTGGAGGGAGCAGGAGACTTTGCCGTCCACACAGCAGGGGAGCAGCTGGCGTTACTGAACCCCACTAACATAGGAGCTAGTGTTTTTCTCTGTGAAGATGGCACTTCTGAACACCAACTGATGTTGTTGGAGCCCAGGATCAAGCATGCAGCAGGCTGAGACCTGATGTTTTTTGCATGTGGAGGCAGCAGGAGACATTGCCGTCCACACAGCAGGGGAACAGCTGACGTTACTGATCCCCACTAACACAGGAGCTAGTGTGTTTTTCACTGTGAAGACGGCACTTCTGAACACCAACTGGCGTTGTTGGAGCTCAGGATCAAGCTTGGAGCACGCTGAGGCCTACTTTGAGCAAGTAGAAAATAAGATGCAGTGTGATTTTGGAGGCAGCAGGAGACATTGCCGTCCACACAGCAGGGGAACAGCTGATGTTACTGAACCCCACTACTAGTAATGGGAATGTGGAGGGAGCAGGAGACATTGCCGGACACACGTCAGGGGACCAACTGACATGACTGAGCCCCAGTAACACAGGAACAAGTGTGGGTTGTGCAGACGCCACTTCAGAGCAGCAACTGGCGGGTTGAAGGCCAGGGGAAATACTAGAGAAAGTGGAGCCAGAGACCTAAGTGGAGCACGG
Source organism: Dendrobates tinctorius (assembly GCF_039654945.1). Lineage (NCBI taxonomy): Eukaryota > Metazoa > Chordata > Amphibia > Anura > Dendrobatidae > Dendrobates > Dendrobates tinctorius. Next base: position 5,955,328 of record NW_027361673.1, read on the forward strand.
TTAAAAATCAGTAGTAGTTTGATTGTGGAGGGAGCAGGAGACTTTGCCATCCACACTGCAGGGGAGCAGCTGGCGTTACTGAACCCCACTAACACAGGAGCTAGTGTTTTTCTCTGTGCAGACGGCACTTCTGAGCGACAACTGGCTGTGTTGAAGCCCAGGGATTACAGTTCAGGTGGTAGAAACATGAACACAACAGGAGACCTGGATACTGTTGCCATCCAATTATTTATTCTGGTAGAGGACTGGCAAATTCTGGTGAGATCCAGGCCTTGTTCATTTTCAGAAAAGTAAGCCTGTCAACGTTATCGGAGGATAGTCGCGTGCGACAGTCTGTTAGTACACCTCCTGCGGCATTAAAGACGCGTTCCGATAATACACTGGCAGCAGGGCAAGCAAGCACCTCCAATGCATACTGGCTAAGCTCTGGCCATGTATCCAGCTTTGAGACCCAAAACTTGAAGGGGGAAGAGCCATCTGGTAGTACACTGACAGGGCAAGACATGTAGTCTGTCACCATCTGACGGATACATTGCCTCCTGCTGACTGGAGCCGTCTGTGATGGTGTAGACATTTGTGGCGGACACACAAAACTTTGCCACATTTGGGCCATAGTGGTCTTGCCTTGTGCTGAGGCGCTGCCTCTGCTCCCTCTTTGTGCCGAGCTTCCTCCACTGCCTCGACGCACAGAGCTACTTTGTAAAGCACTAAAAGCACTAGCAGCACTGCTGTCGGGTGGAATGGAGAACATGATGGACTGCACCAGTGTGTCTTGGTACTCCCGCAGTTTACGCTCCCGGTTCAACGGTGGTATGAGGCTTTGTAAGTTGTCCCGGTAGCGAGGATCTAGGAGGGTGTACATCCAATAATCAGCCGTGTTGAGAATGTGGGCGATGCGGCGGTCGTTTCTCAGGCACTGCAGCATGAAATCAACCATGTGCTGCAGACTCCCAACTGCCCAAGAAACGCTGTCCCCTGCTTGAGGCGTCATCTTTGCCTGCTCTGCATCACCCCACCCTCACTGTACATACTGACTAGAGCTTTGTGTACCTCCCTCCTCTGGAGTGATGTCTTCCTCCTCCATTGACTCCTCCTCATCCTCCTCACAAAGTGTCCCCTGCCTAGGCCTTTGTGAGGAACCACGTAGCACAGACTGTCCAGAAGCAGATGGCATTTGGGACTCCTCGTCCTCCACCTCTTCCAAAACCTCATCCCTTAGTGCTTGCAGTGTTTTTTGAAGCAGGCAGATAAGGGGGACAGTCATGCTGACTAGTGCATCATCTGCACTCGCCATCCACGTGGAATCATCGAAGGCAAGCAAAACGAGGCAGATGTCCTTCATAGAGGCCCACTCAGTGGTGCTGAAGTGTGACCGGCGCACAGTGCGACTTGTTTGCGCCTGATGCAGCTGGTACTCCATGACTGCTGCCTGCTGCTCACACAACTGCTCCAACATATGTAACGTTGAATTCCACCTGGTGGGTAGGTCATATATGATGCGATGTTCCAGAAGGCGCAATCGGCGCTGCAGAGCAGCAAGGCGCGATCTTGCCGTGCTGGAACGCCGCAAGTGAGCGCACTCTATGCGGACATTGTGCAGCAGTGCATCAAGATCCGGATAGTCCCTCAGAAAGCTCTGCACGACCAAGTTCAGCACATGTGCCAGACATGGGATGTGAGTGAGGTTGCCTAGGCTCAGAGCTGCCACCAGATTTCGGCCATTGTCACACACTACCAAGCCTGGCTGGAGATTCGCTGGCACAAACCACACGTCGCTCTCCTGCTTGATGGCATTCCAGAGCTCCTGCGCTGTGTGGCTTCGATTCCCCAAAGAAATTAATTTGAGTACGGCCTGTTGACGTTTGGCCACGGCTGTGCTCATATCGGTCCTAACAGGCTCCTGCAGCGCTGTTTCTGAGGAACTTGAGTAGGAGGAGGAGTCAATGTGTACAGACTGGATTCCTGCAATCCGTGGAGTTGGAAGAACACGTACAGCGCCACTCTCCAGATCTGTTCCCGGCTCCACAACATTGACCCAATGGGCAGTGAGGGAAAGGTATCGTCCCTGTCCATGGTTACTGGTCCACGCATCGGTGGTCAGGTGGACCTTGCTACTGACGGCGTTTAGTAGCGCATGTTTTATTTTTCCCTCCACATGCTTTTGCAGGGCAGGGACGGCTTGCCTGCTGAAATAAAAGCGGCTGGGCACGGTGTATTGTGGGACTGCCAATGCCATGAAGTTCCGGAATGTGTCAGTCTCCACCAGCCTGAATGAGAGCATTTCAAGGGCCAGTAGTTTGGCAATGCCAGCATTCAGAGCCTGTGCTCGGGGATGGTTTGCCGAGTATGGCCGCCTTTTATCCCATGCCTGTGCTACCGATGGCTGTAGAGTGGCCTGGGAGTGTGAGGATGACTGGGAACGTGGTGCTGTGGGTGGAATGTCACTGGGTCTCCGAACAACAGTGCCAGAGGTTCTTCCTTGGAGATCCTGTGAGGAAGCCGAACCAGCTGTGTGTGAGCTGGAGGAAGAGGCCCCAACACGAGCTGAAGAGGTGGTAGGTGATGCTGTACGTTGGCCTACGTCTTCAGTGTGTCTGTGTAACTCCACCTCGTGCTTGGTCCGCACATGTTTCCACATATTTGTGGTATTGAGGTTGCTGACATTTTTCCCTCTTTTGACTTTCTGATGACACAGCTTGCATTTGACAAAGCAAATGTCATCTGCAACTGTGTCAAAAAAGGACCACGCACTGCAAGTCTTGGGTGCGCCCGTTTTGGCTTTTGGAAGAGGAATGCTCCTAACAGGTGCCGAAGTGGAGGCTACAGGCAACCAAGTCTGCCCAATCCCTCTCCCTCCAGTTTTGGCCGTTCGGGGAATCTCTTCCTCAGAGCTGCTCCCACCACCTTCCTGTTCCTAACGCCATGATGGGTCAAGGACCTCATCATCTACACTCCCCTCTTCAAACACCTGCTTCTCCTGGGTTGCCTCGCCAGCACCGTACGCACCAGAAAGTGGCACCTGAGTCTCGTCATCATCTGATGCGTACTGGGGTGTGCTGACCATAGGCACTGGCCCACCCGCCTCTTCAGATTCAGAGGGACAAAGAAGTTGCGCATCACTGCATACTCCCTCTTCTTCACATTCTTGAATGCTGCTTGTCTGGCCCCCTCTTTCCAAGCCAACAGATTCAGAGAACAGAAGTAGAGACTGTGATGGCTCCTGTCCAGGGCTCTCTGACTTTGGCAGGTGGTGAAGAGACAGATGGTTGCTCTTCAGGGCTCTGGCCCTGAGAGGACATGGAAGTCATTGAAATCGATGCATTAGCTGCCATCCATCCGACAACAGCTTCAATTTGTTCCTCCCGCAGCAGTGGGGTACGGCGAGGTCCTACAAAGCTGCGCATAAAGGACTGTTGCCTGGTAAAACTGGGGGATGCTGACTCACTGGTGCCCGCAGCAGGCACAGAATCCCCACGTCCTCTCCCTGCAGAAACCCCACGTCCTCTTCCTGCAGAATCCCCACGTCCTCTCCCTGCTGAAACTCCACGCCCACGCCCACGTGCCTTACTCCCTGCCTTCTTCATCTTGGTAGACTGATAAAGATAGGCAGAAAAGTACAAAGGCGGGGCTTAGTGTGCTTATTCCTGAACAACTGGTAACAGGGATAAGAAACACTAATTTTATGGGGCGGCGCCTGAACGTTGGTGGAGCAAGAAGCAGGAAACCTGAGCTCCCGGACAAATGCACCAAAAGGGGCTCTAATATCACCAGAGCCTTCTTTTTATACCATCCCCGCATTACAACCCAAACCAGGACCCCACTGGATCGCATAGACCCTGGGTGGCAAGTCACGTTCGGGATAAAGAAGGGATTCATATAACTGTGGCCCTGCAGGCGGGAGATTGCCGGAGTGGCGGAAGGATATACTGCTAACAGCACCATCGCCTCGGGTAGAGGACTTCACCCCTGACCCAAGGCTGTCAGATAAGAGAGACCCCGGAGCTAACCCTCCCCTGCAAATAAGGTACCATTGCGAAACCCCCTGACCAGGACACATAAAATCGCTACTATTCTCATAGCTGGGGGACGGCTACAGAGAGTGTGTATCACGCCGCAGCATTGAAAATAGTCCCGTCGGGCTTGCAGAAGACACGCGGCCCGGGACCTAGAATAGACGTGCAGCGGCACGCTTCAGCCTCCTCCCCTCTCTGCAGTCAGTGAGAGAGATCTGAGGAATTCAAGCGTCTCCTGGAGCTGAGGTAACATTGAAATAACAGAAGCAAGGTGACGGAGTGTCTTAAGCAGAGGGGTCTGATTCAGGGGACAGAGGACCAGGAGAGCATGGTCATTCTCCCTAACTCCGTAGCAATAAAGGAGATAATCAATTAATCAAGTGGGGGCCTGAGACTGTCTGACCCGAGGGGTGCGAGGAGAGAAGGGAGTAATATAAGGAGCCTTAGATCTGTATTAAGCGCTCCCCCCCCACCAGTGCTGTCCCTACATCTTTCATCCCCCCCTTATTTGCTTTCTAATTGACCCATGTTATACCTAGCTGTACGAATATAAGAGAGGATTCTCTGGAAAACCAGCAGAAAGTGGTTATAGACTGCCATCTAGTGACCAGAGCCAGAACGACATCTCTTTCCATTGTTTATCACTTATAAGATTGGGCATAAAATGGAACATTAGCTAAATTCATAGCCAGCGAGAGGAATTCTAATCTTCAAACTGCTCTATTCTTCTCTGCTTTAGATAACTGCAAAGATGGGGAGATCCAGCGTAAAAACGCAAAAAAGCATGCCCAAACCTACAAGGTCCACTACGCAAACAGACATGGATGACTTTCTTACAAAACAAACGGTTCCGTCAGATTCTCTTAAACCATCCAAGCTTCGTGATTTGACCTCATTAGGAGATTCAGATTCTGAACCGGAGAGTGACTCTGACACGGGCAGCACAGCGAGAGAGGCCTTAGTCACTCGTTCGTTCATCAAACGTATATTGTCTAAAGCTCTTGAGCCAATAGGACAAGAACTTGCAGAGATAAAACACGACCTAAAACTTCAAGGCCACAGACTTGAGACATTGGAAAATTCGCAAGTTGCCATGACGCAAAGTTCGAACGCTGTACTAGACTCTTTAAAAGTCCATGAAATCCAACTACATACAATTCACACGGTGCTAGAAGATCATGAGAACAGAGAACGTCGTAACAACATAAGAGTTAAAGGCCTTTCTGAAACGGTGGCCGTTGAGGCGTTATGGAAAGCAACACAAGAGATATTCAAAGAACTACTTAATGAATCAGATCCGCAGGAAATTGAACTGGTGAGAGTACACAGAGCATTGCGTCCGAGGCCTTCTCAAGGGGAAACTCCACGAGATGTGATCTGTCGCTTCCTCGATTATCGAGCAAAAGACTTAGTTCTTCGCAGAGCGCGGGAGGCGCAGGAGATCTCGTATGAAGGCTCACAAATTAAACTTTTCCAGGATTTATCGGCCAGCACTCTCAGGAAGCGGAGGATCTTGAAACCGTTCACTGAAGCATTGATAAAAAAAGGCGTCCGTTTTAGATGGTTGTTCCCGTTTGGAGTACATATCACAAATGGAGAAAAAGGTATCTCAGCAAGAACATCACAAGACATCAAAGAGGCATGTGAGTCCTTGGGGATTGAGCTGGAGGCCTACCCGGATCTGGAGTCCTTCCATTCGGCGACCCTATTGCATCCGCTGCCAGATGACCCGGCGTGGCAGATAGCCCTGACGCCAAAATCACAAAGGCTGAAAAGGAAGCTGACAAAGACCTCGCTTCCTAAGGACTCCAGAGACAATACTTGATCTTTGGGTTAGACCCAGATTTTGCAGTTAAGTTTTTCTTGGTGTCTACCCCAGTTGGGGTATTGAATGTGGTTGAAGCAAATCTGATGGGGTTGGCGTGCTTTTCCAAATATGGGTGAGCACGGCTGCCACATCTATCCAATAATTCGTTGTAAGGTTTCAACCTAGATTTAGTTACAGCCCAAACTGGGCATTCTCCTAGAATGGAGCATTTCATATTTCATATTTAGTTTATAGGCTGATTGGAATTTTCCTCAAGCTGGCATTCTATGAAACAATGTCAGTAGGTAACTATGGTACGTTGGCATATTGGTCAATGATATTGTGCAACTTAATAACATGGATAATGTTAATATTGTGTTCTCCCCCTCTTTACCTTTCTGTTTTCTCTACCCTTTTCTTTCTTTCGTCTGGTCTACTTGTCCTAGACCCCCTCCCCACACCTATAGGCACAAGGGTTCGTCCCCGTCGTGAGCTGCAAGGATGCTGCTGTGTACAGAAACATGATGGATTCGGATAAGGTACACACATTCATCTCTTTTAACGCACATGGGCTGAACTCTCCAAACACTAGACGCCACACATTACAACTATTCAAAAAACAGCAGGCAGCAGTATTGCTTATTCAGGAAACGCACTTCAAACCGGATAAATTGCCCTCCTTTGAAAGCTCGATTTATGATAAATGGTTTCATGCGACAACCACCCAGTCCGGTTCCAGAGGAGTGTCAATAGCAGTGGCAAGGGGAGTGCCCTTCCAGCTAAGAGAAACTATGGCGGACCCTCAGGGTCGTTACATCTTTGTCAAAGGTCTACTAAACGGTGCCCTGGTAACATTGTGCAGTTTATACGCACCAAATAAAAAACTATTGAGATGGGTACTCTCAACACTGAAAAAAATTGATGGCTTTAGAGAGGGTGCATTGATAGTGGGTGGGGACTTGAATGTTGCATTAGAGCCTTTGCTAGACACGACTAAACAGAAAAGTTCGCTCTCACCTAAAGATCTTTACAGAATAAAGTCACAACTGGGATCTCTACAATTGATTGACACATGGAGATATCTAAACCCCTCTGACCGAGACTACACCTTCTACTCCCACCCTCATAAATCTTACCACCGTTTAGACTATATTTTTATATCCAGTAAAATGCTTGCCAATATACAACAGGCGAAAATAATTCCGAATATTTATTCCGATCACTCTTCGGTTTTGTTAAAATTCTCATTATCTAAAGCCTTTCCCCGACATAGAGTATGGCGGCTCAATGAGTCAGTACTTGGAAGTACCGAGGTACAGACACGTATAAACAAAGTGCTCTCCCAATATTTTGAGCAAAATGCTTCACCAGAAATTTCCTCACAGATACTATGGGAAGCACATAAGTCAGTTGTCAGAGGGGAGTTGATATCTATCACTTCCTTTCTAAATAAACTGCAACAAAAAGAAATCCAGGATCTTTATGATAGTATATCACAGCTGGAGCTTACACATAAACATAAAATAGATCAACATAGCTTAGAGAAGCTGCAACAAAAAAGACAGCAACTTAAAGACATATTAAACTCGAGATCTGCTAAGCTATATGCAACATGGAAAAACAGAATGTACGTCCATGGAGACAAAGCATCCAAATTAATGTTATCGCAACTAAGGAAGCGGCAGTCACGTACGCTGATTAACTCAATTAAGAATGAACAAGGGTTCAGCTCGCAAGCTCCTGAGCACATGGAGCGGGCATTCCTTGACTACTATAAGAAATTATATAATCTCCGTCCGGAAGATAACGCCGATTCCGCACTTAAAAGAAGCATGGACACTAGGTCCTTCCTAAGCACTTTAGATCTGCCTGTCTTGTCTGATTCCCAAAAACAATATCTTACTAGACCTTTTTCACTGGGGGAGTTGCAGTCCGCCCTGTCAAAGTGCCCGAAGGGGAAAGCGCCCGGTCCAGATGGATTCTCAGCACTTTACTATAAATCCTTCTCTGGCCTCCTACTCCCACATTTATTGAACGTTTGCAACGCAGTTTTACAAGGCCACCCATTGCCAAACCAAATTCTTACAGCCAGAATATCCCTAATACACAAAGAGGGGAAGGATCCTGAACAATGTAGTAGCTATAGGCCAATCTCTCTCCTTAATGTGGACCTAAAAATCCTAGCAGGGCTGATGGCAAAAAGAATGGCCAAGTCATTGCCAAATTTGATTTCCTTAAATCAGACCGGGTTTGTGGGTGGAAGGGAGGGAAGGGATAATGTCCATAAAGTATTGCACCTTCTTCAATACGCAAAAAATCGTAAACTACCATTGATGCTTCTTGGAACGGATGCAGAGAAGGCCTTTGACAGGGTGGACTGGGTATACCTACGGGAAGTGCTGATCAAGTTTGAGATACCCGAAGCGTTTATAGCAGCCGTAATGGCAATGTACGATAAGCCCACAGCACATATTAGGATTAACGATTTTACAACAGATGCATTTACTATAAAGAACGGAACAAGACAGGGCTGTCCCCTATCCCCGTTGTTATTTGTGCTAGCAATGGAACCTCTCTTAAAGGCCATACAAGTACATGAGGGAATAGAGGGTATTCGCATCAATAAGACACACTATAAAATAGCGGCATTTGCGGACGATCTTTTAGTCTTGATGACTAATCCTTTGCTGGGACTCCCAACATTGATGGCTCTTATAGATCAATATAGCAAAATTTCCAATTTTAAAGTAAATATGTCTAAGTCGGAAGCGCTAGACATACATATATCCCCGAATACCTTAGCTAAACTAAAAAGTACATACCCATTCACCTGGCCAAAACAATATATCAAATATTTAGGTGTAAAGATAGGAAGATCGGATAGAGACCTTTTTCAACAGAATATTCCCCCCCTAATTGCCTCAGTAGAAACCATCATGAAATCATGGAGGGACTCGTATGTGTCGTGGATGGGAAGGAAAAATTTACTGAAGAGCCTAATCTTACCCAAGTTTATATATATTTTCCAAATGCTCCCTATAACCATCCCCAAATCGTATCTTTTTAAAATTAATACATTATTCCGCAGATATGTTTGGAAAAAGCAAAAGCCCCGATTAGCATACAGGACATTAACATTAAACAAATCAAGGGGTGGGATGGGTGCACCAGACATAATGAGGTACTACCAAGCGACAATGCTTACCAGAGTGGTAGACCTGTTACGGTCTCCTAACAATAAGCAGTGGATTGAGGTGGAGGAAGCCCTAGCACCTTATCCCCTGAGATCCATCCTTTTGGCATATCCTTGTAAAAACATAAACAAAAATCTACCTAATATACACACCAAAGCTACCTTAAAATTATGGAAGGGATTGGTGAAAACTCTAGTTCCCCCTTTGTCCCCCTTACTCAAGTTGGCAGATATAATGCCACATGCATCTTATTCCCGAGACAATGATGTAATCAAACCCGGTTCCCTGGCAAATGTAGCGGTTGATGACCTCTTGGCGGACGGGGCACTCCCCTCCTTTCAGGAACTGAAGAAGCAACCAGGGCTTTCCAACTTGACCTTTATACAATTCGGCTCTATAAGAGACTCCTTGGCACGGTATCTTTTAGGAGCAGACGTTACCCGCCCACTGACTGCATTTGAGACTCTCTGTGCAACAAAGGATAAACCCAAAAAGATAATGTCGTCTATTTACCAGATTTTAAATATAACTGACTGTTGTCTCAAAAGAGCTTATATAACACATTGGGAAAAGGATTTGGGATTCAAGTTTACCCCAAATCAAATATCACACATTTATAATTCATCTCATGGCCCATCACAATGTGTTAGAGCACAAGAGAATTCCTTTAAAATAGTCGCCAGATGGTATATTACACCACAGCAGAACACTTATTGGCGGACGGGGTCTTCTGCTAGATGCTGGAGATGCTGTGATTCGGAGGGAACATACTTACATATGTGGTGGTCCTGTCCACCCCTGCTGCAGTTCTGGCGGCTAGTAGAGGATTATATCGGGGAAATTGTGGGCAAAAAGCTTACTTTGACACCGGAGATAGTGCTTTTAAATTTTCTGTCACCGACTGGACATAAAAATACTGCTCTGTTGACTCAACACATTCTTTCAGCAGCGAAACTTTTGATACCTATGAACTGGAAGTCAACTACCATTCCATCTATATCCCAATTGCAAGAGAAGGTAGATATGCTATATCAAGTAGCCAAACTGGCTGCCTTGGTGAATGGCTCACTTTCAGCTTTTGAAAGAGTATGGCACCCATGGACCCGATTCAGATCCATTAGTAGAAGTTGATAAGGCTATGGTGGCCTCCTTGCTTGGCTTTATCAGAGTGGACGAAATCCTTGTTGCCTGGTGTTCCCCCCCCCCTCCCCTTATCTCCCTTATATTCCACCCCTATATCCCAACTTCTTCCTCTAATTACTTGACCTCCTGTCCCTTTACTCCCTATACTGTTTTTTTTTCTCTTCTCTTTTCTTCTTTTTTGTTCTTCTTCATCTTTGTTTGAAATCATGGCATATGTGATGTAGCAGGGGCGTGTGGATGGGAAGAACCCAGATTTGAACCCAGATAATCCTGCTGCTGGAAGTTCCTTTAAGGCTGTTGGTGTCCTTAAACCTCTATATATCAATAGTTTTTGCCATGAATTGATATTTCAAACTATCTGTTTATCTCCCGAAAAGTGGAATTTGTAGGTTATATAATAATTTTGTAAGCTACCCTGTTGATTGCTTTCTTTCGGATGTAACTTGCAGATTTCAATAAATAAAACATTAAAACAAAACAGAAACACTAATTTTATGAAGTGTGTGTGTGGACTACACTTTAATAGGAGATAATGTGGCCTGCACAACTGTCAAATGGAGTGTTTGGTGAACTTTATTTTGTTTTGTTTTTTGAAAAAAACTAAAAGGATGTGACCAAAGATTTGAAAGCAATAGTATCACAAACTTTCTGGAGCTATTACAATGCAGGAAGGTAACCTACAATGCAAAAGGTGAGGCTCCAAAAAATAGGGTAATACTAATCTGGCTGCAGCTGAAGGGCACAAGCCAGAAAAAAGGCTCCTCTATCTACTCCTATATAGTGTTTGCAACCAACCAATGTAGATGAATACGGATGGATGCACACTAATAGGAGAATAAAAAATGAGCAGCAATAAAAGAAAAATATGTGTGAGGCAGTGACGCACGCTGAGCGGCCTACAACCAGACGTAGCTGCAGGATAGACTACTTAGGGTGAGCTGCACTCACACACAGAGACCTCTCAGACAGCCGTGAACAGTGCAGATAAGTGGGCACTAGCACTGAAAGGCTGCAGAGAGGCTCCGCTGTCTACTCCTATAGTGTTTGCAACCACCGTGTATGGATACGGATGGATGCACACTAATAGGAGAATAAAAAATGAGCTGCAATAAAAGAAAAATATGTGTGAGGCAGTGAGGCACGCTGAGCGGCCTACAACCAGACTTAGCTGAAGGACACACTACTCAGTGTGAGCTGCACTCACACACAGAGACCTCTCAGACAGCCTTAAACAGTGCAGCAAACTGGGCACTAGCACTGAAAGGCTGCAGAGAGGCTCCACTGTCTACTCCTATAGTGTTTGCATGCAATATATATGGATACGGATGGATGCACAGTGCACACTAATAGGAGAATGAAAAATGAGCAGCAAAAAAAGAAAAATATGTATGAGGCAGTGACACACGCTGAGCGGCCTACAACCAGACGTGGCTGCAGGACACACTACTCAGCGTGAGCTGCACTCACACAGACCTTGCAGACAGCTGTGAGCACTGCTGCAAGGCAAAAGAAAGCTACAGTGGTGAATTATGTAGCCTGGGTAAAGCACACTATGATTGTGAAAATCGCTATCTCTAACAGTCCCTCAAAGTCTTGAACAGCAGCCTGTCCCTAACTGAATTCACAGCAGAGTGAACCAGAAATGGCGGTGGCGGCGGCTTTTATAGTGCATCGTGACATCATTTCAGCAGCCAATCACAGCCATGCCATTAGTTAACATGCCTACATGCCTAACAGGATGTGTCTACACTTCTGAGGATTGTCATTGGCTCAATCAAATCAAACTGGCTCATAGCATTATGGGAACTTCCGTTTCCGGTATTCGATATGCTAAAAGTATCGTAACTCAGTATCGGAATTCCGATACAGTGAATATCAGCCGATACCCGATACTTGCGGTATCGGAATGCTCAACACTAGTGTCAACCCGTACTATCCGTCGGAAGGGACTGTATGGTAGGAGACCCAGGAAGACCCCACTTCTTACCCCACTTCTTACCCCAAGACATAAAAAAGCCAGGCTGGAGTTTGCCAAAACTTACCTGAAAAAGCCTAAAACGTTTTGGAAGAATGTTCTCTGGTCAGATGAGACAAAAGTAGAGCTTTTTGGGCAAAGGCATCAACATAGAGTTTACAGGAGAAAAAAGAGGCATTCAAAGAAAAGAACACGGTCCCTACAGTCAAACATGGCGGAGGTTTCCTGATGTTTTGGGGTTGCTTTGCTTCCTCTGGCACTGGACTGCTTGACCGTGTGCATGGCATATGAAGTCTGAAGACTACCAACAAATTTTGCAGCATAATGTAGGGCCCAGTGTGAGAAAGCTGGGTCTCCCTCAGAGGTCATGGGTCTTCCAGCAGGACAATGACCCAAAACACACTTCAAAAAGCACTAGAAAATGGTTTGAGAGAAAGCACTGGAGACTTCTAAGGTGGCCAGCAATGAGTCCAGACCTGAATCCCATAGAACACCTGTGGAGAGATCTAAAAATGACAGTTTGGAGAAGGCACCCTTCAAATATCAGGGATCTGGAGCAGTTTGCCAGAGAAGAATGGTCTAAAATTCCAGCAGAGCATTGTAAGAAACTCAATGATGGTTACCGGAAGCGGTTGGTTGCAGTTATTTTGGCTAAAGGTTGTGCAACAAAGTATTAGGCTGAGGGTGCCAATACTTTTGTCTGGCCCATTTTTGGAGGTTTGTGTGAAATGATCAATGTTTTGCTTTTTGCTTCATTCTCTTTTGTGTTTTTTCATTTAAGACAAATTAAATGAAGATAATAATACCAAAGAATTTGTGTTTGCAATCATTTTCAGGAAGAAACTGAATATTATCTGACAGAATTGCAGGGGTGTCAATACTTTTGGCCACAACTGTAACAGGTGACTGAACAAACTGACACAAGCTGTAACATATGGAGCAGGGTCCAGCACAACCCCAGCAGGGAGCACGCTGAACCCGCAAAGCAGAAAGAGGCAAAGCCAGATCAGAAGCAAAGGATTAGCAAATAAACAACTTAGCTGAAAAATGCAGGATCAGGCAGGAGACAGCAGACCTCAAGTTGAGCAGGAAGAACTAATCACCAGCAACAAATGAGGGAAGCCAGCTCACTTAAATACTCCCAATCAGTAACCCCAGATCTCCGATGATCATCATCAGTTGGCAGACCTCTGTCAATCCAGCCAGCTCCACTACCCACAGTAACCACCAGAGGGAGCCACAACTCAGAAGTAAAAGAATTCACAACAGTTCGCGTCCAATGAGTTCGGCTGTACAGTTAAAAAAAGTTTTAGATTGGGTACCAAAAAAGTACCTGGACCTGAACCCAGACGCAATTCATTAAAATGGGGGTCCCGAATATCCAGTGTTTGCCACACTGTCATGTGCATGACAGCGTGGCAAACACTGCTTCTGATTGGGGTAAACTCATTACCGCCGTTCAGACAGCCATGGTTCCCATGCTGTCAAATGACATCGTGAGCCCACAGCTGTGATAGAAGGTAAAAAGATTACCTCCGATCACTGGTGTCGGCTGATGGGACTACTGCCGCTAATAACAGTGAGAGCAGGTGGCAGCTGATAGGAGTATTCATCAGCTGGTGCCTGCAGAATAAATAATTTTTAAAAAATCAGAAAATTCCCCTGTATTTTTGAAAACCAGCCAGGCAAAACTGATAGCTGGGGGCTGCAACCCTCAGCTGTCAGGGTTATAGCAAGGCTGGTCATCAAGAATAGAAGGGTCCCCATGCTTTTTTTTTTAATTATATAAATAAATAAATTTAAAAAAATGCTGTGGGGTCCCCACCAATTTTGACAACCAGCCTTGCTAAAGCAGACAGCTGGGGGCTGGTATTCTCATGATTAGAAGGAGACATGGATATTGGTCCCCCAGACTAAAAAAAGCTGCCTACAGCTGTTCCAGAGAAAGCACATCTATTGGATGTGCCAATTCTGGTGCTTTGTGCACAGCTGCTCCGATTTGCCATGTAGTGGTGGCTGGGGGACTAATATTTGTGGGGTTGATGTCACCTTTGTATTGTCCGGTGACATCAATCCCACAGGTAAGTAATGGAGAGGCATCTATAAGAAACTTATCCATTACTAATCCTATAGTTATATTGTAAGTAAACAAGCAGCCAGAATAGTCTTTTATTTGAAATAAAAGCAAAACACATATTTCTTTTTTTATTTAAAAATAATAAACACAGCTATACTCACCTAATGCCCATTCAATTGAATCTCTAATCTCCTGTAAAAAACAACAATATCCAATATCCCTCTTCTGTCTGACATTCTGTCCCTTGCCAGAATCTATGTCTGTGGATTACTAATTTTAAACTGGACAGTGCCAAGATGCGACTGTCCAGGCTGAGACCCACTGAAGAATGAGTAGCTGTGACACAGTATAAGTGAGTAGCGGTGAAGTCATAGGGTTACCACAGGTTACTGAGGCTGCATTCCCAGCTGGGTCAATGAACTGCGGTGACCTCCCTACTAGCACACCACTAGCACAGTGAGAAAAAATATCACGGCACAGAGGCGTGTTCACCTCAGTTCAAATTCACCACAGTGAAATTATGCCGGTGAACTGCGGTTAACTCGTGACAACGTGGAAATCATGGTTGTCCTGCAGTAATGATTTTACCACTGAACAGAACACCCAGGTATTCGGGGACCGAACTCGAACAGTAACACGAACTTCCTGATGAAGTCCGTGTTCGGTGTCCATGCTCGAATAGTAGTGGTTAGGTAAGAACGCCAAACTTTACTGTTTGGGTTAACCCATCTCTAATTGTTATCCCTTCCGCAACCTCCTCTGCTTAAACCTCTTCCTCTGGGACCATCACCTCCTCACGCAGACTTTTCAAAGTGTGTTCCATCATGTAGATGATTGGAATAGTGATGCTGATTATGGCATTGCCAGTGCTATCCATCTTAGTAGCTAATTCAAATCTGTGCAGAAGGGTGCATAGATCCTTCACCTGTGCTTACTCTGCAAGCGTGGTTTGCACCACATCTGGCCTACGTTGGCCCAGGCTATGGAAAAGGACATAATGCAGAAGGCTCATTGCTGATGCCACAACTGCTGCAACATGTGCAGAGTGGAATTCCCCATGTCAAAACATTGCTAATGAAATGGATAACCAGTAGGCCAAAAGACCTCTGTAGCGATGCACGTCGATGACCTGTGGGGTGCGATTGCTGGAAGTGAGCACTCTGTGCTTTCTACAGCAGCTCATCCAGGCCGAGGTAGTAGTGGAGAAATTGCTGAACCATCATTTTGAGGACGTGAGCCATAAAAGGCACGTGTGTGCTGTTGGAACGGTGTAGTTACTGTTATGCACAGTTATTGTACACGTTCTTCCCTGGCTCTAAGTTTAGTGGAAACAGACACTGTTCTAACTTGGCCTGGATATCTGTCCACATTTCTTGAGTTGTGTGACTGCAATCTCCAAGGAATATTAATTTACTGTAAATACTGCCTTATTGTGTTGAGCCATGGCTGCGCAGTACGAAGGTGAGGGAGACTCTATCTGCACTGTTGGAACGTGTGTCTGATTAAGGGAGAGGTTGAGGTTGAGGGCACAGGTGGAGGCCCTAGAGGAGGAGGAGGAGGCAGAAGCAGTGGAGATACCATTAGATATAGAGGTTTCTCTCGCAAGCCTTGGTGATTCAAAAACTTATGGTGCAGCCCCTTGACCACCTGCCACCAGAGTCACTCATTGCCCAGTCAGTGAGATGTAACGCTCCGGCCCATGTTTGCTCATCCAGGTGTCAGTGGTGAAATGCATCCTGGCAGACATAGATTTCTTCAGGGAAGGGGTGATGTTAGCGACATACTGGTATAGCGCAGGCACAGCTTTCTTAGAAAAGTAATGGCAACTGAGCAACTGGTACTGGGGGATTGCAACGACCATCAACTTTCTGAAACAATCCATATCCACCAGGCGGAAAGGCAGCATTTCCATGGCCAACAGATTGGAGATGGTGGAGTTCAAGCGCTTAGCTTTTCCATGTGTAGGAGGAAACATTTATTTGACCACAACTGTGGGACCTATATATCTTTCTGGGTCTCATCTACAAGATGTACCGCTGTGCAGCAGCCAAAGAAAGGGAGTCAAGTAGCCCGTAACAGATGTTGCTAGTAGTCTTTTGATAGGATGAGACGGTGTTTGTTCAGTTGAGCTTTAATTTATATTAGCACCAAACCCATGTACATGTCGAACACCAAGCCTATTCCCCCTTCCACCATGACCTCGCTTTTTCCCACTCATGTTGTAAGTAGCCTTCTACCTCTTGTAACCTGCTGTTTCACAACCTTAGGCTTACAGCTGTCAGTCACCTGTCACTAAATAAGCAATAACTATCTATTTTCTTAGAATAACACTGTTATACCTAATGATTTTTACTAGGAAATCTGACAATCTTGTTTGCCACTGAAACATCGTTTTATCACAAACTATTTGGAGTAGCTATTTGGAGTAGCTAATTGGCACTCGTGGCTGCAACCCAATATTAGGCCTAACAATTCTTAATTGGAAATCTGGTCTTCTGATTTGCCACTGAAACACAGTTTTATCACAAACAACTTGGTGTAGCTAATTGGGCATCGTGGCTGCACCACTATATTAGGCCTAACAATTTTAAAGTGGAAATCTGGCCTTCAGATTTGCCACTGAAACACAGTTTTATCACAAACGATTTGGATTAGCTAATTGGCCCTCCGTGCTGCACCCCAATATTAGGAGTAACAATTTTTAAGTGGAAATGTGGCCTTCTGATTTGCCACTGAAATGCAGTTTTAGCACAAACGATTTGGAGGAGCAAATGTGGCCTGCGGAAACTGCCACACAGTTTTTGCACAATCGACTTCGATGCTGGAAGATCAATTTCACCCAAGACAGAATCCTATCTATTTAACTGACAAGTTCACTTTCAGCAGAAGCACTAGCAAGAGTGACCTCTCTGCACTGTAACACCGAGACAATGGCGCCAACAAAACAAGATGTCCATGATGTTGTGGATGTGTCCTGATTTGCTGTCGGAATCAACACACATAACGTTAAAGGGAAAAAAAGAGTGCAGCACTCCTCTAACCTCCCCACACACTCTCTCCTCATCAAACACGTCCCCCCCGCTCATCATACAGCACCACTATCCTAGCCAAAGTAATAATAAAAGCATTAGTGAAAATGCGTTGATTTACCGAACTATGACCAAATTTTGCCGACATTGAATAAAAATGCTAGTGAAAGAAAACACAACCTTGAATGTGCTACGTTTGTGTCAAATTTGAGATTGGCGAACGTTTTCTGAATACGTTAGCTCATCTCTACTCAGGAGAAATTGCACAACGAAGTTTGGGGTCTAATTTCTCCTGCTATTCTTATGAAGATAAAAAATTGGGGGCGAAAGAAAATGTTTGTGGGAAAAATTAGATTTTTTCTCTTGGCTTGGTTATAAACTTCTTTGAAGCACCTGAGGGTTCATGGTGCTCACCACACATCTATATAAATTCCTTGGGGATCTAGTTTCCAAAATGGGGTCACTTGTGGGAGTTTCCACTGTTTAGGCACATCAGGGGCTCTCCAAACATGACATTGTGTCTGCTCTCGATTCCAGCCAATTTTGTGTTATAAAAAGTCAAATGATGCTCCTTCCCTTCTGAGTCCTGCCATGCTCCCAAACAGTGGTTTTCCTCCACATATAGAGTATTGGCGTACACAGGAGAAATTGCACAACAATTTTTGGGGTCTATTCTCTCTTTTCTCCTATTACCCTTGTTAAAATAAAAAATTGGGTCAAAAAGATGATTTTTGTGGAAAAATGTGATTTTTTTATTTTCACAGCTTGTGGTGGGTTTTCACTGTTTAGACACATCAGGGCTCTCCAAATGCGACATGGCGTCCGCTCTTGATTCCAGCCAATGTCGCTTTCAAAAAGTCAAACGGTAATCCTTCCCTTCTGTGTGCACCCAAACAGTGGTTTTCTCCCACATATGGGGTATCAGTGTACTCAGGAGAAATTGCAAAACAAATATTCAGGTTCATTTTCTCAAAATAACTTTGTGAAAATAAAAACAAATTGAGTCTTAAAAAATAAATTTTGCCAAATCAGACAAGGTGATTTTCTGGATTTGTTTTCTCATTTTGACTCTCATAGTTGTGGTCTACCTATGATGTCAATTACAGGCCTCGCTCATCTTTTTTCCCTACTGTATATTAACTATTTTATGTGACAAAACTCTAATTTAACCCCTTCCTGACATCCGACGTACTATCCCGTCCACGGTACCCGGGCCCGTATGACCGTGGACGGGATAGTACGTCTACCGCGATCAGCGGCGCCCACGTGGTGAGCGCCGCTGATCGCGGCCGGGTGTCAGCTGATTATCACAGCTGACACCCGGCACTATGTGTCAGGGGCGGTCACGGACCGCCCCCGACACGTTAACCCCTTGCACACCGCGATCAAACATGATCGTGGTGTACCGGGAGTTAAAGGGAAGCATCGGCAGGGAGGGGGCTCCCTCCGTGCTTCCCTGAGCCCCCCACAGCAGCGCAATGTGCAGCGCTGCTGCGGGGGGCTCCTATCCTCCAGGCCCCTGAATCCAAGATGGCGACGGGGGCCTTCGGGGACCTGAGGAAGCTGGCTTCCTCAGTGCCTGCAAAGCGCAGGCAAGAGGAAGTCTTCTTCAATGCCTGTGACAGATTGCTGATCTGTCACAGTGATCTGTGATGTGACAGATCAGCGATCTGTCACAGGACAGTGATGTCCCACCTGGGACTATGTAATAAAGTAAAAAAAAAATTTAAAAAAAATGTAAAAATAAATTTAAAAAAATCGCCAAATAAATTAGAAAAAAAAAAATATTCCCTCAATAAATCCATTTTTTGGAAATAATAAAAAAAAAACAATTAAAGTACACATATTAGGTATCGCTGCGTCCGTAATGACCCGCCCTATAAAACTGTCCCATTAGTTAACCCTTTTAGCGAACCCCTTAAAAAATAAAAATAAAAAACGAAGCAAAAAATAATGATTTATTATCATACCTCCAAACAAAAAGTGTAATAACGCGCGATCAAAAAGACGCATATAAATATCCATGGTACCGCTGAAAACGTGATCTTGTCCCGCAAAAAACGAGCCGTGACACAGCATCATCAGCGAAAAAATAAAAAAGTTATAGCTCACAGAATAAAGCGATGCAAAAATAATTATTTTTTATATAAAATAGTTTTCATTGCATAAAACCGACAAAAACATAAAAAACGACCTAAATGAGGTATCGCTGTAACCGTACTGACCCAAAGAATAAAACCGCTTTATCAATTTTACCGCACGCGGAACGGTGTAAACGCACCCCCCCAAAAGAAATTCATGAAACGCTGGTTTTTGTTCATTCTGCGTCCCAAAAATCGGAATAAAAAGCGATCAAAAAATGTCACGTGCCCGAAAATGGTACCAATAAAAACGTCAACTCGTCCCGCAAAAAATAAGACCTCACATGACTCAGTGGGTCAAAATACAGAAAAATTATAGCTCTCAAAATGTGGTGATGCAAAAACTATTTTACAATAAAAAGCGTCTTTTAGCGTGTGACAGCCGCCAAACATAAAAACCGCCATAAATAGTAAGTCAAACCCCCCGTTATCACCCCCTTAGTTAGGGAAAAATAATAAAACTAAAAAAAAAGTATTTATCTCCATTTTCCCATTAGGGTAAGGCTGTGTGCACACGCTGCGGATTAGGTGCGGATTCATCCGCGCGGATTTTGTAAAATCCGCAGGTGAAACACCTGCGGTTTTACCTGCGGATTGCTCTGCGGTTTTGTCCTGCGGTTTTTCATCTCCTCAATAGAGGAGATGGCAAACCGCAGGAGAATCCGCAGAAAGAATTGACATGTCAATTCTTTCTGCGGATTGAAAACCGCAGATAATCCGCGCGGAAAATTCCGCACCGTCTGCACTGCGGTTTTTGATTCCCATAGGGAATCATGGTACTGGGGTCCGCAGCAGCCAAAACCGCTGCGGAACCGCAGCAAAATCCGCAGCGTGTGCACACAGCCTTAGGGTTAGGGCTAGGGTTAGGGCTAGGGTTAGGGCTAGGGTTAGGGTTAGGGTTAGGGCTAGGGTTAGGGCTAGGGTTAGGGCTAGGGTTAGGGCTCAGATTAGGGTTAGGGGTGTGTTGGGGTTAGGGTTGGAGTTATAATTGGGGGTTTCCACTGTTTGGGCACATCAGGGGCTCTCCAAATGCAACATGGCGTCTGATCTCAATTCCAGCCAATTCTGAGTTGAAAAAGTCAAATGGTGCTCCTTCCCTTCCAAGCTCTGCCATGCGCCCAAACAGTGTTTTACCCCCACATGTAGGGTATCAGCCTACTCAGGACAAATTGCAAAACAATTTTTGGGGTCCAATTTCTCCTGTTACCCTTAGGAAAATAAAAAATTGGGGGCAAAAATATCATTTTTGTGGAAAAAAATGATTTTTTTATTTTCACGTCCGAGTGTTATAAACTTCTGTGAAGCACTTGGGGGTTCAAAGTGCTCACCACACATCTATATAAGTTCCGTGGGGGGTCTAGTGTCCAAAATGGGGTCACTTGTGGGGAGTTTCAATAGTTTAGGTACATCAGGGGCTCTCCAAACGCACATGACACCCGCAGACCATTCCATCAAAGTCTGCATTCCAAAACGTCACTGCTTCCCTTCCGAGCCCCGACGTGTGTCCATACAGTAGTTTTCTCCCACATATGTGGTTTCAGCGTACTCAGGCCAAATTGGACAACAACTTTTGGGGTCCAATTTCTCCTGTTACCCTTGGGAAAATGAAAAAATTGGGGACTAATTGATCATGTTTCTGGAAAAAATACGATTTTTTTATTTTCATGCCCTGGCATTATAAACTTCTGTGAAGCACTGGTGGGGTCAAAGTGCTCACCACACATCTAGATAAGTTCCTTAGGGGGTCTAGTTTCCAAAATGGTGTCATTTGTGGGGGGTTTCCACTGTTTTGGTACATCAGGAGTTTTCCAAACGCGACATGGTGTCCGATCTCAATTCCAGCCAAAAACGTCAAATGGCGCTGCTTCCCTTCCGAGCTCTGCCATGCGCCCAAATAGTGGTTTACCCCCACATGTGGGGTATCAGCGTACTCAGAACAAATTGCACAATAACTTTTATGGTCCTGTTACCCTTGGAAAAATAAGAATTGAGGGTGAAAAGATCATTTTTGTGGAAAAAATATGATTTTTTAATTGTATGGCTTTATGTTATAAACTTCTGTGAAGCCCATGGGGGTTCAAAGTTCTCACCACACATCTAGATAAGTTCCTTAGGGGGTCTAGTTTCCAAAATGGTGTCATTTGTGCGGAGTTTCCACTGTTTTGGTACATCAGGGGTTTTCCAAACGCGACATGGTGTCCGATCTCAATTCCAGCCAAAAACGTCAAATGGCACTGCTTCCCTTCCGAGCTCTGCCATGCACCCAAATAGTGGTTTACCCCCACATGTGGGGTATCAGCGTACTCAGGACAAATTGCACAATAACTTTTAGGGTCCTGTTACCCTTGGGAAAATAAAAATTGGGGTGAAAAGATCATTTTTGTGGAAAAAATATGATTTTTTAATTGTACCGCTGTACATTATAAACTTCTGTAAAGCCCTTGTGGGTTCAAAGTTCTCACCACATATCTAGATAAGTTCCTTGGGGGGTCTAGTTTCCAAAATGGGGTCACTTGTAGGGGGTTTCCACTGTTTAGGTACATCAGGGACTCTCCAAACGTGACATGGTGTCCGATCTGAATTCCAGCCAATTTTGCATTGAAAAAGTCAAACAGCGCTCCTTCCATTCTGAGCTCTGCCATGCGCCGAAACAGTCGTTCCCCCCCCACAAATCAGGTATCAGCGTACTCAGGACAAATTGCACAATAACTTTTGCAGTCCAATTTCTCCTGTTACCCTTGGTAAAATAAAAAAAATTGAACCTGAAGTATTTTTTTTGTGAAAAAAAGTTAGATGTTCATTTCTTTTTAAATAATCAAAAAAATTCCTGTGACGCACCTAATGGGTTAATAAACTTCTTGAATGTGGTTTTGAGCACCTTAAGGGGTTCAGTTTTTAGAATGGTGTCACTTTTGGGTATTTTCTATCATATAGACCCCTCAAAGTGGCTTCAAATGTGATGTGGTCCTAAAAATAAAATGGTGTTGTAAAAATGAGAAATCGCTGGTCAACTTTTAACCCCTATAACTTCCTAACAAAAAAAAATTTTGGTTCCAAAATTGTGCTGATGTAAAGTAAACATGTGGGAAATGTTACTTATCAATTTTTTTGTGTGCCGTATCTCTGTGATTTAAGGGCATAAAAATTCAAAGTTGGAAAATTGCGAAATTTTCAAAATTTTTGCCAAATTTCCATTTTTTTCACAAATAAACGCAAGTTATTTGAATGAAATTTTACCACTAACATGAAGTACAATATGTCAGAATCACCGGGATCAATGGAAGCGTTCTAGAGTTATGACCTCATAAAGGTACAGTGGTCAGAATTGTAAAAATTGGCCCGGTCATGAACGTGCAAACCACCCTTGGGGGTGAAGGGGTTAAGGACTTAAAATTAAAAGTTTGAAAGTTATGACATTTTCTAAATTTTTACCAAATTTCTGATTTTTTCACAATTAAAAGCCATATCGAAAAAATTTTACCACTATCATGAATGACCATATGTCACAAAAAACTATTTGAAAATCAGTGGGATTCATTAAAGCATTCCAGAGTTATTTCTTCATGAATTGACAGTGGTCAGATTTAAACAATGAGACCCTGTAAGTAACCTACAAAGTGGCTTGGTCCTTAAGGAGTTAAATGCAGAGGCACCTAATTTTTTGCAACTGAGAGTTCATCTGGCTATTGTTTAGGTTTATAAATACCACATTAATTTTTGTAATATTTCAAATATTCAGGTCATATAAAAAGTGTATATTTTTAATCACTTCAGGCATGCATAGATATCTGAAATTTTGGAGACATATATTGTGTTTCTTTATAAACTACTATGACAAATTTCAGTCAAATTCATTGGTTTCTTTACAATTTTTAAGCAGTCAAAAATGAATGAAGATACTGTTTTCTAAAAGAAGAGACAGATTTTCAAAAATAGAGTAATTCTCTGTGTCACTTCACTAAGGTTAAAGCAAATCTGTCACCAGGTTTTTGCTATCTGAGAGCAGCATAATGAAGGAAAAGAGACCCTGATTCCAATGATGTATCACTTAATTTACTGGGTGCAGCAATTGTGACATTATCAGAGTTTTTAGAGTTTTTAGCCAAGCTCAAAAGCTAATGCCACCCACCCTACAGCTTTATGTGTACATTGTCTATTGACAGTGAGCTGCATATCAAAGGAGGGGGTGTGGTCAGACCAGGTCTCACAGGTGAATCAGTTCCACAGTGATAATCTCCTGGTGATAAAACATTCATTGTATAAAAACAACACAGTCTCATAAATTGCACATTGCTGAAATTTGTGTCTCAGTCCCTACAGCATGTCCTCAGATTTCATAGCAAAATCCTATTTATAGATTTCTTTTAAATATGTAGGTCCACTATAATTCATTGTTTGTACCATCTCTACTTATGGGGACATCCTTCCTTCACTTCAGATCTCTGTGAATATTTTGCAGGACCCTTGTATTAAACTATTCTAATCTTCTTGTTTTGAGGTGAAGGGTGGAAATGAACGGCATGTCATTCAACCTACCATAATGTATCCCTGGAGTACCATAAACGTGTGACATCACCTCCGTAAGGTATTTTTATGCCAAACTGGTTAAGATTTATTATTTACTGGATTAAAGCTGTTACACTTTTACTGTCTCACCCATACTTGGTAAGTAATAAAAAAGGGAAACTTGTTACCTTGAAACCCAACTAATGTTTGAGAAAGGCACGTGACAGAATATTGATCCATGTGACTCTGGGTGGATAGTTTTACATTTTTATACATTCTTGTGATATAGTTTAAAATATAGCTATTGCTAATAAAAAAAGAAAACTAAAAAAAGAAAATAATTGAAGAGTGTCAGAGCAGCATGTTGTGTCAGAAGCGCACATCACAAGACTACGCTTCTGATCCACAGTAGCGGAGTTAAAGGAGGCTTCAGGTCACATACAATAGAATCTGATTAGGCTCCGATTCGGAGACATATCCATAGCTAGAAGAAGAGCAAGATAATAATGACCTGTCACAAGTACCAGGCTGTCAACATGAGGTAATCCTAGATTAAACAGAACGGATACAGCATCACAAGCTCACAAGATGACATTGTATCAGCCATGACACATGCTTTCAGATTTGGAATAAAAGTGTTGTGGGAGATACAATTAATTTGAGAGTCAGCAATTTGTCTTTCAAAAACTGCCACTTAATTTCATGATAAAATTAATATCCTGCTATGTTATTCTATAACGATAAAGAATTCTCAATGGAATATTCTTTAGAAAAGGACAGGGAGTGGGTGGAAAGTAAAGGAACATGCTCTCCTAGGTGATAAATGTGCATGTTATACCAGAACGTCTAAGTTAAAAAATAGAGCATGCAAGGATATAACCATCAAAGTGATACCGTTATAGCTACAGCTAATAGTCCTTTTAGTATTTTGCCAGAAGCGACTTCTGAACATATTTCCGAGCCTTATTAATTTGTCGGTTATAATCATCTGATAGAAGGTTCAACCCTATTTTAAAGCACATAATTAGAAGAAAGTCTAATCTGCAGTATAAATACATTGGTTGATTGTTAATTACCCACTTAACGCAGCGCATCCATTTAATTGATTTATTCCAGTTTTAGCACTTCTTGTTTTCACAGATGAACTTAAAGGGGTTATCTGAGAATAAAAACAAATAAAGAAAATTATTACGAAATTGTGAATAAAATTCCTAAAAACTTTTAATTTGCAAATCACTTTTATTTTTTAAGGAGAATAGAAAATTGTCCATAATTACATTTTATCTATTTGTTCATATTTTTCTATTTATGGAGGATGGATTTAAAGGCTTCCAAAATTGCCACCATAACCTTATGCAAGCCTATTC
This sequence comes from Dendrobates tinctorius, assembly GCF_039654945.1. Taxonomy (NCBI): domain Eukaryota; kingdom Metazoa; phylum Chordata; class Amphibia; order Anura; family Dendrobatidae; genus Dendrobates; species Dendrobates tinctorius. The sequence continues at coordinate 5,980,580 of NW_027361673.1, forward strand.
CTGGATTATAAGAAGGTCCTTTATGTGCAAAAGATTAATGTCTAAGTCTGAAAAATCAAGTTATAAATCTGGTATGAGGTATGCAAATTAGTGAGCATTCATTGCGCTTGGCGTTGATTCTCCCAATCTATTCCTGCCCTGGACCTTGTAAAGATGGCCATGAGGGCATGATTAACATCCATCATAAGGCAATGTTATGGTAAGAGATCCTCAAATTTAGTGCATAAGCGCAACATTCAGCCTTCCTGGTTATATGTAATGACACTGGGTGTACAATCCTCAGTTTCATTAGCGCACTGTGCATGCCCAGGTAGGTATTAGTAGCATCGATCCTGTTTTTCGGCAAGCCACAATGAAGCAGGATAAGTGTCACTAATGCCCCTTCCAGCATAAGAAGTATACCAATGAAAATCAGTCCAAAAATCAATAAACTGACCTAATAAAATTATGTGTCTCACACCTTAAGGTATCAGTAATGCAGTGGTTTCCTTAGGATGTGTGCACACGTTGCAGAAATGCTGCAGAAATGCAGCATTTCCGTAACTCCCTGGCTCGGGTAAAATGCATGCAGAATTCGCATACACTTTCCTGCAAAACACAAGCGTTTTACAAGTGTTTTTAGCTTGCAGAATGCTTGCGCTTTCCAAGCGATTTGAAGCATCGCTTGGAAAGGTGATTGACAGGTTGGCCACACTTGTCAAGCATAGTGCTTGACAAGTGTGACCACCTTTTTACTGTTGAGGCTGCCTATGCGTCATCAATAGTAAAAGATAGAATGTAAAAAATAAAAAAATATGGTTATTCTCACCTTCCGACGGCCCCTGATCTCCTCAGTGGTGCTCCCGGTACGTTCCGGTCCCAGGGATGCATTGCGCAAAGGACCTGAGATGATGTCACGCTTGTGAGACCGCAACATCATCTCAGGTGATTCGCGCAATGCATTCCTGGGACCAGAAGTTGCTGGCAGCGTGGCTGAGAGGCGGGAGAGCTCCGGGAGCCATCAGAAGGTGAGTATATCACTATTTTTTTATTGTCATTCTATTTTTTACAGGTATATGGTACCCAGGGCATGGAGGAGAGTCTCCTCTCCTCCAGACCCTGGGTACCATCCGCACATGAAGCACTCACTTTACACATGTGTCACGTCCGCAATGTCCGCCATGTCCGCCATGTCTGTGATGCCGCAAGTTGCCTGGAGCAGTGTGCACGCATGCCTTACCTCATGGCTGCATGCAGTTGCTGGGTAATCATCCATCTCTGTCTCACTCTGCAATTCACTGTATTCCTGGAAACCCCTGATCATGTGACCTTTCCTATGTTTCAGCCCTGCTCTGGTTCTGCAATCCGCTGTATTCCTGGAAACCCCTGATCATGTGACCTTTCCTATGTTCCAGCCCTGCTCTGGTTCTGCAATCTGCTGTATTCCTAAAAACCCCTGATCATGTGACCTTTCCTATGTTCCAGCCCTGCTCTGGTTCTGCAATCCACTGTATTCCTGGAATTCCTGATCATGTGACCTGCATTATGGTTCTTCCCAGGCCGTTCTAGCGATGCTCTCTATGATCCTGGAGGATCTGAACCCAAAGTCCCTCCCTGGTCTTGACCTGGAAGTACTGGTGCTATGGTGCTATATCAGACCTCCCTATGGTCAATGCCTGATTATTGTGTTGCTTCCCTGCGTGGCTGTTTGGTCTGTTTGGTCGCTCCCTGTATTCTGTGCCCCTGCACTCTGCCATGTCGTGTGTCTCTGCACACGCTCTGTGCTTGTACTCTGACTCTTGTCTCGTGCCATGTCTTGTGTTGTCTCTCGTGCCATGTTTGTCCTTGCCTTGCTTTGCCTTGTGGTACTTTCGCTGTTCTCTGCCTTGCCTGTTTCGCCATGTCTGGTCTTTGCTATTCTGAGCCTTGTAGTACTTCTCATATTTCTTGTTTCAGCCTGGTTTTCCGTACTCTGTCCTATTGTGCTCTCTTGCACATTTCTATGTCTAGTCCCAAGGCTCTGCCTTGGCCCGGCTCTGGGCTTCGGCCTCCGCCCCGCTGCTAGACTCTGTCCTCTTGTGCTCTCTAGCACACTCTCTATCTAGTCCCAAGGCCCTGCCTTGGCACGGCTCTGGGCTTCGGCCTACGCTCCACTGCTAGTTCTATGTCTCGTTTCCTGTCTAGTCCCAAGGCCCTGCCTTGGCCCAGCTCTGGGCTTCGGCCTACGCTCCGCTGCTAGTTCTATGTCTCGTTTTCTGGCTAGTCCCAAGACTCTGCCCTGGCCCGGCTCTGGGCTTCGGCCTACACTCCGCTGTTAGCTCTGTTCTCTCTCTGACCTGACTCTGTGTTTCTGTCTCTGTTCCTCTCTGTGTTCTGCTCCCTGCCTTGCCTCGCTCCCTGTCTTGCCTTCCTTGAACCCCAGCATGGGTTCCCTTGCCGCCTCCTGTGCCTTGGTCGTGCCTCGTGTTTGTGTACAGCCGTGTGCACTAGCCAGTGAAGCGTGCCTCCTGCGTGGCTCCTAGCATGCACCCTGCCTTGAACCCTGGCGTGGCTCCTAGCACGCACCCTGCCTTGAACCCTGGTGTGGCTCCTAGCACGCACCCTGCCTTGAACCTTGGCGTGGCTCCTAGCACGCACCCTGCCTTGAACCCTGGCGTGGCTCCTAGCACGCACCCTACCTTGAACCCTAACCCTGGCATGCCCTCTGCACGCGCAGGATTCTGCCTTGAACCCTGACCCTGGCGTGTCTCTTTGCACGCACAGGACTCTGCTTTGTTTCTTGTGCTTTGGTGTGTCTCTACACATGCACCCTGTCTTGTTTGTTGTACTTTGAACCCTTCTGTCTTGTACTTTGTGCCTCGGCATGTCTCTACACATGCGCCCCGTCTCGTTTGTTAAGCCTTGAACCCTGGTGTGTCCTCTACACAGGCACCTTGCCTTGCACCTTGCTTTGTACCCTGGCGTGTCCCCTACACACGCACCTAGCCTTGCACCTTACCATGGACCCTGGTGTGCCCCTAGCACGCATCCTGCCTGGAATCTTGCCTTGGACCTCGGTGTGTTCCCTAACATGCACCATGCCTGGAGATCTGTCATGCCTCCTTGCCTAGACCCTGGTTTGCCTGCCGGATGCCCGGAACCTGCTGATCGCTGCCAGAGATCGTAAGCCTGATGACTGCGACCTGATGTCCAGAGCTGATGTCCGCAGCCTGATGCCCTGATCATGTCGATCGTTGCCAGCTGTCCGGAGTCCGATGCCATTGTGCCTTTACCTGTATCCAGGCGTGCCTCCTGGCATGTACCATGCTATGGACCTTGGCGTGCCCATGCACGCATCCTGCCATGTTGCTTGTTTTACGTTCGCACTGAATGTTTTCCTGAAGTTCTTAATGAAGATACCTTGAACTTACCTCTTGTCTTGTCTTGCTTCCTGCTCGTCCTTGTCGTCAGACACTTGCACATAGTGTTCCCCTGAGCCAGCCCGTCTGGTCCCAGCAGTCGTGGTGGCTCACCCCCTTGGTCTTGCCCCGACGCTCCCTGTATAGGGGTTGGTCTCTCACAAGGTAAGCTCGCTCTCGGTGGGTGGGTGCCACTACTCAGAAGGTCCACTCAAAAAATCGGCTCAGCGGAAGCTGAGTCCGTCACAACAAGGTGGGCATAACCACATGCATAAAGTGAGCATTTCAATGCATTCCTATGGCAGCGGAATCGCCGTGATTCCGCAGAAATAATGAACATGATGAATAATAATTTTACTGCTATGCGTTTCCGCAGCAGTAAAATCCGCAGCATGGACACTGCAACTGCGGAATCCCATAGAAGTGCCTTTCTTAAGCGTTTCTGCTGCGGGAAAAGCACGGCAGAAATGCTTAAAAAGCACAACGTGGGTACACACGTGGGCAGCACGGTGGCTCAGTGGGTTCGAATCCCACCAAGGACAACATCTGCAAGGAGTTTTTATGTTCTCCCCGTGTTTGCGTGGGTTTCCTCCGGGTACTCCGGTTTCCTCCCACATTCCAAAGATATACTGTTAGAGAATTTAGATTGTGAGCCCCATCGGGGACAGTGATAATGTGTGCAAACTGTAAAGCACTGTGGAATATGTTAGCGCTATATAAAAATAAAGATTATTATTATTTAAACTGCCATTAGTCCACTATGTACAAAATAGCCCATCAATTTGTTTTTAATTATTGTCTTTATCCATATGAATATCTTGATCATTTCTTAATAATTATAACAATCACCACTGTGGATAAAAACACCAAAACTGCGATGCAAGCTCCAATAAGCTTCCAGACAGCAGTAAGAGCTTTGTTGTGGACTGTCCATGCGACATGAGACCTAAGATTAGATGAACAGAAGTACAAAGGCAAAACAAATCTCTCCACCAGGTTCTAAAATATAAAACCAATTAAATTCAAATTGCCATTGTAAATTATTACATCAATGGATAATTAACTTTTAATATCTCCAAACATAATTTGCACAATACTTTAACATCTAAGATTGTATTAGGTATGCGATAATACTACAAAAATGCACCAAAGATGCACACTTCAATCGTTCTTATAAAAAAACATAAAAGCTACATTTTTCGTTCATCACTTTGGGAGAAACTGTATCAAGGGAATACATATAACATACTTATCTTTGTAATAATTTCTTTTTTTCTGGTTTACATCAGTTTTAGATATTTCTTCTAAAATTATCCACTTTAATATTGAAACCATGTGAGTAAACTCCCAAAAATGACTAGCTACTGTAGTTTCACTCAATTTTTTATTATCTATGAAATGCTTTTCTTCACCACTCTTTTTCTTAGATTTTTAAAATTTTCACCCCATAACCTAATAGCTGAACGATGTTCCCTAAGATGTATATAATACTGCGTAATGTGCACTTTGTAAGGTTTTTTTTACCTGTAATTCTACCAATGTTGTTTATTTTGTAATATGTCCATGTGGGTTGGGATATCACGCAGTACTAAAATGCATCTTACGTTCAGTTTATGCCTCCTTTCTTTGCCAATAGTACGCTTAACCTATATGTGCACTAAATTTATCAACAAGTATGTCTTGGCTCTTTTTTTTGTCTCGCACCAGGAGATAGCATAAATTTCCCCACTCTGAGCTGACTTCAAATTCCAAATCCTAACTAAAAGGCATCATACACCTAGAACTAAGGTGAGATGAACCTGGTGGGATCAGCCAGCAGTTTAAAGTGTATGGGGGATTCTTGACTCTCACCCAACAGATGAAGTCAAAGCAGTTTGAGTTCTAACACCCATCTCTTTTTGAACTTAAAAAGTCACTGTCAAAGCCATTTGGCAGTGCCTTTCTGTACTCTACACTTTGACAACACATGTGTTCCTTGCCAAACCAAATGTTTATGGGGAGTCAGGACAGCACTTGATTAAATAAATGCTTGGTCTTATCGGATGCATATGACTCCTGGTGTTTCCTCCCTCTACTAATGTACCTATACCCGACATTGCTATTTCTGTGTGTGGTTCCACTATTACTCCCCAGCAACATGCCCGCTGTCTTGGGGTCATACTTGATTCCGAGCTTTCCTTTGCCCCCCACATTCGATCACTGGCTCGCTCTTGTCATCTGCACCTCAAAAACATTTCTAGAATTCGACCTTTTCTTACTTTTGACTCTGCAAAAACTCTTACTGTTTCTCTTATTCATTCTCGTCTCGACTATTGTAACTCTCTTCTAATCGGTCTCCCTCTTACCAAACTCTCCCCTCTCCAATCTGTCTTGAATGCTGCAGCCAGGATCATATTCCTCGCCAATCGTTACACCGATGCCTCTACCTTGTGCCAGTCATTACACTGGCTACCCATCCACTCAAGAATTCAGTATAAACTTATTACCCTCACCCACAAAGCCCTCCATGGCTCAGCACCACCCTACATCTCCTTCCTTGTTTCAGTATACCACCCTACCCACGCCCTCCGTTCTGCTGATGACCTGAGGTTAGTATCCTCAATAGTCAGAACCTCCCACTCCTGTCTCCAAGACTTTACACGTGCGGCGCCAATTCTTTGGAATGCACTTCCCAGGTCAATACGATTAGTCCCCAATCCCCACAATTTTAAGCGTGTCCTGAAAACGCATTTATTCAGACTGGCCTATCGCCTCAACACATTAACCTAACCTATCCCTGTGTGGCAGAGCCAAAAGTTTTACCATAACCAGGTTCCCAGCATCATGTTCCCACATGCTTTATGCATCCATTAGCCCTCTGTGTCTGTACTGTTACACACTTAACATTATGGCTGGTCCATACAATCAGAGCAACTGTTACCACCCACCTTTCGTGTCTCCCTCTTTCCTCATAGACTGTAAGCTTGCGAGCAGGGCCCTCACTCCTCTTGTTATTTGTTATAATCTACTGTATGTGATTATTGTTATGCTGTAATGTCTATTGTCTGTACAAATCCCCTCTGAAATGTAAAGTGCTGCGGAATATGTCGGCGCTATAAAAATAAAATTTATTATTATTATTATTATTATATGACCAGTTTTATTAATACTTCTTAGTTAAGCCTCACCACCTTGTAACACACAAGCCAAAGTAGAAATAATAGACCCTTTTTTCTCCTCCAAATTTCTACAAAAATGTTTGTTTAAGGAGCTTGCAGTTATCTTGTTGAGTTCCTGCTGTTATTAAAGGCATAATTCTGGGGTGAGCTGCACTACTAAAGCCCATGGACATGAGAGGTGCAGTTGCTGAAGAAAAACAAGGAAGACCTTGCTTTCAACCCTTGTTTTTTAACACACAAACCTTCTAAGTTATATCTATTACTGTAATCAGATCTTGTGTGGAATGCACAATATAGAACCATATTTTATCTAAGATATGATATACAAAATTGAAAGCTTGTAGTGATTAATATTTCATATAACTTGAGGGTTATTTATCAGTTCTTGCTAAAAAATCCAATTGTAGCATGTTGCATTATATTTATCAAAGAGAAAAATACCACTAGTTTCAATTAAGACATGCTTCTGTGTTGCTGAGGAAATGTGATGAGTGCCCTGGAGAGGGGGCTACATATATCAAAGCAAACAAATGTTTTTGTGTACAATGTACTGTTCTATTTTTTGTTTTTATTTTCTATATTTTGGCAAAGAAATTCATTCAGTTCCAGGGAATCTTAATTTGTCAACCAAAGCGAAAAACAAAAGATTCTTCTTCATAACACATAAGTTATGATGCTTTATTTTTGCAGCATACAGTTATATACATTTGAACACATAATTGTCACCTAGAACATTGCAGAATTTATTAAAGGTTTGAAAAAGGTACCAGCACTTAAAACCTGACAGATTGCCCTTTTCTACGAAAGTATGCCATTCCCCCAGTAGCGAATACATAAATGTTCTAATTAATTGCTGAAGAATACTTCCAGCTAAAACTGAACTTTTGTAACCAAGTCTTAAAGGTCTATTCCCAGGTTCTTAAATGGTAAAATTGCAAAGTGTTTGCTTAAAGGTGAAATTGTGCTGACACCCTCTTTGAAGACTTCTTGTATTAATGCATTGCAATAATCTGTGTTATATGTGATTTTACATGCAAATCGGTTCTTGAGGTCTAGAGAGAAGTTTTTCTGACCAGGAAGGAGCATGGGGTGCTGCACCATAGCGGAGGATACTGTCAGTTGGAGGTTAGACCTAGGAAGCTCTTGGAAGAAGGAATTTGTCACTCTGGAATTGTTAGGCCCATTGAAACTAAAGTATGAGCCTCTGCCTTATGTGGAAAAATTGTGAAAGAAGTGCATGCTGTTTCTCAAATTTTGAAGATCTGATTCAAGAATTCAAATAAACACATGCTAATCTTTTTAAAACAGTTGCTAGCAAGCCTGATTCATTGCATGAATGTATGGTCCTCATACTATCATACCACTTAAGGCCCAAAAAGGGAAAACCAGCTAACCTTCACAAAGCATATGCACACTCAGGGGTACCATAATAGGGTGTTTAGGAACACAGAAGTAAGAACCTTCCAGTCTTGTCACTTACACTTGTGAAAACACGGAACTTTGCAATGTGCTTGTTATTAAAAATTCTCAAGAATGGATTCAATTAGAATTTTATTGCTTGTGGCTCACTGTCTAGGTTACTGGCCACCTCTGCTGTCTGGATATACCTCTGGATATGGTCAATGCTTACAACTAATTTCCAATAGAGTTATACACATTACTCTTAAACTAGCTAAGATCACTGGAGTGTACTGTTAGTTCCTGACTCGACCAACTTCAGTGCCAGTAAACCTGCTCATAGAGCAGCATCAACGAGCACAGTTTTGTGCTAGCGGTGCAACAATTTCATTAACTGGTCTAAGCTGTCAATAATGAAGGAGCGCACCACCCCTCATCAAGCAGTAAGCCAGGAGACTGGGAAGAGGTATGCTGCTGCTAAAGAACATGAAAATGATAATTTTCTAGTCATAACAGAATTATCCAAAATATCTGAAAATTGTAATTTTTTTGTAGGATTCCTAAGTGATTATTTACAATTCCAAGCACAAAAATAACTTGTAGAGACATCATAGATCGACAATGTAAGTTTTAAAAAATAAAATTTGTTCTTTCAATCTTTTTTGTATTTAAGAGCATAAGCCATAATTTAAAAATGTAGAATACTACCAGTGGCATAACTATAGTCCGATGTGCCCAGGTGCAAGATTTGGAATGGGACCCCATCCTGTTATATATATATTTCCTACATCCTGGTATATACAGTATGCCCTTCATCCTGTTATATATCCCTCATACTGCTATATCGTATTTTTCAGACTATAAGAAGAACTTTTTTTCTCTAAAATTTTGGAGGAAAGTGGGAGGTGCTTTTTATAGTCAGGATGTATCTTATATATATGTCCCCTGTGGCTATGGATGGGAGAGGAGCGGCAGCACCAGAGGAGTGGGTAACAGGATGCAGGAGCCAGCTGCTGCAGCTAACACTGTGCTTGAGGTGGAAGGTACTATGGGCATGTGGCGCAGTGAATATTCATTTTCTTTAATAGCAAGCACACTGGTAGTTGCAACCACTGGATCCTGCAGTGGCTGGACGATCACATTTGTCTGCTATTAAAGAGAATGAATATACACTGCTCTCCACACCCATAGCAGTGATCTCACTGAGGTCACCACAGTTCATCGGCCTGGCTCACGGTGAAGTGAGCTGTGAACGCAGCCTCAGTGACCTGCACTAACTTCGATGAACTGCCTCAGTGAGATCCCTTATAGAACAGTGAGAAAAAGTCTCAAGGTGCAGAGGCAAGTTCACTGCAGTTCAAATTCACCACAGTGAAATTCTAATGGTGAAATGCGGTGAATTTGCTTCTGCACCATGAGAATTTTTCTCACTGTGCTAGAGGTGATGTCACTGAGGTCACTGCAGTCCATTTGCCTGGCTGGGAATGCAACCTCAGTGACTGGTAGTAACCTCGATGACCTCATGATTAGTTACTGACACTGTGCTCGGAGCAGCTCATTCTCTAGTTGTCTTCGTCCTGGATGGTCGCATCTTGACACCGTCCAGGTTGAAAACCAGTTATCGCAGACATGGATTATGGCATGGGACAGTATTTCAGACAGGTGAGGAATATGGTTGTTTTTTATTTTTTGTATTTTTACAGAAGACAATGGCTTAAATGGAATGGGCATTAGGTGAGTATTATTGTTGTTTATTATTTTCTGTTATTTTACTGGCGTCGAGGACTTCAATGGAATGGGTGCAAGGTAATATAACTTTGTTTTTTATTATTAAATAAAAAACTAAAATGGTGTGTATTTTATTTAAAATAAAGGACTTTACTCTGGCTGTGTGTTTATTTACAATCTGACTATGGGATTAATAATGGATAGGCATCTTATAGATGCCTATCCATTATTAATAATAGGGCTCGATTTCGTCTGACAATACGAAGGTGACATCGACCCAACAAATATTAACCTCACTGGCCAACATCACAGGATAAGTGGTAGAGTCAGGCAATGCACCAGAATTGGTGCATCTAATAGAAGTGCCTGTTCTGGGGCGGCTGCAGGCCACTATTTTTAGGCTGGGGGGGAAATATCTATGGCCTCTTACCAGCCTGAGAATACCAGCTCCCAGTTGTCTGCTTTAGCTTGGCTGGGTGTCCAAAATGGGGGACCACACACCATTTTTTTTATTATTTAAGAAATTAAATAAAAAAATGGCATGAGGACCCCTCTATTTTTGATAACCAGCCACAATAAAGCTGACAGCTGAGGGTTGCAGAATCCTTCTAAGATTTATGTAGAAACTGGAAGTCTATTTTCCCTGTATGAGTCATCCCCCTCTGCATCTACTGACTCAAATGTTCCACTCCTCCCCCCGATAGGAATTTGCAGTGATGTAGAATTGTAATAGTAATGATGAATCATGAAGGGGGAAAAAAAAAGGTTGATCTCTGAAAATAAATCCAAAGCATCCAATTTCAAAAGTCAAATAGGAATAATTCTTACAACTTAAATTACAAAAGAGATACAGCAAATGTCCTAAACATGGGCAATATCTTGAAATATCATAAGAATAAGGGCTAACATCTTACATTTCCTAGCAACCCTTGTTAGAATGTGTGGTTGAACTCAGCAGTAATAATCATGTAACTGTTGAGGCCAGCAGTTGACTAGAATGTTGATATTCACATGCCAGTATTACACTTTGGCACCTTGTAAACAAAGACCTATTGGGGAGACAGGGATAATCACTGTATCTGTGCCAAATTAGTGGAGGAAGAGGTCAGTACTAGAGATGAGCTAACCCACTGATGTTCAGATTTGTCGAGTTCGGCCAAACTAGAGTTCAAAGTTCAGTTCAGCATAAAACAGGACCCCAAACTTGACCTCGAACCCAAACCCAAGAGAAGTCAATTGCGACCCAAACTTTAGTGCTTTACAATGGCTGTAAAATAGGCATAATACAGGCTAAGGGGCTGCAAAACTAAGCAAAACGGGTGTAAGAACAGGATAAGTGTCCTGCAAACAAATGTTGATGTACATATTACTGAAAATAACATAGAAACCCCCCAAAAGGGCCCCCCATGGCAGAGGCAAATATAAGCCTGACAAAGGCAATGCATAGGCTACTGATCTACCATGTACATTGCCTTGGGTGCAGTGGGCCACAAGATAAGACTGCCAAGGTATCCTTTGGAAGTCATTCACCTCACCCTATCTGTGCAAGAGTTGTTGTTTGCATGCGAGCCACTCTCCCTTACAACCACCCCTCTGCTCCATGGTGATCACAGGTTACTGAGAATCAGAGTTCTATACTGGGAGGCAGCCTGATAAACGGGTGCTACATCCATGGCAGACAGCAGTCAAATTAATTAACCACTCCTCAACTGAGTCAGCGGTTGATATTGCAAGGCAAAATTAATCAATGACAATATAGATGCTCTGTAATTGGAATGAATAGTTAAATCCTTTAATAAGCATCTATTGGAGGGCAAATCTGATGCCAGCAGTCACAGTAATTCCAACTTCAGACTAAAGTCTCCCACCACCACCGCGTACACATGGATGTTACAGTGAAACTCCGAATGATCATAAAATCAGTCAATTTGTACTAATTTTTTAAAAATTTCTGGCTATAGATAGCCGTAAAATTATGAACCGGTAAATAAATGCATAGAAAGCCTAAGAAAGGCAGCACATATTCTCCCACGCCCTCCTCCTTCTCCTGAGCGACCCTGTGCATTGCATTGGGTGCATTGGTTGACGAGCCAGGGTGGCCGTGGTGTCCTCAGGAGGCCACTTACATCACCCATGCTGTGCAAGGGGTGTTTTCTCTATGCATACCACTTATGGAACTGCTGCACAGTGAGCCACATGCCATACAGACTCAGATTTTAAAGGAAAAAATTTTGAAGATGAGGCCCTGTACAATGACGGCTGCATATGTGACACCCCAGAGTCCGGTTGTCACAGTGACATTGCCTCCCTCTATGAGCTGAAGTCATGCTTGGAGGCAGAAAGGGGACCCCTATGCCAGGTAACATAGATTAAATCACAATTCCTGCTGCAGATCAGAAAAGGTAGTTGCCTTATAAATTCTGGCCAGCAGAGGGGGTTGGTGAGTCAGCTAGAAGTGAGCTGAGGGAGTTGTCATGGAAACGAGAGCAGCTGTTAGGAAAATGACAAGGCAGTTAAACGTGAGGTAAAAAGATCTTTCTGGAAGATCCTGTCAGTTCAAGAGAGCTAATCTGTGATGAGGGAACGGACACGAGGAGAGACGGAGAGGCTCTGGGAAAGCTAAAAACGGCCTATAGCAGACCCCAGAGTGAAGCGCTAATAGAGAGAAAGGGATGCCAGAGTCCAGGGTGGGCAGGAGCTGTATGTCCTGCCACTGAATCTGAAAGTACAGGGGACTGTAAGTTCCTGTGCGACGTTGAACACCTGAGGGCACGGCAGCGGATAATGAGCCCGGGGCTGATGGTGAAAAGGATGGTACCCCTGGAATAGGCTCACGCTAACAGCCGTACAGGTTAGAGAAATCATCACAAATAGAGGGTCTCAGCTTAGTTACAAACAGCAGAGACCCACACAAAAAGCGCAGAAGGAAGATCCTAAACCCCCCACCTGGCAAGGTGGATCCCCTGAATGCCTCCAGGTGAGCCGGACTTAAGCTATCACCTGTATGTGGTACTCCGGATTGCAACCAATTGCCAGTAAAAGGTAAAGAAACTGCACCTCTCTGTGTCCTCCTCTCATTTCTCTGCACCCCATCGTTCACAGCCATCTTAACTATTAATCAAACATCTTTGCCCTGGGACTATTGCTCTACCTGTGGAGAGCTATTTTCACCTCAGCTGCGACACACTAACAGTCTCAGGGGATCAGCACCGCAGTGCTGGTCACCTCTGACCAGAATACCACAGGTGTCGTCACGTATTTAATCATCTATAAACTTTATCTTCATTTTTACCACATCTAACAACATCACAAACAACTTTCCGCCCTATTTTATTATTTAATGGACGCCCCAGGGCCATGGACAGGGTCACCACCGCCGTGACACCGTCCCCTATAGAAGTCGACGGTCCCGGTACCGAGTACCCCACGGCCCTGCCCGCACTCACGGGCCTGGGCGCTCCACATACACATGGATGGTACAGTAAAACTGCAAATGGTCATAAAACCAGTCAATTTGGATTATTTTCTTTATTTCTGGCTTCAGATCACTGTAAAATTATGAACCTGTAACGGAATGCATTTTGTGGACTGTGGAAGGGATGTATGTGAACAGAGTGAACACTCATTTCCAGCAGATGATACCGATCTGAAACAAAAAGAAACACAACAAGATGGCAAAAAGCAAGATCTTAACATCCCCTATTTGATGCAATTCCTCTTTTTTAAGTGATTTTTAGTCTAAGTACTCCCATAAATTATTGCAGATTAGTAAATTTTGTTTTTACATACACAGACATGGGTGCATACGAGTAGAAAAAACTGTTTTGTTGCACATAACTCACGCAGACATGTTTGCAGATTAAAAAAACTTTGGAGCTCGTGTGGGGAAGGTGACCTGACGGACGGACTTGTTAGTAAGAAGAAGGGATGGTTTGTGCACTGTAGGCATATGTTTGTAATTACACTAGGGAAACAGCTGGGAAAAGTGTAGATTGAGTGCAGTATCTTGGGTTGACCACAAGATGGCAGGGGTGATTGTGAGTTCAGGACTTGACAGCAGCTTATGGCTAGAGAAACCATTGGTCATGGGGGGCGGAGTTATAGGGAACTGGGAAAGTTATAAATAGGAGAGGAGGGTTCCAGAAAGTTCCAGTCCCAGGAGGAGCTCAAGAGGAGAGGAGTCTGTGACGGAGTGTGTGCTGTGTGGAGAGCTTAACTAGGGGACTGAGGAGAAGTGAAGTCATGGGGGTGGCCCCGACACAAAGAACCGCAGAACAGAACCGACGAGGCCCCGGGGGTACCAAATTGACGATGACTTCTGACCGGTGAAGTGCTGGCGGTGGAAAGGCCTAGGGCAGCCCCAGTGGTTGAGCCGTAAAGAAACGTCACTACGACAGTAGAGAAGTGCAGGTACCCAGGCCTAAATACGGAGAGTTGTGGAAGTGCTGCGGTGTATTGCTGGGGTTGTCAGGAAGACGGCCAATAAACTCAGACCTGTTGTACCTAAAATCTGCCTCCGTCTCGTGTCTTTATCGTCTGTTTGCGGCGAGCAGGGGACCACCCCCCAGTCCGACCTACCTACCTACATTCTCAGAGCACTATCACAGACACGGGTGCAAAGGACACATAGAAAGTCTTTTAGGAAAACTGCACACACTCAAAACTTAATACAGTCCCTCATTACAGCTGCATCCTATACCAACACTAATCAGAGGAGAAATAAAAAATAATAATTTTGAACCAGGAGGAACATGTCTAAGTGGATGAGGAGGTAGAGTTGGTGGAAGAGGTGTAGGTGGGCATAACAGTGTAGGTGGAAGAGGCAAGAGAGGAGTAATCCAACAGTGTTTTTGTATTATTTTCCATTTTTTTTCCTTTTTTCTTTTTTTTATTTTTTATGGAACAAAATAAAAAAATACAATCAATAAAGCTAAAACTAGCAATCTAGAACCAGGAGCCGTATGTCCAAGTGAAGGAAGAGGTTAACTTGGTGGTGTAGGTAGAAGAGGAAAGGGAGGAGTAATTCGACACTGTTTTGTGTTGTTTTGTTTTTGAGTATATTTTAGGGAACTGGCTTAAAAGAAAATAGAATGAACCCAAAATAAACTAACAAGCTACTACCTGGGGGCAGAGGTCCAATTGGAGGAGGTGAACATGGCTGTGTAGGTGGAAGAAGCAGAGGATGAAGTATCCAATACAGTTTTTTGCACATTTTATTTGTGGAGCAGGCATCCAAATAAAATTAATGTCAATTAAAGTTGAATACTGGCTGGGTGCGGCTGGTATAGTTGCCTAGTCATCCAAAGGTATGGACTAGTCTTGTGAGATCCATGCCTAGTTCATTTTAATGAATTTTAGTTGTGGCTGTGGACAGGCAGATGCACCTGTCTGTGATCACACCCCCTGCAATATTAAATACACTCTCAGACAGAACACTTGCCTCAAGGCAGGTTAGCACCTCCAAGGCATATATGGCAAGCTCAGGTCATGTGTCCAATTTGTATCACCCAGATGTTAAAAATGGGGCAGACCCATCAGTTAGTATGTGGAGTCATGTGTACAGGTACTCTTCCACCATGTTGTTGTAATATTGCCTCCTGTTAATATGGGCCATATCAGATGATGGTGCTGGATACAGTAGTGTGGTGTAATTATAAGGTTTTGCCACATTTTGGCCATGCTAACTCTGACTTCAAAGGTGGTGGTGGTGCCCCAGCTGCGTTGGTGACTTCCTCTTCCACTTCTGCCTTGTTCTTCCACTGAGCCTCTGCTGTCAGGTTGATGAAACATCAGTAGTTTCTCAACCAGCGTATGCTTGTATTTAAGTATTTTGCAATTCCACTCCTGTGATGGAAGTAATGATGGTACATTGTCCATGTAGCGGGAATCCAGCAGGGTTGCCACCCAATAATTAGCACTGGTAACAGTACAGTCAGCTCAGGGGTCATTCCACAGGAACAGCAGCATATGTGTGCCAGGCTTCCCAGCGGCAAGGACAAGCTGTCCTCAGTGAGTGGTGTATACTCTGAGTCCTCTGGGCAGCACAGTAGCTCAGTGGTTAGCACTGCAGCACTGGAGTCCTGGGTTCACCAATCCCACCAAGAAAAACATCTGCAAGGAGTTTGCATGTTCTCCCCGTGTTTGCGTGGCTTTCCTCTGGGTACTCTGGTTTCCTCCCACATTTCAAAGACATACTGATAGGGAATATAGACTGTGAGCCCCATTGGGGACAGCAATGATAATGTGTGCAAACTGTAAAGCGCTGTAGAATATGTTAGCGCTATATAAAGATTATTATTATTATTATTATTATTATTATTATTATTATTATTATCCCCCAGCCACACTCCAGTGATTAGGGTGAGCTGCTTTGAATGCCATCCTGCCGTGAACATGTTTGTTTCTCCTCCTCCTTCCAAACTGTCCCACACTGTACAGTTGGGTACCTGTCCACTGTTAGGACAGTAACCTACACTCCAATCCACGTGTGGATGACATGCATGATAATGTGAATTGACACTGCTCCTCCTGCTCCTTCTCTTCCTGAGCCACCACCGAGAAGAGATGACCCAGAAGGGACAAGTCCTGTCTCTGAAACAGATGCTGCTTCTTTTCATGGTGGGGAAAGCAGCTGTGGCAGTGACCACAGCCTCTGCCCCCTAATGATGTCCCAGTGAGTACCCCAAAATGCACTGGGATTCTCAAAAAAAATCATTGGAAGTAAAAAAAAAAAAAAAAAAGGTAGAATTTTTTTATTTGAAATATATTAGAAAAGTGATTAGATTATTGAATTAAATGTACTATGAAAGTCACCTTTGGTTTCGGAACACCCCTTAATTCTGCATAATATTGATTTCATCACTTTATGAAAAGCAGTTGCTTATGTGACTAAGTTTATAAGAGCGCATAAAAAAATTATGTTCATCCAGAAAAAGACGATTTTCCATCTGTATTGTCAACCTATAGCATTCATTTTTATACCTCAGAAGTGAGTAAAATTTACAAAATGCAGGGTCCATTGTTAGTAATGGAAGGGCAGCATGGTGGCTCAGTGGTTACCATTGCAGCGCTGGAGTCCTGGTTTCATTTCCCACCAAGGACAACATCTGCAAGGATTTTGTATGTATGTTCTCCCCACGTTTGCATGGGTTTCATCCCACACTCCAAAGACATACTGATAGGGAATATAGATTGTGAGCCCCATCGGCGACAGTGATGATAATGTGTGAAAACTGTGAAGCGCTGCGGAATATGTTAGCGCTATATAAAAATAAAGTGTCATGATCCAGGATGGGGTTTCGCTTTGGCCCGTCCTGGTCAAACAGGGGGTTAATTGTTTCTGCCTCTCTCTGGCAGAGGGGGGCTATTTAATGCTCACTGGACCTGGGTCCGGTGTCAGTTATACTCCTGCCCTCGGCTGAGTTAGTTGACCTCTTGTGTACGTGTGCCTTGTGCCTGATAACTTGTTGCTTGTTTGGTTTTGATCCGGTTTTGTCCCTGTTAAAAGTTCTGCCTTTCCCTCTTGTACCGCACCACCCTCTCATGTATGACTCTCTGCTTGTGACTTGACTATTCTCTGCTCATCCCTTTTGTACCGCACCGCCCTCTCGTGTATGACCTCTGCTTGTCTGACCTGCGTTTTCCTCTCCTCTACTACAGTATTCCTGCAGTAGGTACATTACATCATCTGCAGTAGTAGGACACTAAGCCCTGCCCCCTGCAGTCACATGATCATAGGTCCTGGTACTCCTTTCTATTTTCTGTGCCTCAGGTCCTGTCTGCTTAAACCTTCACTACCGTATTGGGCCCTGTGCTCTCCCACAGTGTGGGTAAGTCACCCTGCTCAGCCATGGCAGTTGCCGATGCTGACAGGATCCTGACGTAAAGATTATTATTATTTACTAGCTGAAGAGCCCGGCGCTGCCCGGGCATAGTAACTAACTGTGGTTAGTTATAGCAAATTATAATTATCCTCCATCCCATAGTCCCGTGCCCATATACCCATCATACATATCCACGATCCCATAGGCCCGTGCCCATATACCCATCATACATATCCTCCATCCCATAGTTGATTGCCCATATACCATCACATATCCTCCATCCCATAGTCGAGTGCCCATATACCCATCAGACATCCTTCATCTCATAGTCCCATGTCCATATACCCATCATACATATCCTCCATCCCATAGTCCCGTGCCCATATACCCATCATACATATCCTCCATCCCATAGTCCAGTGTCCATATACCCATCACACATCCTCCATCCCATAGTCCCGTGCCCATATACCCATTACACATCCTCCATCCCATAGTCCTGTGCCCATATACCCATCATACATATCCTCCATCCCATAGTCGAGTGTCCATATACCCATCATACATCCTTCATCTCATAGTCCCATGCCCATATACCCATCATACATATCCTCCATCCCATAGTCCCGTGCCCATATACCCATCATACATATCCACGATCCCATAGGCCCGTGCCCATATACCCATCATACATATCCTCCATCCCATAGTTGATTGCCCATATACCATCACATATCCTCCATCCCATAGTCGAGTGCCCATATACCCATCAGACATCCTTCATCTCATAGTCCCATGTCCATATACCCATCATACATATCCTCCATCCCATAGTCCCGTGCCCATATACCCATCATACATATCCTCCATCCCATAGTCCAGTGTCCATATACCCATCACACATCCTCCATCCCATAGTCCCGTGCCCATATACCCATTACACATCCTCCATCCCATAGTCCTGTGCCCATATACCCATCATACATATCCTCCATCCCATAGTCGAGTGTCCATATACCCATCATACATCCTTCATCTCATAGTCCCATGCCCATATACCCATCATACATATCCTCCATCCCATAGTCCCGTGCCTATATACCCATCATACATATCCTCCATCCCATAGTCCCGTGCCCATATACCCGTCATACATATCCTCCATCCCATAATCCAGTGCCCATATACCCATCATACATATCCGCCATCCCATAGTCCGTGCCCATATACCCGTCATACATATCCTCCATCCCATAGTCCAGTGCCCATATACCCATCACACATCCTCCATCCCTTAGTCAACCATTATGACATCATAATGAGCGGCGGGGCTTGCAATCTATGATGACATCAGCGTCGCCATGGCAACCATTGTGACATCATAATAAGGGGCGGGGCTTGACACGCACACACTTTTTCCCCAGTATGTAGATAGGGGCAAAATTGTTTGGTGAATTGGAACGCGCGGGGTTAAAATTGCATCTCACAACATAGCTTAGGACGCTCTCGGGGTCCAGACGTGTGACTGTGCAAATTTTGTGGCTGTAGCTGCGACGGTGCGGATGCCTATCCCGGACATACACACACACACATACATACATGCATACATACACACTTTGAGCTTTATATATTAGATTATAAATCGGATGCTATACGGATGATTCATATGGGTTCCACTATTTTTTTTGCACACCCATAGACTTCAAGAAGCGAGTCTCATTCGAAATACGTATTGGAGAAGTGGAGGGCACCGCTCCTAAATTTCAAAACAAGAGGGCTCACTAAGGGCCTGGAAAAAACATGACATAGAAGAGCAAGAAAAAAGATCACGCCCATATATAAAGGAGCACCTCAATTGTATTTATAAAGAATAATGACACTTTATTAGACAATATTATAAAAAGCAAAAAAGCACACAAAGCATATTAAAAACATTTAAAATACAAACAGGACCTACAATGAGTGATGCCTTTTTATAGAAGCAATGACTTACAACACCTACTAATCTCCCAAAGAACCAGATAAGTAATAAATATAATATATATGTAGCAGCATCAGATAATGCTTCAGTGGCTATAAAGTGCATATGAGAAATACCATGTGGGCCCAGAGATCCACAGAAAAGAAAAAAATAGCGTATGAGAAGAGAGTAATTTAACCTGTTGAGTGCAGGTCTCTCAGCAATGGCAAAAGGTAAAAATACCAATAGCGCACAGATTTTATAAAAGATGGCAAAAAAAACCTTAAATGGCTATAAAGTGCATAACAATAGTACCATATGGGCCCAGAGAAACACAAAAAGGCATGTGAGAAGAAAGTAATAAGCCTGTTAAATACAGGTCCCTCAACATAGCCTAAGAAGAGAAACTAGTAGCACACAATTTTAGGGAAGATAACAAACCCATTCCTGGGCTGAAGTATGCTCACTAGGGTGACCAGATCTCATATGGGGGGGAAAAAATGTCAGAATCTTGTTCGTCTGGACCCCACAAAACGATTCCCCTTTCCAGATATTGAGAGAGCCAAAATTTGAGCTCGATCAAACGACGTTAACCCGTGCTGCTCGTCGCTCAAAGTTTGAAAAAATCCAAATTGAGGTATTTTAAGATTTAGGTATTTTGCATAGTCTGTTAGACTATAAAGAATGTGACAACAACATTGCAGAAATAGCCCTGACCAAATTTTCGAACCATTTGTGGTATTTGAATGCAGAGTTGGTGGGATTATCGTTTTTTGATCCCACCATTACAGACAATGAAAAGTTGTTAATGGCTAATAAATTGCTCAGTAGCACAGATGAACCATCAGAGCACGCTAACCTACATGAGTTGATAATTTTACATAGTTATCTAATCTATTCTAGAGCTTTTGTTAAAGTAGTTTTTGAAGCATCAGCATATAATGCTTGGCATTTGCTTACAACTTGCAGGACATATTGCTTTTGTTCTTCATCTTTTGTCAGAAGGTCGTTAAAGTCGGTTACTTCCTACCTCTTTTAATTTTTCTTTACTAACTTTTGGATTTACAACCCTAGCGTGCTCTGATGGTTCATCTGTGCTACTGAGCAATTTATTAGCCATTAACAACTTTTCATTGTCTGTAATGGTGGGATCAAAAAACGATAATCCCACCAACTCTGCATTCAAATGCCACAAATGGTTCGAAAATTTGGTCAGGGCTATTTCTGCAATGTTGTTGTCACATTCTTTATAGTCTAGCAGACTATGCAAAATACCTAAATGTTAAAATACCTCAATTTGGATTTTTTCAAACTTTGAGCGACGAGCAGCACGGGTTAACGTCGTTTGATCGAGCTCAAATTTTGGCTATCTCAATATCTGGAAAGGGGAATCGTTTTGTGGGGTCCAGACGGACAAAATTCCTGACATCGATTTTTTGCGGTCACCCTAGTGCTCACACACCAGAGTGAGTGTGGATCCTAGAGTATGAGCCAGGGCCCTGGCAGTAGGGAGAAAGATGGTGTGGGATATGTTCCCATGCGTATCGCCACAATTGTGGCTTCCTCAGGGAAAAAGATAGCATCATCATAAAGCGCTGCGGAATATGTTAGCGCTATATAAAAATAAAGATTATTATTATTTATTAAAAATCGGATGCTATACGGATGATTCATATGGGTTCCACTTTTTTTTGCACACCCATAGACTTCAACAAGCGAGTCTCATTCAAAATACAGAAGAGACCGAAGGGTGCTGTGACATTTCTCACACAGACATTTTCTGACTGTAATCTGGATAGCCCAATTCCATAACATTGCTCTAAGTGCTCTGTCTGAGGTCAGGTTTATTTATTTTTTCGCAGACAGCACTTGGACAAATATTAGTCGTGTGCGAACATAGCCTGACAATACTTGTTGCAATAAAGCTTATCGCAACAAGTAATAGCAGTTGCTCAAGCAATAAATTGGGAACATTGGAAAAATGTTGTTCCCCACCTCTGCTCCACATGCATAGATCCACATCACATATGGGGCAGGAGCTGACAGGCATGGGTGAGAATGCCTTACTGCAGTCTATGGAGTGAATGTGATAAGCCACTGATCACAGGGAGGAGCACTATGGAGGACTTAACCCTTACCTCTCCTGCACAGTACATACAACAGCACAAGCTGGGAGCAAGGAGGGAGGTAAGGGTTAACTCTCACATACAGAGATGAGGAGGCAGCACATCAGAGTACATGGTGTGGCAGAAGAGCAGTTTGGGGAGCACACAGAATATCCCATCTGCAGGCTACATGTGGTGGAGGTGAGGGGGCACTTTACTGCTGGACCCAGTATTCAGTAGGAATACTCAGACCCAGTGTTTTATCTCCTATCAGCTGCATGGAAAAGACAGGGAGACGCAGTGGCTACTAATAAGCTGCTCTCCCTGAACATAAACTACAGCCCCACAAAACTACAATCCTACAACTTTCACTCCACAGTGTGAAAGGACAACGAAGGTGCTGTGACCTACTCAGCACAGCAGACACTAGGTGGTATCTGGGCTCCTCTTAGAAACTGCTTGTCCATTATCTGCAGTAGATGGGTGTTGTAGTTGTGCTTCCTCCTGACCACTCTGCCTCCTGCACAGGTTTCACCAGCTCTCTCTGCAAGCCAGGAGCTTAGCAGCCCCGCATCCACCAATGAGAAGATGGGGCGGGGCTACAGCTGCAATGACAATGCTGAGAAAGATCAGTTCTTCTCCAGCTGTCTGGCTGTGTCAGGAGGCTGCACAGGAACAGTGAGGGGGCCGGATTTAAGGCCTCTTTTATTATTTACTGCAAAGTCAAAAGTTTACATACACTAAGATTACTATGCCTATAAACAATTCTGAACTGCCCATATGAATATGTCATGTGTTTGGAAGCTTCTGATTGTTAATTAGTTAACTGATTGTTAATTAGAGACACACATATGGATGTATTTTAATGCACACCTGAAACACGCTGCTTCTTTTTGTAGCATTATGGGAAAGTCTCAAGAAATCAGGCAAGATATCAGGAAGGGAATTGTGGACTTGCACAAGTCTGGCTCATCCTTGGGTACAATTTCAAGATACCTGAAGGTGCCTTGTTCATCTATACAAACAATTATATGCAAGTACAAGCAAGATGGGAATGTCCAGCCATCATACCACTCAGGGAGGAGATGGGTTCTGTGTCCCTGAGACGAATGTACTTTGGTCCAACTTGTGCATATCAACCCAAGGGCAAAAGCAAAAGACCTTGTGATGATGACAGAAGCTGGTAAGATTGCGTCAATATCCACAGTGAAACATGTACTATATCAACATGGGCTGAAAGGCCACTCTGCCAGGAAGAAGGCATTACTTAATAAAACATAGAAAAAGACTAATGTTTGCAAATGCACACAGGAACAAAGACCTTAATTTTTGGAGACATGTCCTGTGGTCTAATGAAACTAAAATTGATTTTTTTGGCCATAATTATTATTATTATTATGCATTTATATAGCGCCATTTGTTCCATGGCGCTTTACATGTGAAAAGGGGAAATGATGGCCATCTTTACGATTGGAGGAAAAAGGGAGACTCTTGGAGGCTTAAAAACACCATCCCAATTGTGAAACATGGGGGTAGTAGCATAATGTTGTGGGTTTGTTTTGCTGCAGGAGTGACTGGTACACTTCACAAAATAGATGGCATCATCATGAGAAAAGAAGATTATGTGGAAATACTTAAGCAACATCTCAAGACATCAGCCAGGAAGTTAAATGACCCAAAGCATTCTGACAAAATGGTAACAAAGTGGCTTAAGGATAACAAAGTAAATGTTTTGGAGTGGAGATCACAAAGCCCTGATCTTAATCCTATTGAAAATTTATAGGCAAAGATAAAAAGGCAGGTGCGAGCCAAGCAACCTACAAACCTGGATCATTTACATCAGTTTTCTCAGGAGGAATGGGTCTAAATTCCAACCAACTATTGTGAGAAGCCAGTGGAAGGATATCCCAAATGTTTGACCCAAGTCATTCAGTTTAATGGAAATGGTACCAAATACTAACGAAATGTATGTAGACTTTTGACTTTGCAGTAAGCAATAAAAACGCCTTAAAACATTTTCTTTCGCATTATTCTGGCATTTGGCAAATATTAATAATTATGGTAATCCTAATTGACCTAAAATGGGAAAGGTTTATTCTGATTTCATCTCAGATATTGAGAAAAACATGCATCTTTTTATATAGTGTATGTAAACTTTTTGTTTTAACGGTACAAATGGCAAGGAGTCAACAGCAGAGTAGAATTATTTTTTAGGCACTTTAGGCACACTACTCGTACAGCCTCTGCTGCAGAGAAAACAAATGTTTTTGGAACAGCAGTTTATTAGGCATCCGGACCCGAACAGTAAACCAGATATTCGGTAAAATGTCCGTGTTTAAGGGTCAGCACAGGAAGCTAAGTGTCCAGTAAGGACCCCAAACTTTACTGTTCAAGTTCGCTCATCCTTAGTCAGTACTTATTGTTTTGTTATGTCAAATCCATCATTGCAATATAAGATATGTGTTTTGGAGAAGACATCACTTGAATCAACGTTTACATACAAAAACTAAGAGACCACTGCAAAATTTTCAGTTTGTCTGATTTTTCTCTTTATAGGTATATTTCTGAGTAAAATGTAAATTGTTATTTTATTCTATAAACTACTGACAACATGTCTTCAAATTTCCAAGCACTAAATTTTGTATTTATTTTCAGAAAATGAGAAATGGTCAAAATAACAAAAAAAATGCAGTGCTTGCAGACCACAAATAATGCTAAGAAAACAAGTTCATAATCATTTAGAAACAACAATACTAATGTTTTAACTCAGGAACAGTTCAGAAATCAATATTTTGTGGAATAACCATGATTTGTGATCACAGCTTTCATACGTCTTGGCATGCTTTCCACCAGTCTTTCACACTGCTTTTTGGTGACCTTATGCCACTCCTGGTACAAAAATAAAATCAGTTCTTTGTTTGATGACTTGTGACTATCCATCTTCCTCTTGATTACATTCCAGAGGTTTTAAATGGGGTTTGGGCTGGCCACGATGAGGATTTGATGTGGTGGTCCTTCATCCACACATTGATTGACCTAGCTTTGTGGCATGGCGCATTGTCCTGCTGGAAAAAACAGTCCTCAGAGTTGGGGAACATTGCTTCAGCAGAAGGAATCAACTGTTTTTCCAGGATAGCCTTGCATGCGGCTTGATTCATACGTCCTCTGCAAAGACTAACCTGCCCAATTCCAGCCTTGCTGAAGCATCCCCAGATCATCACCAATCCTCCAAAAAATTTAACAGTGGGTGCAAGACACTGTGGCTGTGCAGTGGTCTCTTAATTTTTGCCATATCTGTACACATAAATTATTCCGAATATATTTCTGAAGTAACACAGTAGTGCTTTAAAGTTTGTCAAACATTCAGAATTTTCTAAATTCTGCATAAATTTGAACTAAAACTACATCTACGAGTACAACTACATAAAACAAAAGAGTCAAAATATAAAAATTTCTAAGTTTTTAAAATGAGGAAATAATCCAAATCCTGTGACTGGCAAAAGTATGTGAACATTTGCTTTCAGTATCTGGTGTGACTATCTGTGCAGCAATAACTGAATTTAAATGCTTCTGGTAATTGTTGATTAGCCCTTCACATCAGTTTGAAGGATTTTCAGCCCATTCCTCCCTTCAAAACAGCTTCAAAAGAGTTCTGTTTGTGGGATTTCTCATATGAACTCCTAATTTTTGGTCCTTCCACAAAATTTCTATTGGATTAACCCCTTTCTGACATCAGACGTACTATCCCGTCCAGGGGACCCGGGCCCCTATGCACATGGACGGGATAGTACGTCTAGCGTGATCAGCGGCGCCCACGTGGTGAGCGCCGCTGATTGCGGCTGGGTGTCAGCTGATTATCACAGCTAACACCCGGCACAATGTGTCAGGGGTGGTTACGGACCACCCCCGACACATTAACCCCTTGTACACCGCGATCAAACATGATCGCGGTGTATCGGGGGTTAAAGGGAAGCATCGGCAGGGAGGGGGCTCCCTCCGTGCTTCCCTGAGCCCCCCACAGCAGCGCAATGTTCAGCGCTGCCGCGGGGGGCTCCTTTCCTGCAGGCTCCCGAATCCAAGATGGCGACGGGGGCCTTTGGGGGCCTGCAGGGAGCTGACTTCCTCAGTGCCTGTAAAGCGCAGGCATGAGGAAGTCTGCAGCAGTGCCTGTGACAGATCGCTGATCTGTCACAGTGATTTGTGATGTGACAGATCAGCGATCTGTCACAGGACAGTGAAAAAAATGTTAAAATAATTTCTAAAAAATCGCCAAATAAATTAGAAAAAAAAAAATATTCCCCCAATAAATCCATTTTTTGGAAATAAAAAAACAAATAAAAGTACACATATTAGGTATCGCCGCATCTGTAACGACCTGCCCTATAAAACTGTTCCATTAGTTAACCCCTTTAGCGAACTCCTTAAAAAATAAAAATAAAAAACAAAGCAAAAAATAATGATTTATTTTCATACCGCCAAACAAAAAGTGCAATAACGTGCTATCAAAAAGACGCATATAAATATCCATGGTACCGCTGAAAACGTCATCTTGTCCCGCAGAAAACGAGCCACCACACAGCATCATCAGCAAAAAAATTAAAAAGTTATAGCTCACAGAATAAAGTGATGCAAAAATAATTATTTTTTATATAAAAGAGTTTTCATTGCATAAAAGCGCCAAAACATAAAAAAAATCTAAATGAGGTATCGCTGTAATCGTACTGACCTGAAGAATAAAACCGCTTTATCAATTGGGGTTTGGGGGGTAAACGCACCCCCCAAAAGAAATTCATGAAACGCTGGTTTTTGTTCATCCTGCGTCCCAAAAATCAGAATAAAAAGCGATCAAAAAATGTCACGTGCCCGAAAATGGTACCAATACAAACGTCAACTCGTTCCACAAAAAATAAGACCTCACATGACTCGGTGGGTCAAAATACGGAAAAAATATAGCTCTCAATATGTGGTGATGCAAAAACTATTTTTACAATAAAAAGCGTCTTTTAGCGTATGACAGCTGCCAAAAATAAAAACCCGCCATAAATAGTAAATTAAACACCCCGTTATCACCCCCTTAGTTAGGGAAAAATAATAAAATTAAAAGAAAATGTATTTATTTCCATTTTCCCATTAGGGTTAGGGTTAGGGCTAGGGTTAGGGCCAGGGCTAGGGTTAGGGTTAGGGCTAGGGCTAGGGTTAGGGTTAGGGCTAGGGTTAGGGCTGAGATTAGGGTTAGGGATGTGTTGGGGTTCGAGTTGGAGTTAGAATTGGGGGTTTCCACTGTTTGGGCACATCAGGTGCTCTCCAAATGCAACATGGCGTCTGATCTCAATTCCAGCCAATTCTGAGTTGAAAAAGTCAAATGGTGCTCCTTCCCTTCCAAGCTCTGCCATGCGCCCAAACAGTGTTTTACCCCCACATGTAGGGTATCAGCCTACTCAGGACAAACTGCAAAACAACTTTTGGGGTCCAATTTCTCCTGTTACCCTTAGGAAAATAAAAAATTGGGGGCAAAAATATTATTTTTGTGGAAAAAAATTATTTTTTTATTTTCACGCCCGGGCGTTATAAACTTCTGTGAAGCCCTTGGGGTTCAAAGTGCTCACCACACATCTAGATAAGTTCCTTAGGGGGTCTAGTTTCCAAAATGGGGTCATTTGTGGGGGGTTTCCACTGTTTAGCTACATTAGGGGCTCTCCAAAGGCAACATGACACCAGCAGACCATTCCATCAAAGTCTGCATTCCAAAATGTCACTACTTCCCTTCCGAGCCCCAACGTGTGCCCATACAGTAGTTTTCTCCCACATATGGGGTATCAGCGTACTCAGGACAAATTGGACAACAACTTTTGGGGTTCAATTTCTCCTGTTACCCTTGGGAAAATAAAAAAATTGGGGACTAATTGATCATGTTTGCGGAAAAAATAAGATTTTTTTATTTTCATGCCCGGGCATTATAAACTTCTGTGAAGCCCTTGGGGGTTCAAAGTGCTCACCACACATCTAGATAAGTTCCTTAGGGGGTCTAGTTTCCAAAATGGGGTCATTTGTGGGGGTTTCCACTGTTTTGTTACATCAGAGGTTTTCCAATCGCGACATGGTGTCCGATCTCAATTCCAGCCAAAAACGTCAAATGGCGCTGCTTCCCTTCCGAGCTCTGCCATGCGCCCAAATAGTGGTTTACCCCCACATGTGGGGTATCAGCGTGCTCAGGACAAATTGCACAATAACTTTTAGGGTCCTGTTACCCTTGGGAAAATAAAAATTGGGGCTGAAAAGATCACTTTTGTGGAAAAAATATGATTTTTTATTTGTACGGCTGTACGTTATAAACTTCTGTGAAGCCCTTGTGGGTTCAAAGTTCTCACCACATATCTAGATAAGTTCCTTGGGGGTCTAGTTTCCAAAATGGTGTCATTTGTGGGGGGTTTCCACTGTTTAGGTACATCAGGGGCTCTCCAAGCGTGACATGGCGTCTGATCTGAATTCCAGCCAATTTTGCATTGAAAAAGTCAAACGGTGCTCCTTCTCTTCTGAGCTCTGCCATGCACCGAAACAGTGGTTCCCCCCCACATATCAGGTATCAGCGTACTCAGGACAAATTGCACAATAACTTTTGCAGTCCAATTTCTCCTGTTACCCTTGGTAAAATAAAAAAAATTGAACCTGCAGTATTTTTTTTGTGAAAAAAAATTAGATGTTCATTTTTTTTTTAAATATTAAAAAAATTCCTGTGACGCACCTAAAGTGTTAATTAACTTCTTGAATGTGGTTTTGAGCACCTTAAGGGGTGCAGTTTTTAGAATAGTATCACTTTTGGGTATTTTCTATCATATAGACCCCTTAAAGTGGCTTCAAATGTGATATGGTCTGTAAAAATAAAATGGTGTTGCAAAAATGAGAAATCGCTGGTCAATTTTTAACCCTTATAACTTCCTAACAAAAAAAAATTTTGGTTCCAAAATTGTGCTGATGTAAAGTAAACATGTGGGAAATGTTACTTATCAAGTTTTTTGTGTGCCATATCTCTGTGATTTAAGGGCATAAAAATTCAAAGCTGGAAAATTGCGAAATTTTCAAAATTTTTGCCAAATTTCCGTTTTTTTCACAAATAAACGCAAGTTATTTGAATGAAATTTTATGACTATCATGAAGTACAATATGTCATGAGAAAACAATGTCAGAATCACCGGGACCCATGGAAGCATTCCAGAGTTATGACCTCTTAAAGGGACAGTGGTCAGAATTGTAAAAATTGGCCCGGTCATGAACGTACAAACCACCCTTGGGGGTGAAGGGGTTCATGTCAGTACTTTGCCTTGGCCCTTCCAAATCTTTATTCTACTTTAACCATTTTTTTAAATAAAATGACTTGCATGCTTTGGGTCAAAGTCTCGCTGCGTGAGCCACATTCCTTTGAGATTTAGCTCATGGACAAATGTCCGGACATTTTCCTTGATCTTTGGCATTTGCCTTGATCATTTGCAAACTGCAGCTATGTTCTTTTTGGAAAGCAGTGGCTTTCTCCATGCAATCCTGCCATGCATACCATTGTTGTCAGTGGACTCCTGATGGTGTACTCATAAACATTAACTTTTGTTAATGTGAGAGAGGCCTTTAAATGCATAAAGAGTAGAGTTGAGCGATACCGTCCGATACTTCAAAGTATCGTATCGGATGGTATCGGCCGATCTTTAAAAAAAGTATCGGTATCGCCGATTCCGATACCGGAAGTCCCATTCAAGTCTATGGGACTTCCGGTATCGGAATAAGAAAAACCCTTTCCTGCCCTTGTACAGCCTCTCTGGGGTCTGTACGGGCCTTTCGGGGGGCTGTGCCGGCCTGCCAGGGGGTCTGTGCAGGCTCCGGTGGTCTGTGCCGGCCTGCCGGTGGTCTGTGCAGGCTCCGGGGGGCTGTGCCGGCCTGCCGGGGGGCTGTGCCGGCCTGCCGGGGGGCTGTGCCGGCCTGCCGGTGGTCTGTGCAGGCTCCGGGGGTCTGTGCAGGCATCGTCCGATGGGACTACAAGTCCCATCGGGCGATGCCTGCTACCATGACAGTGATTGACACATTAGCCAATGATGGGACAGTAGTAGTCCCATCATCCGGCTAATGTGTTAAATGTAAAAAAAAAAAAAATTACATGCTACATACATACAACATGCATACTACATACATGCTACATTCATACTACATACTACATACATGCTACATTCATACTACATAAATACTACATGCAACATACATACTACATATATACTACATGCATGCTACATACATACTGCATGCTACATACATACCACATATATACTACATATATACTACATGCATGCTACATGCATGCTACATGCTACATACATAACACATATATACTACATGCATGCTACATACATACTACATGCTACATACTACATATATACTACATGCATGCTACATACTACATGCTACATACATACTACATATATACTACATGCATGCTACATACATACTGCATGCTACATGCATGCTACATACATACTACATACATACTACATGCTACATACATACCACATATATACTACATACATACAATACATTCATACAATACATACATAGACATACAGTACATATAACATAGAGTAACATACTTACCAATACTTGTCACATTGTTCCCCGAAGCCATTGTCTTTTCCGGGATAAATATTAACATAACAAACCACAAAAATACTCACCCACGATCCGAAGCAGTCCACGAGTGTGTCCCACGACGATCTTGGGTAGAGAACTGCAGCATCAGCTGTTACTGCCGTTCTCTACGGGCTGCAGGAATCCAATGACGGAAGGTAGGTATCCTTCCGCACTGTATTCCTCCGCCACTTAAAAAAAAAAAAAGTCCCTAGTCTCACTTTATGCCATTGCTGTGTGGGAAATTCCCACGCAGCAATGGCATAAAGTGAGACTAGGGACTTTTTTTTTTTTTAAGTGGCGGAGGAATACAGTGCGGAAGGATACCTACCTTCCGTCATTGGATTCCTGCAGCCCGTAGAGAACGGCAGCAACAGCTGATGCTGCAGTTCTCTACCCAAGATCGTCGTGGGACACACTCGTGGACTGCTTCGGATCGTGGGTGAGTATTTTTGTGGTTTGTTATGTTAATATTTATCCCGGAAAAGACAATGGCTTCGGGGAACAATGTGACAAGTATTGGTAAGTATGTTACTCTATGTTATATGTACTGTATGTCTATGTATGTATTGTATGAATGTATTGTATGTATGTAGTATATATGTGGTATGTATGTAGCATGTAGTATGTATGTAGTATATACATATGTAGTATGTATGTAGCATGTAGTATGTATGTAGTATGTATGTAGTATGTATGTGGTATGTATGTAGCATGTAGTATGTATGTAGCATGCATGTAGTATATATGTAGTATGTATGTAGCATGTAGTATGTATGTAGTATGTATGTAGTATGTATGTGGTATGTATGTAGCATGTAGTATGTATGTAGCATGCATGTAGTATATATGTAGTATGTATGTAGCATGTAGTATGTATGTAGTATGTATGTGGTATGTATGTAGCATGTAGTATGTATGTAGCATGCATGTAGTATATATGTAGTATGTAGTATGTATGTAGTATGTATGTGGTATGTATGTAGCATGTAGTATGTATGTAGCATGCATGTAGTATATATGTAGTATGTAGTATGTATGTAGTATGTATGTGGTATGTATGTAGCATGTAGTATGTATGTAGAATGCATGTAGTATGTATGTAGCATGCATGTAGTATGTATGTAGTATGTATGTAGTATGTATGTAGCATGTATGTAGTATGTATGTAGCATGTAGTATGTATGTAGCATGTATGTAGTATGTATGTAGCATGTAGTATGTATGTAGCATGCATGTAGCATGTATGTAGTATGTAGTATGTATGTAGCATGCATGTAGTATGTATGTAGCATGTAGTATGTATGTAGCATACATGTAGTATGTATGTAGTATTTTTTTTTTTTTTTTTTTTTAACATTTAACACATTAGCCGGATGATGGGACTACTACTGTCCCATCATTGGCTAATGTGTCAATTACTGTCATGGTAGCAGGCATCGCCCGATGGGACTTGTAGTCCCATCGGACGATGCTTGCACAGACCCCCGGACATCAGCACAGCCCCCCGGCAGGCCGGCACAGCCCCCCGGCAGGCCGGTACAGACCCCCACAGGGTGCACAGACCACCGGCAGGCCGGCACAGCCCCCCGGCAGGCCGGTACAGACCCCGGGCAGTCCACACAGCCCCCCGGCAGGCCGGCACAGCCCCCCGGCAGGCCGGCAGAGACCCCCGGAAGGCCCGAAATGACGGCGCATCATGATGCGCACACACCGCGCATCATGATGACGTCAGGCCGTCAATCAACTGAACTTCCGATTCCGATGCCGAATTCCGATATTGAAAAAATATCGGAAGTCGGTATCGGAATTCCGATACAGCAAGTATCGGACGATACCCGATACTTGCGGTATCGGAATGCTCAACACTAAAAAAGAGGTTACCTTGGGTTCCTTTGTAAACTTGAAATAACAAAAAAAAAACTGATTGGCACATCTAAACTAGTCCGAATAGGTGCATACCAGGAGCAGCTACCTCCATATACAATATACAAAAAAGGTTGCACTCTATCATGCTA
Organism: Dendrobates tinctorius; assembly: GCF_039654945.1. Lineage (NCBI taxonomy): Eukaryota > Metazoa > Chordata > Amphibia > Anura > Dendrobatidae > Dendrobates > Dendrobates tinctorius. Next base: position 6,012,808 of record NW_027361673.1, read on the forward strand.
AAGCATGTCAATGTGAAATACATAAAATATGAATAGCAATATGGCTTTTGAAATTAGGAACAAATGAATGAGACACTTTGCACAAAATTTGGCCAAATAATGTCTACCCATCAACCAACGTCAAGGTGGTCCCATAATTCTGATGTGTCCCTATCCAATGTGAACACCTCTCTTAGGCCGGAGTCACACTAGAGAGAAATACGGATGAGTGCTATGCGATAAAAAATCGCTGACATCACTGAGCCTGTGCTGACTCCCGCCTAACCCGTGGTGAAATGACAGCATGGGAAAATGTTCAGAAACTTTACCACGCTAATGAGTTCATGTCCGGTCAGGCGGAGAGGCTGCAAAGCTTTTCACTCATTCCTCCATGGTTTACAGCCGGGGCGGTTGCATTAGCACTGCTCCCGGTTGTAAACTATTTAACCCCTTGAGATGGATTGCAGCATGGGACATGACTGTATGGCGGATAAGTATAGGAAATTGTTGCTTCTTTATTTTAGATTATTTTACAGGAGAACAATGGCTTCGATTGGATGATGAGTTAAATAAATATGGCAAAAATGTGTGTTTAATTATTTCATTAAAAGTCTTTATTCTTAATGTGTGTTTTTGTTTAACCCTTTCAGATTAGTGGATTAATAATGGAAACCTGCAACCTCGCCATTATTAACCAGGCTTAATGTCACCTTACAATAGCAAGGTAACATTAACCCCTTATTACCCCATATGCCACCTGCTACAGGGCAATGGGAAGAGAGAGGCTATGTGCCAGAATTGGCGCATCTTACTGATGCGCCTTTTCTGGGGTGGCTGGGGGCAGATGTTTTTAGCCGGGGGGGCCAATAACCATGGTCCCTCTCTAGGCTAATAAAATTTGCCCTCAGTCACTGGCTTTCCTTCTCTGGTGGAGAAAATTGCGCAGGAGCCCACGCCAGTTTTTTCTATGATTTAATTCTTTAATTTAACACATACAGCTTCAAAATTTTACACACACAGTTAACATTATTAGCGAGGGACATATATAAATCTAACAGATATGCAATGGTTTACTGTATGTAAACCATGCCTCATACCCTGTTGGGTTCTGTAATGATTTTACAGAAGTCGACAATTGAATTATCGGCTATTCTGCTATCTAGCTCTGTATGAAATATAAATATATATATGTGTCTCACTTGACATGTTTTCACGAATATTTGAGCCCATGGATCCATTATATGTCCATCTTGCAAGCCGGCGAGAAAATCTCGCCATACGGATGTCATACAGATGTCACACGGATGTCACACGGATGCTTACATGCGAGAAAATCATATCTTCGCATTGCACATGGAATGCATACGGATCACTGTTCAGGGAACATTTCTGCAATTCTTCAGTTAGGGGTTAATGTCTGGAGCTCAGTGCAGGTTTTGACCTGCACACCTCGGGTTAATGATTGTGGCCTCTTTTTGGTTCAGGGAGAGCTTCTTAAACTCCTGGGAAGCTCCAATCCCTGTCAGGTATACTTTTGCCTTTGGCCGAGTGTGGTGACCTCCTTGTGCCTGTGCCTGTTCGTTGTTATAGCTTGTTTATATGGTTCTGACCCGGTTCTGTTCCTCGTTGTGAGTTTGCCTGTTGATTGTGTACTGTGCTACCCTCTCTGTGTATGACTCGTTGCCTGTGTTATCTGACTACTCTCTGCTCGCCCCTCATGCACCTTGTAGCTATCTCTGTGTATGACTCATTGGCTACGTCCTGAGTAACCTCCCTATCTATGCCCCTTGGTAATTTTGTCTTGCAGTTACCCTGCTAGGAGTTCTCTTGCAGCTCCTAGCATTCTGGAGTTTAGGCCATGCCCCCAGCAGTCACGTGCTTCAGGTCCTTCCGTTCTAAAATATGCACCTACTCGGCTGCTGCCCGCTCCACAGGTATCTTTGAACACAGTTCGCTTTACTCAGGACACGCGCTCTGGCTCAGTGAGCAAGCTCAGTGCAGTGTTCCTGACATTATAACTGACCTTGAATTTTTTTTTCTCTCCTCACTTCTGCAGCATGGACCCAATGTGTGCTTTATCTGAGCAGGTGAAATGCTTGACTCAGTCGCTGCAGAAGCTTAGTTTGGAACACTAAGCTCTGGCTCAGTCCCAACGGCGTGTTGAGGACTCAGTTCAGGGGGTGCTTTCCGCAGACTTTCAGCAGGTGGGGAATAGAGATGTAATTTTAGTCCCACCCGAATCCCCGGCTAAATTGCCAGATATGTTTGCTGGTAACAAAGATGAATTCAGAGCATTTAATGAGGGCTATAAGCTCTTTTTCTCTTTGAGACCCCGCTCCTCTGGGGATGAGAGACAGAGGGTGGGGGTGGTTATGTCCCTGCTTAGGGGGTCCCCACAAGCCAGGGCATTTTCGCTTTCCTCTTCTGCCCCGGAGAGAATGACTGTGGATGTGTTTTTTGAAGCCTTAGGGCTTATTTATGATGAGCCTGATAGAGTGCTTTTGGCTGAGGACAAGGTGATGAGTGTCTGTCAGGGGGAGCACTCGGCCGAGTGGTTCTGTTCTGAATTCAGATGTTGGGCAGCCGAGATTTCTTGGAGTGATGCCGCCCTTCAGGGGCTGTTCTGTAGGGGCCTGTGTGAACGTCTGAAGGATGCCTTGGCACTCCATCCTCCACCTGACTCCCTGGAGAATGCCATGACCAAAGCGATTCGCATGGATCGCAGACTACGGGCTAGAGGCGTTATGCAACAGGAAACACCATAATTTTTCAGTGGAGATGAGACCCAGACTCTTCCTGTGACTATGGAGGTGAGCGCTGTCACCTGTGAGGAAAAGGAAAGAAGACACCGCCGGGAGAAGCAGTTGTGCATCCATTGTGGGGAATCTGGACACTGGAAGAAGGATTGCCCCTCCTGTCCATCATCCTCCAAGATGGTGGGAAATGACTAGGTCTAGGTAGTAGTCGTGGAGGCTACCCAGACCTTCAGGTATAATTTTCCTCACGTGCAAAAATGGTGCTGCAGGTGGAACTGGAACTTGGTAATGGTCCGGTTCAGACTACTGCTTTTGTTGACTGTGGTTCTGCTGTGAACCTGATTGATACCAAAATTATGACTCTTAATAAGATAGGGACAGTTAGGCTTCAGGATCCTGTTAAACTTGTGGCAATTGACTCGTCCCCTCTTACCCAGGACGGTATCTGTTGCAGATCTGAACTTTTTTCTCTAAAAGTGGGTTCCACTCATGTGGAAAAACAAAGTTGTCTTGTGCTAGATAACTTGCCTGCAGGACTGGTACTGGGGATGCCCTGGCTTCAACGCCATAATCCTACCATTGATTGGGTTACAGGGGAGATCACTCAATGGGGATGCAAGGATAAATGTGTTAACCTGGGACACCTTGTTAACGCTGTTAAATCCGTATCTATGTTGTCTGTCGGTCTGTATGGTATTCCATAGGACCTGAAGGATTTCGAAGATGTTTTTTCCGAAAGTGAAGCTGAGGCGCTGCCACCACATAGACCCTACGATTGCACCATTGATTTAGTACCTGGAGCCAAGTTACCTAAGGCTCGATTGTTCAATTTGTCTGGGCCTGAGCGCCAAGCCATGAAGGAGTACATAGCTGAGAGTCTCTGCAAAGGGCATATCAGGCCTTCCGTGTCACCTGTGGCAGCAGGATTCTTCTTTGTGAAGAAAGATGGTGGTTTGCCGCCGTGCCTCGACTTTCGGGAACTGAACAAGATAATGGTTAGGAACACTTACCCGCTTCCCCTCATCCCAGACTTATGTAACCAGTTAGCTGGGGCCCAATGGTTCTCCAAGTTAGATCTCCGGGGGGCCTATAATCTGATAAGTGTTTGGGAAGGGGACAAGTGGAAAACTGCGCTCCTCACATCAGAAGGACTCTTTGAAAACCTGGTAATGCTGTTAGGTTTAACTAATGCGCCAGCTATTTTCCAGAATTTCATCAATGTGGTGTTTTCTGACCAGATAGGCTGTTTTGTTATTATTTATTTGGATGACATTTTGGTGTATTTCCCAGACAGCCAGTCTCATTTACAACATCTACAGACAGTTCTCCAGAGACTCAGGGAGAACCAATTGTTCCTTAAATTGGAAAAATGTTAATTTTTTGTACAGGAACTGTCTTTTTTGGGGTTGATTGTGTCCTGTGAGGGGTTTCGTATGGATCCTAAGAAGGTGCTGGCGATCGCTGACTGGGTTCAGCCTCGAGATCTCAAGGGGCTCCAGCGCTTCTTAGGATTTGCGAACTATTATCGGAGATTCATTAAAGGTTTGTCACAAGTGGTTAAACCACTCATGGATCTTACTCGGAAGGGCGCTGATGTAAAAAATTGGTCTGTACTCGCTAAGGAGTCCTTCTCAGCTATTAAGAAAGGTTTCATGTCCGCCCCGGTGTTGGTCCAAACAGACCCGTCCAAACCATTCATTGTGGAGGTGGATGCTTCTGAAGTAGGGGGGGTGGGCAGTGCTGTCACAGGGTCCGGCCACCCTTACCAATCTCAGACCCTGTGCCTTCTTCTCCAAGAAGTTCTCTTCAGCTGAGAGAAACTATGATGTAGGCAATAGAGAACTTCTTGCGGTCAAGCTGGAGTTTGAGGAATGGAGGCACTTTTTGGAAGGGGCGGCTCATCCTATCACAGTTGTCACAAAAATTTGGCATACCTTGAATCTGCTAAGATACTTACTCCTAGACAAGCTCGTTGGTCACTTTTTTTCACGATTTCAGTTCTCGATTACTTTTTGACCAGGTGTTTTGCCAAGTCAAAGTGACAGGGCGGGTACACCTTTACTTACGTAACGCTCACTAATATACGAATTAGGCACACTGAATACAGTTTTATGGCAAAACAATAATGTAACAATTTATTAAGATTACATCAGGATAATGCTAAATTATGGAATGGCAAAAATAATAGTACCCTGTTTTGTTTACATGGAGAAATAAGCATCAATACATTACCAAGTAGTATTGCAACATCACTTCTCCTCTGGAGGGACCACAGTGTCAAATGAGAAGGAAATACTCTGGTCTTGTCATCACAGAAACCGTGCACCCACGATAGCTTCTGGAAATGTCCCTCCCTCACTGAACTGGGTCCACCTTTTTATACACAACACCCCCACATTACATTTGTGCAGTATGTTTACGCTGAATCATCAGTCATGAAATTGCACAAGACCTCAAGGTCTGTTTGTTATACAGTAGACTACTATAATCTTAGTTTGTTTGAGATTCGTTTGCCATTAGCATGTCTCTTAACAATAGCACAATGCATTAGGGTTGTTTTGCTACTGATTATAACCTAAGATATGTTTGCCTCTAACAATCAATGTTGCCTGTCCAGGTCCAACATTTTGCTTGTTATAAAGTTATCTCTTAATGCTTATAGCATAATGCTCTAAGATGGTCAGCATAACTTCCATAATCACCTATTCTGAAAACTGGATACCTATCGTAACTCAAACACACACTCATACATGTCAAGATGTGTATCACAATCGGTCCTCGATTATTGATGTCATGCATGACCCAATATTGTTACATGAGACCATAACATTTTGGTCTCGCTTGTCAATCGAGAATCATACTATTATTGAGCACAAGACTTCCTTGTTCAAGCAGCATAAATATTCATTATCTATACAGTTGTTATTCCTATTGTCCTAGCTTATATGTAAGAATGCACCACACAACTCTTATATTAGAATACCACACAGAATTAGTTGGAAGACTTCTTTCCATCAACCACCCCCCAAGTGAAAGTATTCAGTATCTATCACTGTTTGTCAACAGGGGTCACTTGCCTGCAAATCAGGATAATGAATCTTTGAAACACAGAGCTTCAAAGACCACAGAACAATTCCTTACGGTATTGACACAGAGCAAACTCTTTGTGGCTCACTGTCAAATCAAAGTTCAGCATTAATGATATTACACCATAGTATATTGCAATATAGTGTTTGGATTCAAACAACCATATTTCATATTTGCAACACTTTCCACCCTTGGTCTAATGACCACACTATATCAAAGCATATAAGCAATATATTACAATATGTAGGCTATAAGATATCCATATTTTTATTAGCACCACAATCCACCCTTGGATATCTTATAGCCACACATTATTTAGCCAAGAACAACAAACCAATGCTTGCATAATACAAATTACTCCATAAAGTTAACCTAGAGCTAACACCTGACCCACTAGTTACATTAGTTGGAATATAACGAGAAGTGATATTTCCAAAGGAAAACATCCCCCCTCTAGGCAATCTTACATGTTCTGTAAATGATGGAGTGATCACTATTGCCCACCCTCATACTTTTACACTTTTTATCTGAACTGTAGCCACATATAATAGCCCTCTCCCCATCCCCAGTCTGATTCATCATATTTAAATGTTTATCACAAGTCCACTGACAGCATGGATCAGCTGGCATAATTCTTGGAATCCTTCTGTGTTATGATTGAGTCACCGTAGGAGGCAAAAACAGAAATGCTAGCTAAGTCCAGAAAACCAGAGAAGTTGGCAACTATCAGATTGCAGACCCCTGAACCTATCAACACAACTAGCAGTAGCCGTGGGGGGTTCCTACGATGACCTAGACCCCTCGATCACAGCCGGAGAGATACATAGGCCTAAAGAAGGAAAGGGGAAATCTAACTGCCCCAGAGCAGACCCCAAAGCAATAGGCAGCCCCCCACATATAATGACGGTGAAGCAAGATGAAAACACTTACACAGACAGAAAGACAGGCTGAGCAAAGACGGGGCCCAAAAACTACCTAGATAGGAACGGATAGGAAGGCTGCTGTCTGCAATCTGCCAAAACCCTATCAGAGACAAAAGCCAACAAGCTGATATAAAAATGGCCCTGAAGCAACTAAGCTTCAAAAACTAAATCAGCACTCAGGTACTTTCAGAAGACAGAGCTCACGGAACACTGCACACTCCAGCAGGGAGTGGCAGAATCCAAAAAGCAAGAAAAACAAAAACAAATCTTAAATGCAGAAAGGCAAAACAGAAAACTTAGCTTTAGGAGAGCAGGAATCAGACTGGTGTCCAAGAGTCCACAGAGAAATCACCCGCAGGGCAGAAAGGGCGTAGGCTGCCTTAAATCCAGTCAGAGACTCCACTCAGCCAATCGTCTTCATTAGTCCCAGGTGCCTGATAATCAGGCTCACTACCTTCCTTCACTAGAATAGGGAGTTCACCAGGCCTCAGTGACGGAGGGGAAAATGAACTCACAACAGTACCCCCCCTTGAGGAGGGGTCACCGAACCCTCAACAACGCTACCAGGGCGATCAGGGTGAGCCCGATGAAAGGCATGCACCAATCACAGAAGCATCCACCTCTACCTGAAACGGGAGTGAGACATCAGGTTGCCGCAGAACCGGGGCGGAGGTAAATCTACGCTTCAGCTCCTGAAAGGAAGCAACCGCCTCCGGAGACCAATTCAACACATCCGCACCCTTCCTGGTCAGGTCAGTCAATGGTTTGGCAATACTAGAAAATTTTGCTATAAATTTCCGATAAAAATTAGCAAAACCCAAAAACTTCTGGAGGGCCTTCAAAGAAGTGGGCTGAACCCAATCATAAATGGCCTGTACCTTGGCCGGGTCCATTTCAATAGTTGACGGAGACAAAATAAATCCCAAAAAAGAAATCCTCTGTACTCCAAAAAGGCATTTTGATCCTTTGACATACAGAGAATTCTCTCTCAAGATCCGGAACACAGTCCGAATATGTTCCACATGAGCATCCCAATCCTTGGAGAAGATCAAAATATCGTCCAGATAGATAATCAAAAATTTATCGACAAAGTCTCGGAAAATATCGTTCATGAAGCACTGGAAGACAGAAGGGGCATTAGTGAGCCCAAAAGGCATCACCAGGTACTCAAAATGTCCTTCCGGAGTATTAAACGCCGTCTTCCATTCATCCCCCTGCTTAATGCGGATAAGATTATACGCCCCCTGAGGTCAAGCTTGGTAAACCAGCAAGCACCTCTGACTCTAGAGAATAGATCCGAAATCAGGGGTAACGGATACTGATATTTAATAGTAATTTTATTGAGGGCACGATAATCAATACACGGCCTTAAAGAACCATCCTTCTTGCCCACAAAAAAAAAAACGGCACCTAAGGGTGAAGAGGATGGTCTAATATGACCCTTCTCAAACGCCTCCTTAATATAGGACCGCATAGCCTCGTGCTCGGGTACAGATAAATTGAAGAGCCGACCCTTAGGAAATTTACACCCCGGGCTTAGTTCAATAGCACAGTCATAACTCCTATGAGGAGGCAAGGACGCAGACTCATTCTCACTAAATACATCAGAAAAGTCCGCCAAATAGTCAGGAACCTCATGCGACTGAGGAGAGGTGGAAAAAAACGGAGCCTCACTAAAGGTACACCGGCAACCCCAACTCACCACAGCCACAGACTTCCAATCCAAAACTGGATTATGAATCTGCAACCAGGGAAACCCCAGAACAACGGCATCATGCAGACCATGCAACACCAAAAATCTGCAATTTTCTTGGTGGTCTGGGGCGACCCGCATGACCAACTGGGTCCAAAACTGAGGTTTATTTTTAGCCAGAGGGGTAGCATCAATCCCCCTCAAAGGGATTGGCGTCTGCAGAGGTGTCAACGGAAATCCACAACGTTTAGCAAAATCCAAGTCCATTAGGTTTAGCGCTGCTCCCGAATCCACAAAAGCTTTGGCGGAAAAGGTGGACAGGGAACAGATCAGAATAATCGCCAAAAGAAACTTAGGCTGAACCCCACCAACAGAAAACGTGTGTGCAAAGCGTTTCTCACGTTTAGGACAAACAGAAATAATATGTGAGGCATCTCCACAGAAAAAACACAGCTTATTGCGCCTTCTGAATTCCTGACGTTGCGCCTTAGACAAAACTCTATCACATTGCATAGGTTCAGACGTCTGTTCAACCGGTGGCAACACCTCTCGTGTAATCCTGCGTTCACGTAAACGCCGATCAACCTGAATGGCTAAAGACATAGAATCATCCAGACCAGAGGGAACAGGAAATCCAACCATAGTATCTTTTACGGCTTCTGACAAACCCTTCCGAAAGAGAGCAGCCAAGGCACTATCATTCCAGGTAGTAAGGACCGCCCACTTTCGGAACTTTTGACAGTACAGCTCTGCAGATTCTCGACCCTGGTTCAATGCTAACAGGGTCTTTTCAGCCTGATCAATAGCATTAGGTTCGTCGTACAGCAACCCCAAGGCTTGAAAAAATGCGTTCACATTAGTCAGAATAGGGTCATCTGGTTTCAAAGAAAACGCCCAATCCTGGGGATCGCCGCACAGCAAAGAGATGACAATTTTAACCTGCTGCGCGGGGCTCCCTGACGAGTTAGGCTTCAAAGCAAAAAATAATTTACAATTATTTTTGAAACTCAAAAATTTAGATCGATCCCCAAAAAATACATCAGGTGTGGGGATCTTTGGTTCAACAACATGTGAACGGGCAAGATAGGCAGAAATTCCTCGCACTTCAGCAGCGAGCTGCTCCACACGATCAGACACTTGCTTTATCTCCATTGAGAGAAAAAAAAATTCCCCCTACGGCCTCAGAGATATAGAGGAAAGAATATACACACTTCTTTTTTTTTTTTTTTTAAACACAATTCTTTCCTGCTATTGAGTACCCCAGGATCTGCGGTTGGGCGGGTGATTCTGTTATGATTGAGTCACCCTAGGAGGCAAAAACAGAAATGCTAGCTAAGTCCAGAAAACCAGAGAAGTTGGCAACTATCAGATTGCAGACCCCTGAACCTATCAACACAACTAGCAGTAGCCGTGGGGGGTTCCTACGATGACCTAGACCCCTCGATCACAGCCGGAGAGATACATAGGCCTAAAGAAGGAAAGGGGAAATCTAACTGCCCCAGAGCAGACCCCAAAGCAATAGGCAGCCCCCCACATATAATGACGGTGAAGCAAGATGAAAACACTTACACAGACAGAAAGACAGGCTGAGCAAAGACGGGGCCCAAAAACTACCTAGATAGGAACGGATAGGAAGGCTGCTGTCTGCAATCTGCCAAAACCCTATCAGAGACAAAAGCCAACAAGCTGATATAAAAATGGCCCTGAAGCAACTAAGCTTCAAAAACTAAATCAGCACTCAGGTACTTTCAGAAGACAGAGCTCACGGAACACTGCACACTCCAGCAGGGAGTGGCAGAATCCAAAAAGCAAGAAAAACAAAAACAAATCTTAAATGCAGAAAGGCAAAACAGAAAACTTAGCTTTAGGAGAGCAGGAATCAGACTGGTGTCCAAGAGTCCACAGAGAAATCACCCGCAGGGCAGAAAGGGCGTAGGCTGCCTTAAATCCAGTCAGAGACTCCACTCAGCCAATCATCTTCATTAGTCCCAGGTGCCTGATAATCAGGCTCACTACCTTCCTTCACTAGAATAGGGAGTTCACCAGGCCTCAGTGACGGAGGGGAAAATGAACTCACAACACTTCTGTTAATCATTTCTCCCATTAGAGATTTTCTCCAGTACAGTTCACACTTTGGGTCACATCTTCTTGGTCTTTGCCCTTCAAAAATGGCTAGTGTCCACTGAGCCAAGTAAAGCCATAGATTCTGTTTGGTTTTCAGAAATCCACACTTTCCATAGCTGGCATCTGTCTGAAGATTGCTTGGCTCTTGAAAGCAGTCGCTCAAGATGAAAGCAATAATATAACACTTACAGATCAGATTTTGATCTAAAGGGAAAACAAAAACATTATTATCTGAGATCATTGACTGCTACTTGAGAAATGACTTGAGCAGATTCAGGACACCTAATTGATTCCACCAAATTTTAGAAATCCACTGACTGAGCTATTCTAGCTTCTCTCTGTAATATTGACATGTCACATTACTCAATATTCATACATTTTTACTGGATAAATCTGATCTATCACGTTACCTCCATTCATTGAAATGTGAAACGTCTTACAAATGGATTTTACAAACCTATTATGTTCCTAATTGAAAATAAAGATTAAGAACGTACATCAAAATAAACCACAACTTTTAGCTAATGTAATTGTTTGCAAACAATTATTTTAACCTTTACCTTTGAGCTCATTGTCTAACCCCCAGGTCTTATATATACATATATATAGCTAAATACATTGAATCCGATTCCTCTGAAAAACTGGTTTGTCCAGTCTGGAAAAAGAAAATACAAAGAGAAGGTTAGAATACATACAAGGCAAATACTGCACTTTGCCCTTATCCTATCTGGTCAAAAACAAACAAACAACCTCACTGGATACCTTGTATTGTCTTAAAAAATAACACAGGGATAATGACTGGTGACTAGTGTTGAGCGATACCGTCCGATACTTAAAAGTATCGTATCGGATGGTATCGGCCGATCTAAAAAAAATATCGGGTATCGCCGATTCCGATACCGGAAGTCCCATTCAAGTCTATGGGACTTCCGGTATCGGAATAAGAAAAACCCTATTTTTGCCTTGTACAGCCTCTCTGGGGTCTGTACGGGCCTTTTGGGGGGCTGTGCTGGCCTGCCGGGGGGTCTGTGCAGGCTCCGGTGGTCTGTGCAGGCCTGCCGGGGGGGGCTGTGCCGGCCTGCCGGGGGGCTGTGCAGGCTCCGGTGGTCTGTGCCGGCCTGCCGGTGGTCTGTGCAGGCTCCGGGGATCTGTGCCGGCCTGCCGGGGGGGCTGTGCCGGCCTGCCGGTGGTCTGTGCAGGCTCCGGGGGTCTGTGCCGGCCTGCCGGGGAGCTGTGCCGGCCTGCCGGGGAGCTGTGCAGGCTCCGGTGGGCTGTGCCGGCCTGCCGGGGGGCTGTGCCGGCCAGCCGGTGGGCTGTGCAGGCTCCGGGGGTCTGTGCAGGCATCGTCCGATGGGACTACAAGTCCCATCGGGCGATGCCTGCTACCATGACAGTGATTGACACATTAGCCAATGATGGGACAATAGTAGTCCCATCATCTGGCTAATGTGTTGAATGTAAAAAAAAAAAAAAATTTACATGCTACATACATGCTACATACATACAACATGCATACTACATATATACTACATGTAACATACATACTACATGCAACGTGCATACTACATACATGCTACATACTACATGCATGCTACATACATACTACATACATAATACATATATACTACATGCATGCAACATACATACAACATGCATGCAACATGCATACTACATATATACTATATATACTACATGTAACATACATACTACATATATACTACATGCTACACACATGCTACATACTACATACATGCTACATACTACATACATAATACATATATACTACATGCATGCAACATACATACAACATATATACTACATGCATACTACATATATACTATATATACTACATGTAACATACTACATATATACTACATGCTACATACATGCAACATACATACTACATACATAATACATATATACTACATGCATGCAACATACATACAACATATATACTACATGCATACTACATATATACTACATGCATGCAACATGCATACTACATATATACTATATATACTACATGTAACATACATACTACATGCTACATACATGCAACATACACACTACATGCTACATACATGCAACATACATACTACATACATGCAACATACATACTACATACATGCTACATACATACACACTACATGCTACATACATGCAACATACATACTACATACATGCTACATACTACATACATGCTACATACATGCTACATACATACTACATATATACCACATGCATGCAACATGCATACTACATATATACTGCATATATACTACATGCAACATACATATATACTACATACAATACATACATATAGACATACAGTACATATAACATAGAGTACATACTCACCGTCACTTGTCACTTTGATCCCCGAAGCCATTGTCCCCTTGAGGAATAAATATCAAAATAAAAAAACACCAATATACTTACCCCGATCCGCAGAAGTCCACGAGGGTCCCACGTCCATCTTGCGTGGAGAACAGCAGCATCAGCTGATGCTACCGTTCTCTACCAGCTCCAGGAATACAATGACAGAAGGTAGGTATCCTTCCGCACTGTATTCCTCCACCACTTTAAAAAAAAAGAAAAAAAAGTCCCTAGTCTCACTTTATGCCATTGCTGCGTGGAAATTCCCACGCAGCAATGGCATAAAGTGAGACTAGGGACTTCCAGCCTGGAATCTCAATAGATTCACACACAGACACCTTTTTCTTAAAGACAGGCATGTTATACGCAATATCACACTATCACACAGAATAAAAAAAACAAACAAAAATTCTGAGAATTCTGTGTATCCTGCCGACTACGCCAATTTATGTTTTGCCAAGTCAAAGTGACAGGGCGGGTACACCTTTACTTACGTAACGCTCACTAATATATGAATTAGGCACACTGAATACAGTTTTATGGCAAAACAATAATGTAACAATTTATTAAGATTACATCAGGATAATGCTAAACTATGGAATGGCAAATATAATAGTACCCTGTTTTGTTTACATAGAGAAATAAGCATCAATACATTACCAAGTAGTATTGCAACATCACTTCTCCTCTGGAGGGACCACAGTGTCAAATGAGAAGGAAATACTCTGGTCTTGTCATCACAGAAACCGTGCACCCACGATAGCTTCTGGAAATGTCCCTCCCTCACTGAACTCGGTCCACCTTTTTATACACAACACCCCCACATTACATTTGTGCAGTATGTTTACGCTGAATCATCAGTCTTGAAATTGCACAAGACCTCAAGGTCTGTTTGTTATACAGTAGACTACTATAATCTTAGTTTGTTTGAGATTCGTTTGCCATTAGCATGTCTCTTAACAATAGCACAATGCATTAGGGTTGTTTTGCTACTGATTATAACCTAAGATATGTTTGCCTCTAACAATCAATGTTGCCTGTCCAGGTCCAACATTTTGCTTGTTATAAAGTTAACTCTAAATGCTCATAGCATAATGCTTTAAGATGGTCAGCATGACTTCCATAATCACCTATTCTGAAAACTGGATACCTATCGTAACTCAAACACACACTCATACATGTCAAGATGTGTATCACACCAGGGTCCAAAAATGTTAAAGCGGATGCCCTGTCCAGAAGTTTTGACCCGGTGTCTCCCCCTGAGCAGCCATCCTCCGTTCTTCCCCCAGGGGTGGTAGTGGCGGGGGTCTCATCTGAGTTGGAACAAGAAATTCTAAGGGCTCAGGTCCAGCTCCGGCAACCAGGCCAGGGGATAAATTGTTCCAGATTTATTGCGGCCTAGACTTCTGCAGGAGATTCATGAGTCTAGGCTGAGTGCTCATCCAGGTATCACGGCCACTAGAGAGGCAGTAGCCAGGGGCTTTTGGTGGCCTTCACTAAGGTCCGATGTCAAGAAATTTGTTTCTGCTTGTGGTGTGTGTGCCCATTCCAAAAGCTTGCAGAACCGGCCGGCTGGGGAACTCATACCTTTACCGGTTCCTGATAGGCCATGGACTCATCTTTCCATGGATTTTATTACTGGCCTTCCACCTTCCAGGGGCAATACCGTGATCTGGGTGGTGGTGGATAGGTTTTCTTAACAGGCCCATTTCATTCCCTTGGCAGCATTACCCTCAGCAGAAACATTCTCTAGGTTGTTTGTGCAGTATGTGGTCCGATTGCATGGGGTACCCCTGAATGTGGTGTCTGACAGAGCTGTGCAGTTTGTGGTCAAATTTTGGAGGGCGTTCTGTATGAAATTCAGCGTCTCACTCTCCTTCTCGTCGGCATATCACCCGGAGAGTAATGGTCAGACAGAAGGCACCAATCAATCCCTGGAACAAATTCTCAGGTGTCTGACCTCCGCCAGACAGGAGGATTGGTGTGATGCGTTACTGTTGGCGGAATTTGCTTTTAACAACCGGGTGAGTCAGTCCACCAACATGTCCCCATTCCTGATTAACTATGGGTTTAATCTGCATTTTGGGGAGTTTTCATGGGTGGATTCTGGTTGTCCAGGGGTAGAGGGGTCCATTCAATGGTTAAAAAACCTCTGGGCTGAAGTCCAGCGTAATATCTCTCGGGCCCAGGGGAGGTACAAATATTTTGCTGACAAAAAGAGATCTTCGGGAGACATGTTTCAGGTGGGAGAGAAAGTTTGGCTTTCCACACGTAACATCAACTTAAAGGTACCATCAGCTAAGTTGGGACCAAAGTTCATTGGTCCGTACGAAATTATGGAGATAGTCAACCAAGTGGCATATAGGTTGCGTCTCCCCGCCTCCTTAAAAATATCCAATGTGTTCCATAAATCTCTGTTGAAATCCGTAGGTTCTGTCAAAGAGGACTCCGAGCCTGTTGTTCCTCCAGTGCTGGTGGAGGGTCAATTGGAGTATGAGGTCGGACATATTGTGGACTCTCGGCGGGTGCGCCGCTCTTTGCAGTATCTGGTCCACTGGAAGGGATATGGACCAGAGGAGCGCTCATGGGTCCCTGCTCGCTCTGTACATGCAGATCGCCTGGTTTGGGCTTTCCATGCCAAGTACCCAGGGAAGCCTGGGGGTCCAGAGGCCCTCCATTGAGAGGGGGTACTGTCATGATCACAGTGCAGGTTTTTGAGCTGCATGTCAGGGTTTAATGTCTGGAGCTCAATGCAGGTTTTGACCTGCACACCTTGGGTTAATGATTGTGGCTTCTTTTTGGTTCTGGGAGAGCTTCTTAAACCCCTGGGAAACTCCAATCCCTGTCAGTTATACTTTTGCCTTTGGCCGAGTGTGGTGACCTCCTTTTGCCTGTGCCTGTTCATTATTATAGCTTGTTTATATGGTTCTGACCCGGTTCTGTTCCTCATTGTGAGTTTGCATGTTGATTCTGTACTGCGCTACCCTCTCTGTGTATGACTCTTTGCCTGTTATCTGACTACTCTCTGCTCGCCCCTCTTGTACCTTGCAGCTATCTCTGTGTATGACTCATTGGCTACGTCCTGACTATCCTCCCTGTCTATGCCCCTTGTTAACTTTGTCTCGCAGTTACCCTGCTAGGAGTTCTCTTGCAGCTTCTAGCTCTCTGGAGTTTAGGCCACGCCCCCAGCAGTCACGTGCTTCAGGTCCTGTGGTTCTGTAGTACGCACCTACTCGGCTGCTGCCCGCTCCACAAGTATCTTTGAACACAGTTTGCTTTACTCTAGACATGCGCTCTGGCTCAGTGAGCAAGCTCAGTGCGGTGTTCCTGACACAATATACAAAAAAAGGTTGCACTCTAGCGTGCTTCTTTGTAAACTTGTTGATTATTATACTCCTTGCTCTTGGAGGGATCTTTGATTGTTGAGTACTCATGGAGGTGGTAATAATGATCTTGAATTTCCACCATTTGTATACAATATTATTGACTGTGTAATAGTGGCATCCAAACTCTCTAGAGATGGTATTGTAACCTTTCCTATCCTAATGAGCATCAAGAACTCTTCTGATGCCCTCAGAAATCTCTTATGTTTGTGCCATGATACACAAACACAAACGTGATGTGAAGGTCAAATTTTGATACTTATTCATTAAATAAAAAGGTCACCCACTAACTCCTGATAGTCAACCCATTGATTGAAAACACGAGACTTTAATTTCACTTTCAAATTATTTGCTAATCTAAAGGTTCACATCCTTTTCAAACTCACATACATGTGACACTGGATAATTTTCCTACTTGGAAATTATAAAATATATTTTTTTGTTCAAGTCATTGGTTTTATTTGGTTCTCTTTATCTACTTTCAGAACGTGTCAGAAAATCAGATGTCTTTTTAGTAGTCATATTTATGCAGAAATATGGTAAATTTGAGAGGGTTTAAAAAATTTCAAGCATCAGTGTACATGTCTAAATAGTAATACCCAATTAAAATATATCTGTGTGCTTAAACATGCTATAGTAAAAAGCCAAAGGTGACATAATATAACAGTCATATATTACAGAAGAGAAAATTCTGAGTACAAAACAGCAACTAAAAAGAGTTTCTGAGAAAAAGGCAAAGTGCAAATCAAGCTCTAAACAGACACTGACAAATGCAGTACTTTGTCATGTCTCAAATGAATTATGAAACCGAAAACCATTGAAATAGCATAGGAGGACAGCTTGAGACACCAGGAGCAGATGGAGGCAATGGATCAATGAAGTTATGAAGTTTATAAGAGATTATTTTAGCTATTAGCCAATAAATGTAGAACTGCTTTATATTAGAGCAAATAGATTTTGCAACTATATATGCGAAACCATAAACACAATATAAAATAACAAGGCTGTCACACAGAACACATACTGTACATAGTGTTCATATGCAATATATACAGCTTAATATTTACATCCTGGCATTAAAGAGACGTCTTTGTTTTTCACAGCAAGTTGATTGCAGGGAGCGTTGCAAGCTTTACATTAAAATCAATCAGTGGTCAATGTAATGCACAGATGTGATTGATCCTTCAGAGAGAGAGATGCTCTTTGTAGTCACTTTCCACTTTGGTTAATGAATGAGGGTCCTAAATAGAAGATGTTTTAAAATTCAAATTCCCCAATTTCTCAGAATTTTCAACAAAAATGTGATTCTTGGTAAATAAATTCATGTGAATCTCAATACTGCAAATCTTGTAATTGCTGAGAAAATACACATGGGGGAGAGGAGAGAGAACCTCACTGACCATAAGTGCTTTCACTCTGCAGAAGAGCGAGGGGACCCCACTGACTGTAAGAGTTTACATTCTACAGGAGATACATAGAAATGAATCACCCCATTAACAATAAGAGATTACACTCTACAGGAGAAAAAAAGAGAGGACCCTGTTGACAATAAGAGCCTTACTCTACAGGATAGAGAAACTTACCCAGTGACTCTGAAAATGGAAAAAGATCCTGCTGTGCAAACTGTGCTCCACTGGGTAATGCCAATCTCAGATGGACCAAGTACCAATCCCTCCTATACAAAGTATGATAATTCGTAAAGTTACATAGCTATAAGTCATAATGATGAGGCCCATAATTTAAAATTACGTTAACCCGCTCTCTGATGCTTCAACAGTGTAGAAAATGGTGGTTTGCAATCTATTTATCTTTTCTTACAAGCTGCAAGATTTTTTTTGGTATCATTTTGGGATAAATAATGTTTTTTGATGGCTTTTTATTCAGATTTTTCAGACATAGAATAAAACAAAAACGAGCAATTCAGTTACTGTTTTTTCTTTTTTTTGCCCCATTCAATGTGGGATAAAAGTAACAAGACCAATTTGTTTGTCGGGTTAGTACAATATCAGCCATACCAGATTTATATTTTTATGCTTTGCTGTTTTTACAGTCTAAATATCCCAAAAAAAAAAGAAAAAAAAATTAAATCAGTGAAAATATCACAGTTTTATTAATTATGCAGCTTAAGAATAATAGGTACAAGCAATCCCAGAAATACAGACAAAAGCTTAAAATTTGATGGTTGAGCTAATGTGGTAAACCCCCACAAAAATAGTAATATATTTACACACAGGACAGAATCGGTGCGTAAATAATCATATGAAAAATAGATATATATGTGCTCTGTAGAGACAACTTTCATAGTGGAAAACCAAATCGGTATACCAAACATAATAACTAATAATTAAATAACCAAACACCCAATGCGCATTTCACCAATGCTTCAACAGGGGTGGTTGATGGGAGAGTGAGACAGACACATACAGTTGTGGCCAAAAGTATTGACACCCCTGCAATTCTGTCAGATAATACTCAGTTTCGTCCTGAAAATGATTGTAATCAGAAATTCTTTGGTATTATTATCTTCATTTAATTTGTCTTAAATGAAAAAACACAAAAAGAATTGTCCTAAAGCCAAATTGGATATAATTCCACACCAAACATAAAAAAGAGGGTGGACAAAAGTATTGGCACTGTTCAAAAAATCATGTGATGCTTCTCTAATTTGTGTAATTAACAGCACCTGTAACTTACCTGTGGCACCTAACAGGTGTTGTCAATAACTAAATCACACTTGCAGCCAGTTGACATGGATTAAAGTTGACTCAACCTCTGTCCTGTGTCCTTTTGTGTACCACATTGAGCATGGAGAAAAGAAAGAAGACCAAAGAACTGTCTGAGGACGTGAGAAACCAAATTGTGAGGAAGCATGAGCAATCTCAAGGCTACAAGTCCATACAGGGGTGTCAATACTTTTGGCCACAACTGTATAGTACAACTAGCCAATAAATAAGACAACATAAATTAATGCACATGAGTAGAATATCAGAGAACACAGACTCACATCAAAAAACTCCTGCTAATTGACCTAAAACGGGAAAGGTTTATTCTGATTTCATGTCAGATATTGAGGAAAAACATGCATAGTGCATAAGTACATAAAGAATGTGAAAAATGCATATAATTGATACACACAATACAATATTTGTGTGACTGTATCTGCAATTCTATATTGTGCATATGGTGTATATGTAACATGCATGAAGAATGTTCATGAAGGATAAAAAAGTTATTGTGCAATTTGTCCTGAGCACGCTGATACCCCACATGTGGGGGTAAACCACTATTTGGGCGCATGGCAGAGCTCGGAAGGGAAGCAGCGCCATTTGATGTTTTTGGCTGGAATTGAGATCGGACACCATGTCGCGATTGGAAAACCCCTGATGTACCAAAACAGTGGAAACCCCCCACAAATGACACCATTGAACACAATCACATCATTCTGGAAGGCGACACAGGGCTGACAGACCCTCTGCCTTTGGATCGGAGTCCCTGCAGCGTGAAACTGAATAGGAGGAGACACAGATTAGATATTAGAAAAAACTTTTTGACAGTTAGAGTGATCAATGAGTGGAACAGGCTGCCACAAGAAGTGGTGAGTTCTCCTTCAATGGAAGTCTTCAAACAGAGGCTGGACAGACATCTGACTGGGATGATTTAGCGAATCTTGCTTTGAGCAGGGGGTTGGACCAGATGGCCCAGGAGGTCCCTTCTACCTCTACGATTCTATGATTCTATGATTCTATGATGCAGGGTCGCGATCGTTGCCATGGTGACCCAATGTCATCATGGTGACATCCAGGTCACCAGACCTAGCAAACTTGCTGATCATGCGCAGTGCATGATTTGCAAGTCTCTCTGTCAGTGCAGAGCTTACAATTTCTATAGCATGCAGATTCTGCTTCATCTGCATTCTATAGAAGCGGTCAGCCTGCAAAAAATAATTGTCCCATCGTGGGACTAAGTAAAAAACTTACAAAAAAGTAAACAAACATTTTTAAATAATTGTAAAAATATTAAAAAAATAAAAAATACTTGCAAAAATCAATGTATATTCTAGCACTAAAAAATATTTGAATGAAAAAAATCTAAACAATAAAAGCACATATATTTGGTATCACCGCATCCGCAATGACACCACCTATAAAACTGTCCCACTAGTTAACCCTTTTAGTGAACACCATGAAAAAAAACAAGGCAAAACAATGCTTTATCATCATACAGCCGAACAAAAAGTAGAATAACACGCAATCAAAAAGACGTATATAAATAACAATTGTACCATTGAACAAAAACAAGCCACCATACAGCTCCAGCACCAGAAAAATGAAAAAAGTTATATCTCTCAGAATAAAGGGATGCAAAAATAATTACTTTTTCTATAAAACAGTTTTTATTGTATAAAAGCGCCAAAACATAAAATATAAATGAGGTATCGCTGTAATCTTACTGACCCTAAGAATAAAACTGTATTATCAAATTTATCACACATGGAACAGTATAAACGTTCCCCCAAAAGAAATTCATGAATTGCTGGTTTTTATTTATTCTGTCTCCCAAAAATCAGAATAGAAAGCAATCAAAAAATGTCATTTACCCGAAAATGGTACTAATAAAAATGTCAACTCGTCCAGCAAAAAACAACACCTCACATGACTCTGTTGGCCAAAATATGGAAAATTTATAGATCTCAAAATGTGGTGATGAAAAAACTATTTTTTGCAATAAAAAGCGTCTTTCAGTGTGTGACAGCAGCCAATTATAAAAATCCGCTATAAGGCCTCTTTCACACGTCCTGATATTTCTGAGAACGAAGATGTCATCATCCGTGTGTGTAATGCTTTTGGAACACATGTGGCATGCGCATGCTGTATCAGTACCACACGGACGGGCATCAGGGAAGAAGTGTTGCAGTAAGCACTGTTCCCTGGTGCCAGGTGCTGAACACAGCTCTCATCATTCTCCCCTGCTCTGCCGGCGATCGGCACGAGTGGGGTAGAATGATGAGAGTTACATTTAAGTGATAAAAGAGGCAGCAAGCGGCAGCTGATGGAACTATTACTTCCATCAGCCTACTCCTGTTGCTTATAACAGTGTATAACCAAAAAGGAGGATACGGTCAAAAGTCAAACACCTTTCATGTAATATCAACCAACCAAAAGAAAAATTGGAAGTCAGAAGGCGCATAATTCTATACAGTAAAACATACCAAACATTATTAAAATAAATATTAAACAATAAAGTAAGGAGAAAACTCATAGGGTGTCACATGGCCAGGAATTCAACAAGGTCTATAGGCTGCATAACACATGGACACCTTACAGCATTGGGGGTACAAAGTAGACCATGAAATCAATCTAATAATAATAATAACAAATGAACCATTTAACCAAGAATTGATAAGACAAAAAATACAAAAATAATAATAATGATAAGGTGCTACCATCAAATACTCCAAATAACAAGGAAAAATCCAAAGTCAAGATGCAACATTGTAGCCCAATAGTCCAGCAGTTCATTCAGTATAGTTAGTAAGCCCCTAGATAAGAGGAAAAGAATCCATACTATATTCCCCCAGTAGTCACTAATGCTGCAGAGAGTCCTATATGAGAAGGCATACAGACAAATAGGGACAAAGCGCCTGTTATATTTACCTGGCAATGAGAAGCAGCAACCCCAAGGTGTGTTTCACATCAACTTCTTCGGGAGGTCACCCCAGTCACTGACAATGTGTTCCCAGTAGTTCATTCACCAGTGGTTCTCAGCCTGGATGGTCGCATCTTGGCACCGTCCGGGTTGAAAACTAATTATCCCCCAGACATGGATTACGGCGTGGGACAGAACGACAGACAGGTATGATATATTGTTGCTTTTTTATTTTACTTTTATTACAGGAGAACATGGGCTTCGGCGAGGTTGTAAGTATGGTTTAATTAAGATTATTAAAGGAGTCTGTGTCATTTTTTCAATTAAAGAACTTTATTATTGCAGTATGTTTATTTACAATACAACTATAGGATTAGTAATGGATAGGTGTCTTATAGACGCTTCTCCATTACTAAGCCATGGGCTTGTTGTCACCTGACAATACAAAGATGACATCAACTCTACAAATATGAACCCCACTTGCCACCGCTACAGGGTATGTGGGAAGAGCCGGGCAAAGTGCCAGAATTAGCGCATCTAATAGATGTGCCTTTTCTGGGCAGCTGTAAGCTGCTAATTTTAGGCTAGGGGGTCAATATCCATGGCCCCTTAGCAGTCTGAGAATACCAGCCCCCAGCTGTGAGCTTTAGCAAGGCTGGTTGATAAATATGGGGGGACCTCACACCATTTTTTCAATTATTTATTTAAATAATAAAAAAAGCATAGGGACCCCTCTATTCTTGATAACCAGCCTTGCTGCAGCTGACAGCTGAGGGTTGCATCCCCAGCTGTGAGTTTTGCCTGGCTGGTTATGGAAAATACAGGGGAACCCATGCTGTTTTTTTAATTTATTTATTTATTTATCTAGAGCACAGGCGCAGCTGATGAATACCCATATCAGCCACTCCTACTATCACTGTTATTAGCAGCAGCAGGGGTAGGCTGATGGGAGTAATAGTTCCTTCAGTTGCCGCCTGCTGTGTCTTTTATCACTTAAATGTAACTCTCATCATTGTACCCTGCTCATGCCAATCACCCGCAGAGCAGGGGAGAATGATGAGAGCCGTGTTCATTACCTGGCACCAGGAAACAGTGCTTACTGTAACGCGAATGACATCCATGTGTGTTATATGTATGCACATGTGCAGGATGTTTTGTGGCCCATGCTGACATTACAAAATGGACATGTCAGCATGTTTTGCCCACGGACACACGGACCATGGAAACACACTGACATGTTCACAGACCAATTCACTTGAATAGGCAAATAGAGCTCCAATCCTCCCGAGTCTCTCCATATGGCTAAGTAGCACTGTACAGCCACATATGAGGTATTGCCATGTTCAATAAATATTGTGGGACAAATTTTTGTGCCATTTTTACCCACTTCTTGTGTCAAAATGTAAAATCTCTGGCTAAAACAAAATTTTGGTGGTAAAAATGTTGTTATTTTGCCTTCACTGCCCAATGGTATAAAATTCTGTAATATACCCATGGTGTCAATATGATCACTACACACCTAGATGAATTCATTGAGAGGTATAGTTCATAAAATGTGGTCACTTATGTTGCGTTCTGCTGTTCTGGCATCTCATGGGCTCTCCCAGTGGGTCATGGCACCTGCAAACCATAACAGTAAGATCTGACACCCCTTCCCTTCTGAGCTCTGCTATGCACCGAAATAGTGGTTACCCCCACATATGGGGTATATGAACATTCAGGACAAATTGCACAATAACTTTTGTGGTCTAATTACTCCGGTTACCCTTGGGAAAATCAAAATTGGGGTGAAAAGGTCATTTTTGTGGAAAAAATATGATTTTTTATTTTTACCGCTCTACATTATAAACTTCTGTGAATCACTTGGGGGTTCAAAGTGCTCACCACACATCTAGGGGGTCTAGTTTCCAAAATGGTGTCACTTGTGGGGGGTTTCCACTGTTTAGGCACATCAGGGGTCTCCAAACGCAACATGGTGTCCGATCTTAATTCCAGACAATTTTGCGTTGAAAAAGTCAGACAGTGCTCCTTCCCTTTTGATCTCTGCCATGCGCCCAAACAGTGGTTTACTCCCACATATGGGGTATCAGCATACTCAGGACAAATTGCACAAAAACTTTTGTGGTCCAATTTCTCCTGTTACCCTTGGAAAAATGAAAAATTGTGGCAAAGAGATCAATTTTGTGTAAAAAATATGATTTTTTATTTTTACGACTCTAAGTTCTCCTGTTACCCTTTGTAAAATAACAAAATGGATCTGAAGTAAATTTTTTGTGAAAAAAGTTAAGTGTTCATTATTTAAACATTCCAAAAATTCCTATGAAGCACCTGAAGGGTTAATAAACATCTTGAATGTGGTTTTGAGCACCTTGAGGGGTGCAGTTTTTAGAATAGTGTCACTCTTGGGTATTTTCTATCAAAGAGACCGCTCAAAGTGACTTCAAATGTGATGTAGTCCCTAAAAAAAATGTTGTTGTAAAAATGAGAAATCGCTGTCTAAATTTTAACCCTTATAACTTCCTAGCAAAAAAATTATTTCCAAGATTGTTGACAAAGTAGACATGTGGGAAAAGTTACTTATTAAGTATTTTGGTGACATATCTCTGTGATTTAAGGGAATGAAAATTCAAGTTGGAGAATTGTGAAATTTTCAAAGTTTTTACCAAATTCCCATTTTTTTCACAAATAAACGCAAGTTACATCAAATAAATTTTACCACTATCATGAAGTACAATATGCCTTGAAAAAACAAATATAAGACTTAATTTCTAATCAGCCAATCACATGGCGGCAACTCAGTGCATTTAGGCATGTAGACATGGTCAAGACAATCTCCTGCAGTTCAAACCGAGCATCAGTATGGGGAAGAAAGGTGATTTGAGTGCCTTTGAACGTGGCATGATTGTTGGTGCCAGAAGGGCTGGTCTGAGTATTTCAGAAACTGCTGATCTACTGGGATTTTCACACACAACCATCTCTAGGGTTTACAGAGAATGGTCCGAAAAAGAAAAAAAATCCAGTGAGCGGCAGTTCTGTGGCCGGAAATGCCTTGTTGATGCCAGAGGTCAGAGGAGAATGGGCATACTGGTTCGAGCTGATAGAAAGGCAACAGTGACTCAAATTGCCACCCGTTACAACCAAGGTAGGCAGAACAGCATCTCTGAACGCACAGTGCGTCGAACTTTGAGGCAGATGGGCTACAGCAGCAGAAGACCACACTGGGTACCACTCCTCTCAGCTAAGAACAGGAAACTGAGGCTACAATTTGCACAAGCTCATCGAAATTGGACAGTAGAAGATTGGAAAAACGTTGCCTGGTCTGATGAGTCTCGATTTCTGCTGCGACATTCGGATGGTAGGGTCAGAATTTGGCGTAAACAACATGAAAGCATGGATCCATCCTGCCTTGTATCAACGGTTCAGGCTGGTGGTGGTGGTGTCATGGTGTGGGGAATTTTTTCTGGGCACTCTTTGGGCCCCTTGGTACCAATTGAGCATCGTTGCAACGCCACAGCCTACCTGAGTATTGTTGCTGACCATGTCCATCCCTTTATGACCACAATGTACCCAACATCTGATGGCTACTTTCAGCAGGATAATGCGCCATGTCATAAAGCTCGAATCATCTCAGATTGGTTTCTTGAACATGACAATGAGTTTACTGTACTCAAATGGCCTCCTCAGTCACCAGATCTCAATCCAATAGAGCATCTTTGGGATGTGGTGGAACGGGAGATTTGCATCAGGGATGTGCAGCCGACAAATCTGCGCTGTGTGATGCCATCATGTCAATATGGTCCAAAATCTCTGAGGAATGCTTCCAGCACCTTGTTGAATCTCTGCCACGAAGAATTGAGGCAGTTCTGAAGGCAAAAGGGGGTCCAACCCGTTACTAGCATGGTGTACCTAATAAAGTGGCCAGTGAGTGTATATATACTGTATACATATATATATATATATCGTGAGGTAGCTCTGTTATTCAGTTAGGGGATCCTCGCTAGGCAGCGAACAAAACACATCCGGCACCAGGTTTTCCACAAAACCAAAACAATCCATGCGGTTTATTCAGCAGCATAAACCCATAGAAGCAACATAAAGTTCTTATAACAGCATAGCATCCATGACAGAGTTCAGCTCTTTAATCCCTGTGGTCAAACAGGTTAAACATACACAGGCTTTCTAGCCTCAGTTATCTCTCCCATGTCAGGGTCAGTCATGGTTCCTTTAGCAAACTGCAGACGTCCATTCCCTCCAGGGAACTCCCAGGCATGTGCAGCCATTAACACAGCGTTCACTTGCTGTCAGAAGGCAGTCCCATCTCACTCAGACAGGACCTTCCACACTGGACCAACCAGGTCTCAGCATTCCCCACCTGTGACCTACCCTGGCCACATTATATGGTTCATAGCCACGCCCACCGGGTCACATGACTCTGACCTCATCACAGGTCCTTCAAGCATTTACACACTCTTTCCAACAGTGCTTTAAACACACCCCCTGGGTGGGTTTGTAGATAACCAGGCCCGCCCATCTCTCTAGTAACCTGGAGACTTCTCCCTTACACATTGAAACAACACCTCAGCAATATCATTGCTGAACAACACATAAGTCTCCATCCCAAAGCCACCCACTTTGGGATACATAACGGCCATTCTATATTCTGCCATTCATCCTTTCTCCTGGGACATCCACACAGCGCCCCCTAGCGGACTCAGTGGTTACTACACCACAATATACACATACATAATGTGGCACCCCAGAGTCTGGTTGTAATAGTGACATTGCCTCCCTCTAAGGGGTGATGTCATGCCTGGAGGCAGGATGGGGGTCCCCATGCCAGGTAGCACCGGTTACATGACAATTCCTGCTGCTGGTCAGAAAGGGGAGCTTCCTTATAAATTCTGGCCAGCAGGTATATATATATACTGTATATATATATTGTACTGACACAAGGTTTTGCTTTAATAATTTTTTTATGTTTTCCTATTTAATTATGATTCTGTGTTATACATATTCTAATTTCTTTATACAAATTGGCCAATACTTGACTGTCTCTATATATTCACTTTTCATGCACGGATTTTTTACTTGTTTTTTAATTATATCTTATATTTTTCTTTATGCACAGATCCTTTAATTATCTATTTTATATATGAAGACTCGCTTCAGTTTTGTGCCTTTCACATGCTTTTTTATTAAATAAATTTAGGGAGAAACTTTCATCTTTGAGATTCTTCACTCTATATTCTGCCTTGTTGGTGTATATATTTTTTATCTATGTGTTTTTCTTTTCAATAAATTATTAATGTAATTTACTTTGTTATCTACTGTATCTATCTCTTAGTTACATTCTTTCTGTTTATACATTTTTTGCATCATATGATTGTAGACATAATCACACACATATTGTATTGAGCAGGTTAATTTGATATATATTTCACATATATACACTCATGAATGTACATGCTTTTGTATGTGTATATTTTACTTCTACCCTTCCCAATTAATAATTTCTATTATTCCCTGCATCCCCCTCTTTTTTAAATGGTATATTTGATTTTTGTCAACATGACGAGTCTCTGGATTTTTAATTGCTTTTCATCATATAAATAATACTACAATAAAGATAGATTATTTGTATTATGTTTTGTTTGCATTTTGCAATATTGCAAATACGCAAAGGCACAGATTCTTGAAACAATTTTTAGCTCCAACTCTGGCCATCTATAACAACTATGTGAAATGTGGCCAAAGCTTAGCTGGGCGGGTGCATTGCCAAGCACGATCTACAAATTAATCATAATATAGACCACAAAAAGGTGTAAATTATGACAAAAATGCCTGATTGCTTCATGTGATGCAAGGCTGCTGAAAATGATGCCAAATTTAGCTCACTCCTCTTAATGAATTTGGCCAGTCTTATTTCAGTATACAAAATGTCACTTTTGAAGAACTGGGGACAATTTGTTTTTTGCTGTATTTTTATGGTGTCTTTGCAGCAAAAAAATGAAAGGATCAAATCTTAGCTGCCAGTAGAGAGTGAAATTTTAAATACATTCCAAACAGAATAATTGTGGGGGTTTTTTATACTTTTTTGAGTCTTTTGTGTATTCTTAAAACACAGCATATTAGTATGATCTAAATTTAGTTTTAGGCACTTTTCATTAGACCTCTATGTAGCACAGTAAAAAGCATAGAAAAATGAATTTTTGAAAAAGAAACCCTGCAGAAATGGCTTGTGGAAATTCATAAAACTTATTCAATTTTTCCAAAATTCGAAAAACTCTAAAAAAGTTATCCTTTACAAGAAACGTATAGCCAAAGTGAAAAGTAAGCATGACATTTACTTAACAAACCGACTGTGCAGTAACTTTTCTTTGCTCACTCTTGTTGGTTGATAATGACAAATTGGATATTTGGATGACAGGTCTAGAAATCATCCAATCAGTGCTTTGCCGTTACCTGGGATTCTTTTACTTGTCTTACTAGGTTAGCCATGCCTGCGGATGTCAGATGTAATATTCAGAGTATTGAATAGAGTAGAGATTAGCATCACTTGGGTGATGATGCTCAGTACAGTACCTTGTGACAGGTATAAACATTGTCACTGATTTCAGATTTTTTTCTTTAAAAAAATATTGTGCTGGCTTGCTGCTTTCTACTTCATTAGGAAAGAAAAAAAAGGCTTCTACCCACTGCAAGACTAGCAATATGGATGGAAAAACATAGTGGGATATTTGAAGATAGGAACCAGTAAAGAGAGGGGTATCACAATCGTTTTAGCTGGTGCCCTTACCTCTTGAACACTTACACTGGGCAAATTTTGATGTTTTTGTATTCTAATATTGAACATGTACCTGGATGGAGTAAATTTATTAAGAAATGCAAGTGTCCTCCACTTTTTTTACGATTTGGGTTAAATTTTGTGAAAATTTAATTTCATGAAGTATTCACTGAATTTTTTTAGTAAGTATAACTGCATCTTCTTAACAGTCCCCCAAAGGGTTAACCAGGTAAGTGGCCATAGGAAAAAAATCTTCCTTGTTCTCTGTCAGAAAGTCAGCAGTTTTGACTGTATCATAGTATTGGTTTCTGAACAGCTGTTTGGCTAAGAAGGATCTGGTGATACCAGAAAGTGTTTTCTACTCAATCATCCCAGAATAGCATTGTGGCCACACTAGTATAACTTTTTTAGGCTATCACACTGAGGTTCTTATTACAATATTTCTGTCTTGGAAACTTTTTTTAAAGTAAAATTCTAAGGCTCTATTTTTTTTAAACAAATTGTGGTAGAGCCCTTAGCTGCAATTCATCTTATCAATGTGTTATACCAGCTGTTCTCTCTGACTCGACGTATAATTAATTGACCACAAGTTTGATAAATGAAGACAATAACACGTTTACTATTTAGTAGGGTATGTATCTGTATGCCAACGTACCGTAAACATAAGAGCCAACTAACAAGAGCTGAGAATAAATTGTCAATCATAGATGAATATGAAATGAGGCAGCATGATAAAAATTACTTCCCAAATATGCACAGATGGTGAATCACATCATTAATGTTAAAAGTGAATTTTTTTGCTTTTTTAGGATTGACGCAGTTTGGATGACCTTCAAATTACATTTAGTTGGACGAAGAATTCAGAATCAACAGTGAAAGCAATATCTATGTCTTGATCTCTGCAAACTGTTAGACCGAAGGTATCTAGACACCATACATTAAAATTGCAGGATATTAAAATGTTCCACCACATTATCTAGAAATATTTTGTATCTACAGTGGGTACAGAAAGTATTCAGACCCCTTTAAATTTTTCACACTTTGTTCAATTGCAACCATTTGGTAAATTCAAAAAAGTTCATTTTTTTCTCATTAATTTATACTCTGCATCCCATCTTGACTGAAAAAAACAGAAGTGTAGAAATTTTTGCAAATTTATTAAAAATGAAAAACTGAAATATCAAATGGTCATAAGTATTCAGACCCTTTGCTCAGACACTCATATTTAAGTCACATGCTGTCCATTCCTTGTGATCCTCCTTGAAATGGTTCTACTCCTTAATTGGAGTCCAGCTGTGTTTAAGTAAATTGATAGGACTAGATTTGTAAAGCCACACACCTGTCTATATAAGACCTCACAGTGCATGTCAGACCAAATAAGAATCATGAGGTCAAAGGAACTGGCCAAAGAGCTCAGAGGCAGAATTATGGCAAGGCACACATCTGGCCAAGGTTGCAAAAGAATTTTTGAGTACTCAAGGTTCCTAACAGCATAGTGTTGGTCTCCATAATCCTTAAATGGAAGAAGTTTGGAACCACCAGAAGTCTTCCTACACCTGGCCGTCCAGTCAAACTGAGCAATCGTGGGAGAAGAGCCTTGGTAAGAGATGTAAAGAAGAACCCCAAGATCACTGTGGCTGAGCTCTACAGATGCAGTAGGGAGATGGGAGAAAGTTCTACAAAGTCAACTAACACTGCAGCACTCCACCAGTAGGGCCTTTATGGCAGAGTGGCCTGATGGAAACCTCACCTCAATCCCATAGATATGAAAGCCCACATAGAGTTTGCTAAAAACACATCAATGACTCCAAGACAATGATAAATAAGATTCTCTGTTCTGTTGAGATGAAGATAAAACTTTTTGGTGATAATTCTAAGCAGTATGTGTGGAGAAAACCAGGCACTGCTCATCACCTGCCCGATACAATCCCAACAGTGAAGCATGGTGGTGGCAGCATCATGCCATGGGGGTGTTTTTCAGCTGCAGGGACAGGATGACTGGTTGCAATTGAAGTAAACATGATGTGGCCAAGTACAGAGATATTGTGGATGAAAACCTCTTCCAGAGTGCTCAGGACCTCAGACTTGTCAGAAGGTTCACCTTCCAACAAGACAATGACCCTAAGCACACAGCTAAAATAAATAAAATCCCAAGAAGACTAATAGCTGTACTAGCTCAAAAGGGTGCTTCTGCTCAATACTGAGCAAAGGGTCTGAATACTTAGGACCATGTGATATTTCAGATTTTCCTTTTTAATAAATTTGCAAAAATTTCTACATTTCTGTTGTTTTCAGTCAAGATAGGGTGCAAAGTGTACATTAGTGAGAAAAAATGAACTTTTTTGAATTTACCAAATGGCTGCAATGAAACAAAGAGTGAAAAATTTAAAGGGGTCTGAATACTTTCCATAACCACTGTAAATAAAAAATAAGCAATAACATAAAACATATTACTTACCTATATATTTATTTCTTAATATAGCCCTATTGAGATTTTATAACTGTTGTTCTATCATGACAATTTGGACAAGACTGAAGGATAACGGGGAGTACTGACCTTATAGAAAACTGAGGGTCTCTACAATTGAAGCACCACCCCAGCAACTTTTTTTTATTTTATCCCTGTGGTTCTTCTAATCTAAGGTCTCTGATCCCACTCACATATTTACCTGCTGACATCTTCACCTTCTTTTTCCACCTCTCCCGCCAGTCTCCAGCAGTTTTTGACCTGCTGGATTGCTCCAGTGTTGGCTGGATCGAGCCACTGGTCTAAGTTCATTTCAAGTCTATGAGAGTCTCGTTTTGGCTCTCATAGACTTGCATTTGAGAGCTTGTGATGTAACTTTTGACTTCCAGCCAGTCAGAATTTGCGGTCACAAGTCTGCGTTCAAGGATGGAGCAGAGCCAAAGAGAGTAGGTTAGTGTAAGCGTAGGGTCAGAGAAATTACATTAGAAACGCCACACAATGGCCGAAAAAGGAAAAACGCTGGAGTGGTGCTTTAAAATTTAAAGAGCTATTCAATTGAACTTAATTAAAGGGGTTTTCTACTTTCAAAACATATAGCCCAAAAATGTTAACACCTACAAAATAACAAAAAAAGAGCTCACTTACCCTCCTGAGTTCTAGTTCTGACTTTATCATGCTGCGAGAGGTGATGTTAATAAGGTTAAAGCAGTTCACATGCTGGTTCACACGGAGTTTACCATTAGAACTGCTGCCTGTGACTTGCGGTAACCTTAAAGGGGTTGTCCGGGCTTTTCACATAATCTCAGTGCATATCTGGGCTGAAGAATGCTGACAATAAGTAATTTACCTTTTGTGGCAAGTTTGCAGGGTTTCCAAGATATGATCTCTTGCTTCTATGAAAAACGTCCAGGGGTGTGTGTTCTGGCATTGAAATGAGAACTGGTCGTTTCCTCTTACTCTACTAAAAACCTGCCCTCTATAGCAACAACCCCACCCTCCATAGCAACAGGCACTCCCTGACCACATGAACAAGCCTATCCCTCCTCACACAGTAACAAATCCTCCCGCTCTAGCAGCCTCAGTGCAGAGAGCAGACCACCCAGCTGCTACTCCCCCAGACACACACTGAACAGTGATCTATGGAAAGTGAAACTGTAGTGAGGAGGAAACGACCCGTTCTCATTTCAATGCCAGAACACACACCCCTGGACATTTTTCTTAGAAGCAAGAGATGATATCTTGGAAACCGTGCAGACTAGCCACAGAAGGTAAATTACTTATTGTCAACATTCTGCAGTCCAGATATGCACTGAGATTATGTGAAAAGCCCGGACAACCCCTTTAATT
The DNA here is from genome assembly GCF_039654945.1 of Dendrobates tinctorius. Taxonomy (NCBI): domain Eukaryota; kingdom Metazoa; phylum Chordata; class Amphibia; order Anura; family Dendrobatidae; genus Dendrobates; species Dendrobates tinctorius. The sequence continues at coordinate 6,045,373 of NW_027361673.1, forward strand.
ATATCACTGTTCTCATGATAAGCTCAGTGTGTTCTGGCTGGCATGGTGAGTGGTCACGTTACTGATGTCACCGCGCATCCCACCATCCGGATGTAGCAGAGTTGGGGATCATCGTGAGACTTCGTTATGGATTAATGGCGACGGGTGAGGATTACTTTGATTTTTTATTTTTGTTTTTAGGTTAATAAATGGGTAAAAAGGGTAATTGCCAAGGAATTATTTTACAATTAAAGGTCTTTTCTCTGCTTGTGTCTTTATTAATTTTAAGTACCAGGTAAGTAATGGGGGTGTCTGATAGACGTCTCTACATTACTAACTCCTGGGCTTGATGATAGCAGACATAAAATAGCTAACATCAAGCCTAAAACTATTACCCCACTTTTCGACGCACCAGGGCAAATGGGAAGAGCCGAGATGTGCTATTTCTGGAACTGCTGAGGGCTGGTGTTCTTAGTCTGGGAGGGGTCCAATATTCATGGCCCCTTCCCAGCCTATGAATATCAGCTTGCAGCTGTCTATTTAGACTTTGCTGGGTATTAAAAATAGGGGGGACCTCACAGTATTCTTTTTGGGTCCATCCTTTAATTACCAGTAAAGGCTAATAAAACAGCTGTGAGCTGTTATTAATAGGGTGAAAACATTTTTGGCTATTGGTCCCTTCCCAGAAAATTAACACCAGCCCCCAGCTGTCTGTTTTCTCTCAGCTGGTTAGGAAAAATAAGGGTGATCCCATGCCTGTATTATTATTATTATTTATTTATTTAATGTGCTCTATACATAGACGGCAGGTGTTGACTCCAACTCTCATCAGCGTCGCCTGGTCACGCTGATAACCAGAAGACCAGGCGACAATGATGACAGTTGTATTCAGCACCCTGCCCTTGGGAACAGTGCTAACTATAAAGCTTTTCCCAGATGACGGTACGTGTCACACTGAAGACACATGGATATCATCCGTGTGTCTTCAGTGTGCACAGGTGCAGGACATTTTGCAAAACGTGCTGCCGGCAAAAGCGGATATGCTACTTGTTTTGCAAATGGACGCATGATCCGTGGAAACACACTGACATGTTCAGAGACCCATAGATTTGAATAGGTCTATGTGTATAAGTGTCTCCAGTACATGTGAAAACTGTCACCACACATACTGGAGACATTGACATTTGAAAAGGGCCTAAGTTGAGTCAAGTGTATGACATCTGGGTTTGTTCACAGCTAGATTTTTTTGTCATGCCAGAAAAAAATGTTTTTCTTATTTTTAAAAAGCTTTTTTACTTTTGACTGATTTTATTAGTCAACTTAGGAGACTTGAAGCTGCAATTGCCTGTGCAATGCATAGCAGAAAACACAATCTCTTATTCCACAGTGTTCACAGGAAGACCATAATGGCAGGCATGGGGGTCATCAGCAGACCCCAGGCTGTCATGACAACCAGAGATTAGCCAATATGTATGGAGAACGATCATCAAATCCGAATATTCGGGCATATTCATGACAAATTTATGTGTGGCGATCGTTTCCGAATATATATTCGGTCATCTGTAGTTCCATTGACTCCAATGGTGTTCGGCTATGTTTGGCAAATATTGCAAATACAGCAATCGTAATCCAAACTGATATTTGCTCATCTCTAATGACAACCCATCAGCGCCAGTTGGTGTTTGTTAAATCCAGCTGTCAGTGATTGACAGTGGTATTTAAAAGGTTAACAGCCGCGGATGGAGCTGTTACATCGCATGATGGCTGATTAAATCAATCAGTCAAATTTTTTTCTTTTCTTCAAAAAGTGTAAAAAAATTAAAACAAAACAATATAATAGTGTATATTCAGGAACAGCATAGCTTGAGATAATACTTTACTGTAGCAATTAATTTATTCCACAGCTTATTTTACTAATACATAGAATTACATTTAGAGTTAAGCCCCCGTTACATTTAGCGATGCACCAGCGAAACAGACCACGATCCGACCCCGTCAAGATCACTAGTGCATCGGTAAATGGTCGCTAGTGAGCTGCCAAACAGGCAGATCTCACTAGCGATGCAGCAGCGTCCATGGCTCGCTCGTCGGCGCCAGCAGGAAGCCGACGACAAGAAATGGACCAGGCCGATCTCACACGATCAGCAATAGCCAGCGGGGAGCCGGGTCGGAGGTGAGTGTCACATGTAGCGAGATCGCTACTGATATCGCTGCTGCGTCACAAAATCGGTGACGCTTTAGCAATATCACTAGCTTAACTTGCGGGCACTCAGTTATTATCTTTACTGATGTTTGCCAAGTAAATCTAATTTAGTGTAGCTTCAGAATTTCAGTGGAAAATTACTGTAGTAATTTTTTTACTACATATTTTTTTATACATACGTACACACACATTGTAACAATGCTACTCATTTGGAAGCGATATGAGGTATTACAGTAACCGTTTCTATTTAAATGTCCAGCTGATTTATAGCTATAGCACTTGTCTAGCCCAAGCAATTCGGAGACATGTTGTCAGAAGTTTGTAGACTAAAAGATCAATTTACATTTTATTCAAAAATCTAATATATAAAGTGTGTATGTATGTGTGTATGTATGTGTGTGTGTGTATGTCCGGGATAGGCATCCGCACCGTCGCAGCTACAGCCACAAAATTTGGCACAGTCACACGTCTGGACCCCGAAAGCATCATAAGCTATGTTGTGAGGTGAAATTTTAACCCCGCGCGTTCCAATTCACCAAACAATTTTGCCCCTATCTACATACTGGGGAAAAAGTGTGTGCGCATCAGGCCCCGCCCCTCATTATGATGTCATAATGCCCCTATTTGCATACTGGGGAACCAGTTTGTGTGTATCAAGCCCCGTCCCTCATTATGATGTCACAATGGTTGCCATGGCGACACTGATGTCATCATAGATTGCAAGGCCCGCCGCTCATTATGATGTCAAAATGGTTGACTATGGAATGGAGGATGTGTGATGGGTATATGGGCACTGGACTATGGGATGGAGGATATGTATGACGGGTATATGGGCACGGGACTATGGGATGGTGGATATGTATGACGGGTATATGGGCACGGGACTATGGGATGGAGGATGTGTGATGGGTATATGGGCGCTGGACTATAGGATGGAGGATATGTATGACAGGTATATGGTCACGGGGCTATGGGATGGACGATATGTATGACCGGTATATGGGCACAGGACTATGGGATGGAGGATGTGTGATGGGTTTATGGGCACTGGACTATGGGATGGAGGATGTATGATGGGTATATGAGCACGGGATCATGGGATGGCGGATATGTATGATGGGTATATGGGCACTCGACTATGGGATGGAGGGTGTGTGATGGGTATATGGGCACTCGACTATGGGATGGAGGGTGTGTGATGGGTATATGGGCATGGGACTATGGGATGGAGGATGTGTGATGGGTATATGGGCACTCGACTATGGGATGGAGGATATGTATGATGGGTATATGGGCATGGGACTATGGGATGGAGGATATGTATGATGGGTATACGGGCACGGGACTATGGGATGGAGGATATGTATGATGGGTATATGGGCATTGCACTATGAGATGAAGGATGTGTGATGGGTATTTGGGCACTCGACTATGGGGTGGTGAATATGTATGATGGGTAAATGGTCATGGGACTATGGGATGGAGGATATGTATGATGGGTATATGGGCACGGGCCTATGGGATCGTGGATATGTATGATGGGTATATTGGCACGGGACTATGGGATGGAGGATAATTATAATTTGTTATAACTAACCACAGTTAGTTACTATGCCTGGGCAGCGCCGGGCTCTTCAGCTAGTATACCTATAAAATGAAAAATCAGACAAACTGAACATTTGAAATTTTTCCAGAGCTATGTATATATTGCTCAAAAAAATAAAGGGAACACTAAACAATACATTGTATTGTTTAGTGTTCCCTTTATTTTTTGAGCAGTATATATATATATATATATATATATATATATTATACTGTATATATATATATAACAGTTCCTTAAAAAAGGATTTGTACCCTGTAAAATTTTCCACATTTGTTCACATTACACCCACAAGCTTAAATGTATTTTATTGGTATTTTGTATGATATACAGTATGTCACAAATTATTGTCAGGTGTCTCAGGACCAGGGGCTCCTTCCCTTTCCCTAATGCTAGGGGCACCCTAGTTTGCTGTGCTCCCCAGATTAGTTCTAATGGTGATGACTACGGGGCCACATAACTTGCCTTAGCTTCTGAATTCACCATCAGTCTTTGCTATTCCCCCACCCAGAGAAGGGGGGAGTAGTACTGTACTGTAATTCACCAACCAGACTAACATGGTAGTACGAACAGGGGTACCGATAAATACCAAACATACAAATATACTCACAAATGCAACAGAGGAATGCACCGGGGAGTGGAGGATGGTGTTAAACCAAAGTAAGAGAAGAAAGGGAATTATCACACACTCAATATCTAGCAACAGTCACAGATAAATCCACCAAACACCTTTTCCAATAATAAACAACAACAACCTCCAGCCATGCAACATTAATTAACTCTGTCAATGAGTGCTAGCCATGTCCAAGTTTATATGAGTGGCTAACAGTGAACAGCTGAGAGCCTTAACTCTCCAGGAGCTCTCAACTGAGCAGGTTAACTCCTGAACTGCCAAAATAAACATGCATCTTTTAATAATATGGTGAAGTGCTTTTATCCAGTGCAAGAGTAATCTTGTGACATTCATTTATATTCAGTCCAGTCTCGCTGGAATAACTGCTGCTATTCTTTTGGTGTTAGTCTCTACCAACTTTGCACAACTAGAGGCTGACATTTTTTGCCCATTCTTCTTTGTAAAGTACAGTAGGTAGCTCTAGCTCAATAAGATTGAACTGAGAGTGTCTGTGAAAGCGATTTTCAAGTCTTGCCACAGATTCTCAATGAGGTTTAGGTCTGGATTTTGACTGGGCCATTCAAACACATGTATATGCTTTGATATAAACCATTTAATTGTAGTTCAGGCAGTATGTTTAGGGTCATGGTCCTGCTGGAAGGTGAACCTATGCCCCAGACTCAAGGCCTTTGCAGCCTCTAATTGGATTTCATTCATCTTCCCATCAGCTCTGAACAGATTCCCAGTTCCTGCTGAAAAACAATATCCCCACAGAATGAAGCTACCACCACCATTTTTGGCAGTGGGGAGGGTGTTTTCAGGGTGATGTGAGGTGTTAAGTTTTCGCCACACATAGTGGTTTGCATTAAGGCCAGAAAGTTCAACTTCAGTCTCATCTGACCAAAGTACCTTCTTCCACATGCTAGCTGTGTCCCCTCACATAAAATCCAAATAAAATCCATTTATGCCCCTGTCATTCATATTAGAGTGTGATGAATCAATAGACAATCCTGTCACAACAACTTCACTAAAATCTTCGGCAAGTGTTCACGTTTGTGGAGTGGCACTGAAAGAAAACACACTCAGAAGAAGACTTCACAACATTAAAAGAAGAAGCTTTCACATTTAAGTGAGCCCTCACCTCTGTTAAACAGGAATACTTCACATGTCTGATATCTTCTTTATCACACAACCCCATACAGGTATTCAACACTTTTAAATCCCTCCTCCACCCACCACTGTCACCTCTGTCCTTCTTTATCTTCTTTACTCAACCGCAATAAACCCTATTTATAACAGGCCATTGACCTTCCCTCATAACCTTCCTCCCCACCATCACTGTTTGAGAGCTTACTCATCTCTCTAAATCACATCTCACTATTTGTACACTTGACCCTATCCCACCCCACCTCCTCCCCAACCTCACTTCCAAGATTATCTTGGACCTAATCCTCCCTTCAAGTTATCATTAACTTTTGGTATTTTCCCATTTTCTTTCAAACATGCCACTATCATACTTATCCTGAAGAAGCCATCCCTCGATCCGACCTCTTCTTCCAGCTATCGTCTCATATCACTGCTCTTTCACCTCCAAAATTCCTCGGACAGCATGTTCATGTTCAATGTTCCTCCCACCTCTCATCTAACTCGCACTTTGACAGCCTACAATCTGACTTCCATCCCCACCACTTCACCGAATCTGCCCTAACCAAAATTACTAACGACTTACCACCAAAGCTAACAGGCAATTTTCTATACTAAACTTTTTCTATACCCATCCTCTGCCTTCAGCATAATTGACCACTTCCTCATACTAAGGACCCTCTCTTCCCTTGGCATCAAAGACCTTGCCCTCTCCTGGATCACCTCATAACTTTTTAATCGCACATTTAATGTCTCCCATTCTCATATCACCTCCTCATCTAGCCCTCTCTCTGTTGGTGTCCCTCAAGGCTCTGTCTTGGGACCCCTACTCTTCTACATCTATACCTTTGGCCTGGAACTCATTAAGTCCCAGAGCTTCCAGTACCACCTAAACACTGATGACATTCAGATCCACCCCTCAGTCCCAGATATCACCAGATATCACCTCTCTGATGTCCAGAATCCCAGTGTGTGTATCAGTAATTTCCTCCTTCTTCTCATGCTTCCTAAAACTCAATGAGGACAAAGCTGAACTTATCATCTTTCCTCCATCTCATCTATCTCCCCTACCTGATCTCTCTTTCACAATAAATGACATCATGCGTTTCCTTGTAACAAAAGTCTGTTGCCTCAGAGTAATGATTGACTCTGCCCTATCCATCAAACCGCACATACAAGCATATAAGATCTTACCACCTCCAACAAAAATATTTCCAATATCCATTCTTTCTTCAACCCTGAATATACCAAAATGTTAGTGCATGCACTCATTATCTCCTGCCTCCTGCCTACTGCAATTCCTCCTCTGTGGCTTCCCTGCTAACATTCTCACACATCTCCAGTCTGCCCCTAAAGGGGGCTTCACACATAGCGATATTGCTAGCAATATCGCTAAAGCGTCACCGATTTTGTGACGCAGCAGCGGTATTGCTAGCGATATCGCTAGGTGTGATACTTACCTCCGACCGGCTCCCCCGCTGGCTATCGCTGATCGCGTAAGAATGTCCTGGATGCGGGTGGGAGGACGTCTTCATCCCCGTGTCTGACAGGTAAGTAACGACCGCTGACCGCTGCTGCGTTGCTGGTGAGATCTGCCTGTTTGGCAGCTCACTAGCGACCATTTAGCGATGCACCAGCGATCCTGACCGAGTCATATCGTGGTCGGGATCACTGGTACATCGCTAAATGTGACCGGAACCTAACTCTTCTGCCCAATTAATCCACCTGTCTCATTGCTATTCCTCCGCTTTTCCCTCTGCAAGTCACGTCATTGGCTCCATATCCAGTTCCAATCTATTAACATTGAATTACAAAGCCGTCCATAATCTGTCTTCTCCATTTATCTTCAAACTAATCTGCTGATATCTACCCGTGCATAATCTTCAGCCCTCCCAAGACCACCTTCACGACTCCAAACCTATACTTTCCTTACCCAATCATCTCTAAAACTTCTCCCAAGTTTCCACTATTCCCTGGAATTCTGTACCCCAACACATCCACTCCATTGCATTCAAAACATTCAGATGGAACATGAAAACTCATCTCTTCAGGAAAGCTTACAGCCTACAATGACCATCTGCCACCACAACTGCCCAACCTACTGTCTCCTTCCCGATTATACTCTAGACTGTAAGCCTGCAAGAACAGGTCCCTCTCCCTTCTGTACCAGTCCATCATTGTTAGCTTGTTCATAGTAATTTTTATTTGTATTTGTATATAACCCCTCCTCATGTACAGTACCATGAAATCAAAGGTGCTCTAAAAACAAATAATAATAATAATAATATTACATAAGGAATCACCCAACTAATTAAATAATTAAAATACTGAAGCTAATTCATAGTTTTTACAATAACATCATCCATATATTTCTCATGTAACAGTCTAATTATAGTGGTTTGAAAAAACCACTATATTGTAATCCGAACGCTGCTAACTTATTCTTCTTCTTATTATTAAGTTGATTTCCGCAATTAATGCGGCCCGAACCGCTACACGCACAGACTCCGTTGAGGTGTCGTTTCGAAGCCAGCGTCCATGAGAGGTGTGCTAAGTATTTTTCGTGTCGATTGGATTTGTAGTTTTTGCGCAATTTGCGTTTGAACATTTTTTTTCCCGTCATTGGAATGCACTGTCTCAATGCATTTGAATGGGGAAATTTTGCTATAGACAAAACATGCCCTGAGGCGATTGAAATGGCAGTTGAGCTCATTGATATGCGCAGGCAGACCCAGTTGCTATGCCAACGCCTACGAACGTCACATGACGACCCCAGGAGAGAGCTTCTGCCACATAATATCAGCTCTTAAAGCAAAACCCACAGCACAAATGCAAATATAGCTTCATCACATGACGTATGCCCCTGAGAGAGAATGTGCGCCAAAGTGGATTTAGAAGCCCAGTGAGCCACCCTGGCTCTTAAAGGGCCGACGCGCCAAAGTGATTCTTAAAGAGCTGGCGCACCAAAATGAGTCTTAAAGGGCCCGCGTGCCAAATCGAAAGCTGAGTGACCCAAGGCTCCAAATCGGAGGCTGATAGACCCTGGCCTACAAAAAGGAGGCTGAGCAACCCTGGCATCCAAATCGGACCCAGAGTGGCCCCGCCCACCAAATCAGACCCAGAGTGGCCCCGCCCACCAAATCGGACCCAGAGTGGCCCCGCCCACCAAATCGGACCCAGAGGGGCCCCGCCCACCAAATCGGACCCAGAGGGGCCCCACCCACCAAATCGGACCCTGAGGGGCCCCACCCACCAAATCGGACCCTGAGGGGCCCCACCCACAAAATCGGACCCTGAGGGGATCCGGCCACAAAATCGGACCCTGAGGGGCCCCGGCCACAACATCGGACCCTGAGGGGCCCCACTCACAAAATCGGACCCTGAGGGGCCCCACTCACAAAATTGGACCCAGAGTGGCCCCGCCCACCAAATCGGACCCAGAGTGGCCCCGCCCACCAAATCGGACCCAGAGTGGCCCCGCCCACCAAATCGGACCCAGAGTGGCCCCGCCCACCAAATCGGACCCAGAGTGGCCCCGCCCACCAAATCGGACCCAGAGTGGCCCCGCCCACCAAGTCGGACCCAGAGTGGCCCCGCCCACCAAGTCGGACCCAGAGTGGCCCCGCCCACCAAGTCGGACCCAGAGTGGCCCCGCCCACCAAATCGGACCCAGAGGGGCCCCGCCGACCAAATCGAACTCTGAGGGGCCCCAACCACAAAATCGGGCCCTGAGGGGTCCCACCCACAAAATCGGACCCTGAGGCCAAAGTGGCCCCTGAGAGGCACCCACAGTTAAAACGGATCCTGAGTTGAAAGTCTTGCAGGGGCAGCAGGCAAGTCTCTCTTAAAGGGGCAGCCCGGGCACCATTTCAAACCACTATCTGTACTTCCTTCAGGAAATACACATCTAGTTATAGTGGTTTGAAAAAACCACTATATTGTAATCCGAACGCTGCTAACTTATTCTTCTTATTATTATTATTATTAAGTTGATTTCCGCAATTAATACGGCCCGAACCGCTACACGCACAGACTCCGTTGAGGTGTCGTTTCGAAGCCAGCGTCCATGAGAGGTGTGCTAAGTATTTTTCGTGTCGATCGGATTTGTAGTTTTTGCGCAATTTGCGTTTGAAAATTTTTTTTCCCGTCATTGGAATGCATTGTCTCCAATGCATTTGAATGGGGAAATGGCAAAACGTGCCCTGAGGCGATTGAAATGGCAGTTGAGCTCATTGATATGCGCAGGCAGACCCAGTTACTATGCCAACGCCTACGAATGTCACATGACCTCTCCAAGACAGAGCTTCTGCCACATAATATCAGCTCTTAAAGCAAAACCCACAGCACAAAGGCAAATCTAGCTTCATCACATGACGTATGCCCCTGAGAGAGAATGTGCGCCAAAGTGTATTTAGAAGCCCAGTGAGCCAAACTGGCTCTTAAAGGGCCGAAGCGCCAAAGTGATTCTTAAAGGGCCGCCGCACCGAAATGAGTCTTAAAGGGCCAACGCGCCAAATCGAAAGCTGAGTGACCCCAGGCTCCAAATCGGAGGCTGAGCCACCCCGGCCTTAAAATCGGAGGCTGAGCCACCCTGGCCTCCAAATCAGACCCAGAGTGGCCCCGCCCACCAAAAACGGACCCAGAGTGGCACAGCCCACCAAATCGGACACTGAGGGCCCCCGCCCACCAAATCAGGCTCAGAGTGGCCCCACCCACCAAATCAGACCCTGAGGAGCTCCGTCCACCAAATCGGACCCTGAAGGGCCCCGCCCACCAAATCGGACCCAGAGGGGCCCTGCCCACCAAATCGGACCCTGAGGAGCTCCGTCCACCAAATCGGACCCAGAGTGACCCCGCCCACCAAATCGGACCATGAAGGGCCCCGCCCACCAAATCGGAAGCAGAGGGGCCCGCCCACCAAATCAGGCTCAGAGTGGCCCCACCCACCAAATCAGACCCTGAGGAGCTCCGTCCACCAAATCGGACCCTGAAGGGCCCCGCCCACCAAATCGGACCCAGAGGGGCCCTGCCCACCAAATCGGACCCTGAGGAGCTCCGTCCACCAAATCGGACCCAGAGTGACCCCGCCCACCAAATCGGACCATGAAGGGCCCCGCCCACCAAATCGGAAGCAGAGGGGCCCGCCCACCAAATCGGACCCTGAGGGGCCCCGCCCACCAAATCGGACCCTGAGGTGCACTGCTCACTAAATCGGACCGAGAGAGGCCACGCCCACCACATCGGACCGTGAGGAGCCCCGCCCACCAAATCAGACCCCGAGGGGCCCCTCCCACCAAATCAGACCTTGAGGGCCCCCGCCCACCAAATCGGACCCTGAGGGGCCCCGCCCACCAAAAGGGACCCTGAGGGGCCCCGCCCACCAAATGGGACCCTGAGGGGCTCCGCCCACAAAATCGGACCCTGAGGGGCCCACTCACAAAATTGGACCCTGAGGGGCCCCGCCCACCAAATTAGACCCTGAGGGGCCCCACCCTCAAAATCAGACCCTGAGGGGCCACAGCCACAAAATCAGACCATGAGGGGCCCCAGCCACAAAATCGGACCCTGAGGGGCCCCACCCACAAAATCGGACCCTGATGGGCCCCACCCACAAATCCAGACCCTGAGGGGCCCCAGCCACAAAATCGGACCCTGAGACACCCCGGCCACAAAATCGGACCCTGAGGGGCCCCAACCACAAAATCAAACCCTGAGGGGCCCCGATCACAAAATCGGACCCTGAGGGGCCCCACCCACAAAATCAGACCCTGAGGGGCCCCACCCACAAAATCGGACCCTGAGGGGCCCCACCCACAAAATCAGACCCTGAGGGGCCCCGCCCACCAAATTAGACCCTGAGGGGCCCCACCCTCAAAATCGGTCCCTGAGGAGCCCCGGCAACAAAATCGGACCCTGAGGGGCCCCGGCCACAAAATCGGACCCTGAGGGGCCCCGGCCACAAAATCGGACCCTGAGGGGCCCCACTCGCAAAATCGGACCCTAAGGGGCCCCGGCCACAAAATCGGACCCTGAGGGGCCCCACCCGCAAAATCGGACCCTGAGGGGCCCCACCCGCAAAATCAGACCCTGAGGGGCTCCACCCGCAAAATCAGACCCTGAAATCGGACCCTGAGGGGCCCCAACCACAAAATCGGACCCTGAGAGGCACCGGCTACAAAATCGGACCCTGATGGCCCCGGCCACAAAATCTGACCCTGAGGGGCCCCGCCCACCAAATGGGACCCTGAGGGGCCCCGCCCACCAAATGGGACCCTGAGGGGCTCCGCCCACAAAATCGGATCCTGAGGGGCCCCACCCACAAAATCGGACCCTGAGGGGCCCCGCCCACTAAATCGGATTCTGAAAGGCCCCAACCACAAAATCGGACCCTGAGGGGCCCCACCCACAAAATCGGACCCTGAGGGTCCCCGCTGACCAAATTGAACTCTGAGGGGCCCCGCCCACCAAATCGGACCCAGAGTGGCCCGCCCACCAAATCAGACCTAGAGTGGCCCGGCTCACCAAATCGGACCCCGAGGGGCCCCACCCACCAAATCGGACCCAGAGGGGCCCCGCCCACCAAATCGGACCCCGAGGTATCCCGCCCACCAAATCGGACCCCGAGGGTCCCCGCCAACCAAATTGGACCCTGATGGGCCCCGCCCACCAAATCGGACTCTGATAGATCCCGCCCACCAAATCAGACCCTGAGGGGCCCAGCTCACCAAATCGGACCCCGAGTGGCCCCGCCCACCAAATCAGACCCAGAGTGGCCCCGCCCACCAAATCAGACCCAGAGTGGCCCCGCCCAGCAAATTGTACCCTGAGGGGCCCCACCCACAAAATCGGACCCTAAGGGGCCCCACCCACAAAATTGGACCCTGAGGGGCCCCGGCCACAAAACTGGACCCTGAGGGGCCCCACCCACAAAATCGGACCCTGAGGGGATCCGGCCACAACATCGGACCCTGAGTGGCCCCACTCACAAAATCGGACCCTGAGGGGCCCTACCCACAAAATCGGACCCTGAGGGGCCCCAACCACAAAATCGGACCCTGACGGGCCCCGGCCACAAAATCGGACCCTGAGGGGCCCCGGCCACAAAATCGGACCCCGAGGGGCCCCACCCACCAAATCGGACCCAGAGGGGCCCCGCCCACCAAATCGGACCCCGAGGTATCCCGCCCACCAAATCGGACCCCGAGGGTCCCCACCAACCAAATCGGACCCTAAGGGGCCCCACCCACAAAATTGGACCCAGAGGGGCCCCGGCCACAAAACTGGACCCTGAGGGGCCCCACCCACAAAATCGGACCCTGAGGGGATCCGGCCACAACATCGGACCCTGAGTGGCCCCACTCACAAAATCGGACCCTGAGGGGCCCTACCCACAAAATCGGACCCTGAGGGGCCCCAACCACAAAATCGGACCCTGACGGGCCCCGGCCACAAAATCGGACCCTGAGGGGCCCCGGCCACAAAATCGGACCCTGAGGGACCCCACCTACAAAATTGAACCCTGAGGGGCCCCGGCCACAAAATCGGATCCTGAGGGGCCCCACCCACAAAATCGGACCCTGAGGGGCCCCACCCACAAAATTGGACCCTGAGGGGCCCCAACCACAAAATCGGACCCTGAGAGGCACCGGCCAGAAAATCGGACCCTGAGGGGCCCCGGACACAAAACCAGACCCTGAGGGGCCCCGGCCACAAAATCAGACCCTGAGGGGCCCAACCCACAAAATCAGACCCTGAGGGGCCCCGGACACAAAATCGGACCCTGAGGGGCCCCGGCCACAAAATCAGACTCAGTGTCCCCGCCCACCAAATCAGACCCAGAGTGGCCCCGCCCACCAAATCAGACCCTGAGGGGCCCCACCCACAAAATCAGACCCTGAGGAGCCCCAGCCACAAAATCGGACCCTGAGAGGCCCCAACCACAAAATCAGACCCTGAGGTGCCCCGGTCACAAAATCGGACCCTGAGGGGCCCCACCCACAAAATCAAACCCAGAGGGGCCCCAGTCACAAAATCAGACCCTGAGAGACCCCGGCCACAAAATCGGACCCTGAGGGGCCCCAACCACAAAATCAGACCCTGAGGGTCCCCGGTCACAAAATCGGACCCTGAGGGGCCCCACCCACAAAATCAGACCCTGAGGGGCCCCAGCCACAAAATCGGACCCTGAGGGGCCCCAACCACAAAATCAGACCCTGAGGTGCCCCGGTCACAAAATCGGACCCTGAGGGGCCCCAGTCACAAAATCAGACCCTAAGGGGCCCCGGTCACAAAATCGGACCCTGAGGGGCCCCACCCACAAAATCAGACCCTGAGGGACCCCAGCCACAATATCGGACCCTGAGAGACCCCGGCCACAAAATCGGACCCTGAGGGGCCCCAACCACAAAATCAGACCCTGAGGGGCCCCGGTCACAAAATCGGACCCTGAGGGGCCCCACCCACAAAATCAGACCCTGAGGGGCCCCAGCCACAAAATCAGACCCTGAGTGGCCCCAGCCACAAAATCGAACCCTGAGGGGCCCCACCCACAAAATCGGACACTGAGGGGTCCCATCCACAAAATCGGACCCTGAGGGGCACCGCCCACCAAATTAGACCCTGAGGGGCCTCGCTCTCAAAATCGGACCCTGAGGGGCCCCAGCCACAAACTCAGACCCTGAAGGGCTCCAGCCACAAAATCAGACCCTGAGGGGCCCCAGCCACAAAATTTGACCCTGAGGGGCCCCACCCACAAAATCGGACCCTGAGGGGCCCCATCCACAAATCCAGACCCTGAGGGGGCTCGGCCACAAAATCGGACCCTGAGAGTCCCCGGCCACAAAATCGGACCCTGAGGGGCCACGACCACAAAATCGGACCTTGAGGGGCCCCGGCCACAAAATCGGACCTTGAGGGGCCCCGGCCACAAAATCGGACCCTGAGGGCCCCGGCCACAAAATTGGACCCTGAGAGGCCCCACCCACAAAATTGGACCATAACGGGCCCCACCCACAAAATCGGACCCAGAGGGGCCCCACCCACAAAATCAGACCATGAGGGGCCCCACCCACAAAACTGGACCCTGAGGCATCCCGGCCACCAATAAAACCCCTGAGGGGCCCCGGTCACAAAATCGGACCCTGAGGGGCCCCACCCACAAAATCGGACCCTGAGGGACCCCACCCACAAAATCAGACCCTGAGGGGCCCCAGCCACAAAATCGGACCCTGAGGGGCCCCAGCCACAAAATCGGACCCTGAGGGGACCCGCCCACCAAATTGGACCCTGAGGGGCCTCACCCTCAAAATCGGACCCTAAGGGACCCCGGCCACAAAATCGGACCCTGAGGGGCCTCGGCCACAAAATTGGACCCTGAGGGGCCCCGGCCACAAAATCGGACCCTGAGGGGCCCCACCCGCAATATCGGACCCTGAGGGGCCCCACCCGCAAAATCGGACCCTAAGGGGCCCCACCCGCAAAATCGGACCCTGAGGGGCACTGCCCAGTAAATAAGACCCTGAGGGGCTCCACCCACAAAATCAGACCCTAAGGGGCCCCACCTACAAAATCGGACCCTGAGTGGGCCCGGCCACAAAATCAGACCCTGAGGGGCCCCAACCACAAAATCGGACCCTGAGAGACCCCGGCCACAAATTCGAACCTAGAGGGGCCCCAGTCACAAAATAGGACCCTGAGGGGCCCCAACCACAAAATCAGAACCTGAGGTGCCCCGGTCACAAAATCGGACCCTGAGGGGCCCCACCCACAAAATCAGACCCTGAGGGACCCCAGCCACAAAATCAGACCCTGAGGGGCCCCATCCACAAAATCGGACCCTAAGGGGCCCCACCCACAAATTCAGACCCTGAGGGGCCCCGGCCACAAAATCGGACCCTGAGAGACCACGGCCACAAAATCGGACTCTGAGGGGCCCCAACCACAAAATCAGACCCTGAGGGTCCCCGGTCACAAAATCGGACCCTGAGGGGCCCCACCCACAAAATCAGACCCTGAGGGAACCCACCCACAAATCCAGACCCTGAGGGGCCCCGGCCACAAAATCGAACCCTGAGAGACCCCGGCCACAAAATCAGACCCTGAGGGGCCCCAACCACAAAATCGGACCCTGAGGGTCCCCGGTCACAAAATCGGACCCTGAGGGGCCCCACCCACAAAATCAGACCCTGAGGGGACCCAACCACAAAATCAGACCCTGAGGTGCCCCGGTCACAAAATCGGACCCTGAGGGGCCGCACCCACAAAATCAGACCCTGAGGGGCCCCACCCACAAAATCAGACCCTGAGGGGCCCCACCCACAAAATCAGACCCTGAGGGGCCCCAGCCACAAAATCAGACGCTGAGGGGCCCCAGCCACAAAATCGGACCCTGAGGGGCCCCACCCACAAAATCAGACCCTGAGGGGCCCCACCCATAAAATCAGACCCTGAGGGGCCCCAGCCACAAAATCGAACCCTGAAAGACCCCGGCCACAAAATCGGACCCTGAGGGGCCCCACCCGCAAAATCGGACCCTGAGGGTCCCCGGTCACAAAATCGGACCCTGAGGGGCCCCACCCACAAAATCAGACCCTGAGGGGCCCCAGCCACAAAATCGGACCCTGAGGGGCCCCAACCACAAAATCAGACCCTGAGGTGCCCCGGTCACAAAATCGGACCCTGAGGGGCCCCACCCACAAAATCAGACCCTGAGGGGCCCCACCCACAAAATCAGACCCTGAGGGGCCCCACCCACAAAATCGGACCCTGAGGGGCCCCACCCACAAAATCAGACCCTGAGGGGCCCCACCCATAAAATCAGACCCTGAGGGGCCCCAGCCACAAAATCGAACCCTGAAAGACCCCGGCCACAAAATCGGACCCTGAGGGGCCCCACCCGCAAAATCGGACCCTGAGGGGCCCCGGCCACAAAATCGGACCCTGAGGGGCCCCGGCCACAAAATCGGACACTGAGGGGCCCCACCCACAAAATCGGACCCTGAGGGGCCCCACCCACAAAATCGGATCCTGAGGGGCCCCACCCACCAAATCAGACCCTGAGGCCAAAGTGGTCCCTGAGAGGCACCCACACTTAAAACGGATCCTGAGTTGAAAGTCTTGCAGGGGCAGCAGGCAAGTCTCTCTTAAAGGGGCAGCCCGGGCACCTTTTCAAACCACTATCTGTACTTCCTTCAGGAAATACACATCTAGTATTACAATTATAATGCGCCAATCACAAGTTATTCAGTTGATTTCCGCAATTAATGCGGCCCGAACCGCTACACGCACAGACTCCGTTGAGGTGTCGTTTTGAAGCCAGCGTCCACGAGAGGTGTGCTAAGTATTTTTCGTGTCGATCGGATTTGTAGTTTTTGCGCAATTTGCATTTGAAATTTTTTTTTCCCGTCAATGGAATGCACTGTCTCCAATGCTTTTCAATGGGAAATGGCAAAACGTGCCCTGAGGCGATTGAGATGGCAGTAAAGCTCATTGATATGCACAGGCACACCCAGTTACTATGCCAACGCCTACGAATGTCACATGACGCCCCCAGGACAGAGCTTCTGCCACATAATATCAGCTCTTAAAGCGAAACCCACAGCACAAATGCAAATCTACCTTCATCACATGACGCATGCCCCTGAGAGAGAATGTGCGCCAAGGTGCGCCCCCGCCCACCAAATCGGACCCTGAGGGGCCCCGCCCACCAAATCGGACACTGAGAGATCCCGCCCACCAAATCAGACCCTGAGGGGCCCCGCTCACCAAATCGGACCCTGAGGGGCCCTGCTCACCAAATTGAGCTCTGAGGGGCCCTGCTCACCAAATTGAGCTCTGAGGGGCTCCGCTCACCAAATAGGACTCTGAGGGGCCCCGCCCACCAAATCAGACCCTGAGGGGCCCCTCCCACCAAATCGAACCCTGAGGGGCTCTTCCCACCAAATCGGACCCTGAGGGGCCCCACCCACCATATCAGACCCTGAGGGGCCCTGTCCACCAAATCAGACCCTGAGGGGCCCCACCCACCAAATCAGACCCTGAGGGGCCCCGCCCACCAAATCAAACCCTGAGGGGCCCCGCCCACCAAATCGGACCCTGAGGGATCCCGCCCACCAAATCGGACACTGTGGAGCCCCACCCACCAAATCGGACCCTGAGGGGCCCCGCCCGCCAAATCAGACCCTGAGGGGCCCCGCCCACCAACTTGGACCCTGAAGGGCCCCCACCAAATTGGACCCAGAGTGGCCCCACCCACCAAATCAGACCCAGATGGCCCCACCCACCAAATTAGACCCTGAGGGGCCCCGGCCACCAAATTAGACCCTGAGGGGCCCCATCCACAAAATTGGACCCTGAGGGGCCACGGCCACCAAATCGGACCCCGAGGGGCCCCGACCACAAAATCGGACCCTGAGGGGCCACGGCCACCAAATCAGACCCTGCGGGGCCCTCCCACCACTTCGGACCCTGAGAGGCCCCACCCACAAAATCGGACCCTGAGGGGCCCCACCCACCAAATCGGACCCTGAGAGGCCCCACCCACAAAATCAGACCCTGAGGGGCCCCGGCCACAAAATCGGACCCTGAGGGGCCCCAACCACCAAATCGGACCCTGAGGGGCCCCACCCACCAAATCTGACCCTGAGGGGCCCCGGCCACCAAATCGGACCCTGAGGGGCCCCGGCCACAAAATCGGACACTGAGGGGCCCCACCCACAAAATCAGGCCCTGATGGGCCCCACCCACAAAATCAGACCCTGAGGCCAAAGTAGCCCCTGAGAGGCACCCACAGTTAAAACGGATCCTGAGTTGAAAGTCTTGCAGGTGCAGCAGGCAAGTCTCTCTTAAAGGGGCAGCCCAGGCACCATTTCAAACCACTATCTGTACTTCCTTCAGGAAATACACATCTAGTTATTATTATTAAGTTGATTTCCGCAATTAATGCGGCCCGAACCGCTACACGCACAGACTCCATTGAGGTGTCGTTTCGAAGCCAGTGTCCATGAGAGGTGTGCTAAGTATTTTTCGTGTCGATCGGATTTGTAGTTTTTGCGCAATTTGCGTTTGAAAATTTTTTTTCCCGTCATTGGAATGCACTGTCTCCAATGCTTTTCAATAGGAAATGGCAAAACGTGCCCTGAGGCGATTGAAATGACAGTTGAGCTCATTGATATGCGCAGGCAGACCCAGTTACTATGCCAACGCCTACGAACTTCACTTGAACCCCAGCACAGAGCCTATGCCACATAATATCAGCTCTTAAAGCGAAACCCACATGCCCCTGAGAGAGAATGTGTGCGCCAAAGTGGATTTAAAAGAAGCCCAGTCAGCCAAACTAGCTCTTAAAGGGCCAACGCGCCAAAGTGATTGTTAAAGGGCCAGCGCACCCAAATGAGTCTTAAAGGGCCGACACACCAAATCGGAGACTGAGCCACCCCGGCCTCCAAATCGGACAATGAGCCACCCCGGCCTCCAAATCGGAGCCTGATCCACCCCGGCCTCCAAATCGGAGCCTGATCCACCCCGGCCTTCAAATCGGAGGCTGATCGACCCAGGCCTCCAAATCAGAGGCTGAGCCACCCCGGCCTCCAAATCGGAGGCTGATCCACCCCAGCCTCCAAATAGGAGGCTGAGCCACCCTGGCCTCTAAATCGGAGGCTGAGCCACCCCGGCCTCCAAATCGGAGGCTGATCGACCCCGGCCTCCAAATCGGAGGCTGAGCCACCCCGGCCTCCAAATCGGAGGCTGATCCACCCCGGCCTCCAAATCGGAGGCTGAGCCACCCCGGCCTCCAAATCGGAGGCTGATCCACCCCGGCCTCCAAATCGGAGGCTGAGCCACCCCGGCCTCCAAATCGGAGGCTGAGCCACCCGGCCTCCAAATCGGAGGCTGATCCACCCCGGCCTCCAAATCGGAGGCTGAGCCACCCCGGCCTCCAAATCGGAGGCTGAGCCACCCCGGCCTCCAAATAGGAGGCTGATCGACCCCGGCCTCCAAATCGGAGGCTGATCGACCCCGGCCTCCAAATAGGAGGCTGATCGACCCCGGCCTCCAAATAGGAGGCTGATCGACCCCGGCCTCCAAATCGGAGGCTGATCCACCCCGGCCTCCAAATAGGAGGCTGAGCCACCCCGGCCTCCAAATCGGAGGCTGAGCCACCCCGGCCTCCAAATCGGAGGCTGATCCACCCCGGCCTCCAAATCGGAGGCTGAGCCACCCCGGCCTCCAAATCGGAGGCTGAGCCACCCCGGCCTCCAAATCGGAGGCTGATCCACCCCGGCCTCCAAATCGGAGGCTGATCCACCCCGGCCTCCAAATCGGAGGCTGAGCCACCCCGGCCTCCAAATCGGAGGCTGAGCCACCCCGGCCTCCAAATCGGAGGCTGAGCCACCCCGGCCTCCAAATCGGAGGCTGATCCACCCCGGCCTCCAAATCGGAGGCTGATTCACCCCGGCCTCCAAATCGGAGGCTGATCCACCCCGGCCTCCAAATCGGAGGCTGAGCCACCCCGGCCTCCAAATCGGAGGCTCATCGACCCCGGCCTCCAAATCGGAAGCTCATCGACCCCGGCCTCCAAATCAGAGGCTCTTTGACCTCGGCCTCCAAATCGGAAGCTCAACGACCCCGGCCTCCAAATTGGAGGCTGAGCGACCCCAGCCTCCAAATCTTACCCAGAGTGGCCCCGCCCACCAAATCGGACCCTGTGGGGCCCCGCCCACCAAATCGGACCCTGAGAGGCCCCGCCCACCAAATCAGACCCAGAGTGGTCCCGCCCACCAAATTGGACCCAGAGTGGTCCCGCCCACCAAATTGGACCCAGAGGGGCTCCGCCCACAAAATCAGACCCAGAGGGGCCCCTGCCACAAAATCAGACCCTGAGGGGCCGCAGCCACAAAATCGGACCCTGATGGGCCCCAGTCACAAAATTGGACCCTGATCGGACCCTGATGGGCCCCAACCACAAAATCGGACCCTGAGGGGACCCAACCACAAAATCGGACCCTGAGAGGCCCCGCCCACCAAATTGGACCCAGAGTGGTCCCGCCCACCAAATTGGACCCAGAGGGGCCCCACCCACAGAATCGGACCCAGTGGGGCCCCTGCCACAAAATCGGACCCTGAGGGGCCGCGGCCACAAAATCAGACCCTGAGGGGCCGCGGCCACAAAATCGGACCCTGAGGGGCCCCAACCACAAAATCGGACCCTGAGGGGACCCAACCACAAAATCGGACCCTGAGGGGCCCCTGACACAAAATCGGACCCTGAGGGGCCCCAGCCACAAAATCGGACCCTGGGGGGCCCAACCCACAAAATCGGACCCTGAGGGGCCCTGTCCACCAAATTGGATCCTGAGGGGCCCCGCCCACCAAATCGGACCCTGAGAGGCCTCACCCACAAAATCGGACCCTGACGGGCCCCGGCCACAAAATCGGACCCTGAGGGGCCCCACCCACAAAATTGGACCCTGAGGGGTTCCGGCCACAAAAATCGGATCCTGATTGGCCCCGGCCACAAAATCGGACCCTGAGGGGCCCCAGCCACAAAATCGGACCTTGAGGGGCCCCACCCACCAAATCAGACCCTGAGGGGCCCCGGCCACCAAATTGGACCCTGAGGGGCCCCGGCCACCAAATCG
This sequence comes from Dendrobates tinctorius, assembly GCF_039654945.1. NCBI lineage: Eukaryota > Metazoa > Chordata > Amphibia > Anura > Dendrobatidae > Dendrobates > Dendrobates tinctorius. The sequence continues at coordinate 6,066,549 of NW_027361673.1, forward strand.
GACCCTGAGTGGCCCCGGCCACAAAATCGGACCCTGAGGGGCCCCACCCACAAAATCGGACACTGAGGGGCCCCACCCACAAAATCTGGCCCTGAGGGGCCCCACCCACAAAATCAGACCATGAGGCCAAAGTGGCCCCTGAGAGGCACCCACAGTTAAATCGTATCCTGAGTTGAAAGTCTTGCAGGGGCAGCAGGCAAGTCTCTCTTATAGGGGCAGCCCGGGCACCATTTCAAACCACTATCTGTACTTCCTTCAGGAAATACACATCTAGTTACTACTTAATGTGCCATAACAAATTATGTTTCTCTGTATTAGAGAATGAATCCATTCACACATCACAGATCTCATACATTCTTATTTTTTAATGGTACAGTGGTACAGTAAATTAATTTAGATATTTTATCTCTTACTAATTTAGGCTAGGTTCACATAGCGTTAATGCAGTCCGATCAACGCATAGCGTTGACGGGCTGCATTAACGCTACTGCCTAAAAATGATCACGTTATGTGATCCCACTAGTGACGGACCCTCGGACGCTGCAGACTGCGTCCGAGGGTCCATCACAGAATGACGGCACATCGCCAACGCATGCCGATTATGACATGCCTTAGCGATGCACTCCTCTATTGCAGTCTATGGGTGCATTAACGCATCCGTTACATAGCGTTAATGCCACTATGTAACGGATGCGTTAAACGCTGCCCACAAACACAATGTGAACCTAGCCTCATTGTGACTATCTGTCACTAATATAGCACATCTACATTCCTTTTTATATCTTTTAACTATGTTTTTAGTAAGTAGTGGACAATTACAATAGCCATACAAGTTTGCATAGCTGAATGGGAGAATAAAAGCTATATTAAAGTAGAAAGTTGTTTGAAAGTGATTCTTCTGCTGGTCGTAGTACTGTTACTAGTATTTGTAATCCTAATATAAAGTTTACATTTATGCTTATAATATAAAATAATAAAACAGTTTTAGAATATCTAAAAGTCTTTTTCCATCTACTTGTAAAGAGGGAAACATTAAAATAACATCAACCAAATTTTACCAGTTATGGGGAACCAGCCTACAAGTTGTGTATTGGATGTCATCTGTGTCTAGTAGATATTTTTGTAATTCCCTTCCTCGCTGGATGGCACTTCTCTGAGCTATAAAGTGCAATCAAAAGATACAAAAATAACAAAATCCTTATGCTCACATTACGCTCACCTCTCTGGCTCCTATGCTTTTCACCACATCTTTTTATCCCCACCACTCTTCCTGAAATTCCCTGGTTTCTCACAGTGGGTGGGGACTTTTGTCTCTGATGAGGCAAAGAACAGTGCTGCACATAAGCGGCAAGGTCAAGTCGCATGTCCTGATGCCGTGATCTTTTTAACTTCCGCATGTTGGCATAGAATGTTCCCAGGCTTGGCACCCTGTGCCACCAATACGTCACGATCCCACCACTGACACGGGTATGTCAGCGGACGGAGGGATGCGACGCACTTCCGGCACACGGTTATCACAGGCACAGTGAGGGCTTATCTTAGTTATCCCGCCACTGGTACCATGTGACAAACATATACAGCAAGCTAATCTTGCTCTAACAATTTATCACATGGGGGTATTTTGGATGCCCCACCGGCCACCACTGCTAACAACCTTCCAAGAACTGCGGGGATTTATGTATATCCCACTTTCTCAGTTCCACTTTGGAACTCGCAGCTCTCCGGCGCCCCCCCTTACCCTCAGGTCAGTCAGGGAACTGCACCTAGGATAATTGGTCGCCAGATGGGCTGCTTGTTGTGCACGGGCAATTAAACTACTGCAGTAAGGGAATTATCAATGCCTTGGCCTCAGCCACTCATTCAGCATGTAAGACCCTTCCGTACTGCCAACTAGCCCAACCAATCGAACACACCACGCTGCCACCAGCCACGATTCACTTAATCAAAGAGTTAATTAAGAGGGTCCGTGGCAAACCCCCAAATTAGTAGCAATTATCTAAAAAAGGCGCATAGTTCGTTTCTTAGAGCATGGAGACAACCTGATAATTTTATCATTTATACCCAAAAAAGGTGGGCAGTGATTACACAGATAAAAGTTGTTACAAAGTTGAGCCATTAAATATGTACATTACAAATATAAAAATAACATGGATGAAAAAAACAGAAATTACACTTACAGTTGCTTATGGTTCTTTAGGCAAGCCATGTGGCTGGGGGGAGGGGCGGCCGGACATCTCCAGACATTTGGTGATCTTTCTAGCATCAAAACTCCAGCTTCAACTGAGGCAATGTAAGGGAGGGGTACCTTATAGCCTAGGGTCGGTTACATCACGAAAGGGGCAGTCTGGGGAAGTTCATCCCCCCTTTCTCCAAGTTGCAATTTCACTGGAAAACTTATAATAGCCATATCTTAACGAGGGAAGCTCGTATAAACAGACATATGGTATCATTGGTTGTAGTTTATCGAATACAATAAAACAACATCAAACATTCCATAATTAAGACACTCCATTTGGGAGCAATCCATATCTCAGTTTCTGGAGGGGTTAGAGCCGTGAAAATTTGAGGTTAGAAAACTGGTTTTGTACCCTTCGCAGAAATGTAATTATTATATCTCTGGCACAAGCAAAGTGCACGCTAGAGCATATTTTAATATTTCCTATACCTTTATCCAGCCTCATGGCCAGGACAAAGGAATCCTTTCCCTTAACTCATTAACATTCCTTTCTCAACAGGAAATGAACGGTGTCCTGTTACCCAAATGCAGGCAGAGAGCTGTATATGGAGGAAGGGAAGATTCTAGAAGTCATACCTTACAGACATTTTACATTACACCTCCCCTTTTTAGAGGGCGCTGCGGAGGCATTACCTGATGGTAATCAGCCATGCGCACCTCAGTGGGTTCGCCCCAGCGGGACAACCCATCGGCATTACCATGTTCCCTGCCCTTTTTGTGTTGTACAGTAAAGTTGTTCTGTTGAAGGGCAAGGCTCCAGCGGAGCAACCTTCCATTGGTTCCTGACACTGTGTGCAACCAGCTCAGAGGGTTGTGGTCGGTTACCACCATGAAGGTGCGACCGTACAGGTAGGGCTGCAAACGTTGCAGTGCCCACACCATGGCCAGACACTCCTTCTCAATGGTGGAGTATGCCACTTAACACGGCAAAAGTTTCCGGCTCAGGTACAACATGGGGTGCTCCAGGTTCCCCGAGTCGACCTGGCTGAGCACAGCACCGAGGCCAAACTCGCTGGCGTCGGTCTGTACCAGGAAAAGGCAACTGCTGTCGACTGCTTTCAACACTGGTGAGTTGCACAGGTGTTATGAATGAGTCACCGAAGGAGGAAAAAACAAAAATTCAAGTTAAGTCCAGAAAACCGGAGAGGTTGGTAGCTATCGGATTGCAGACCCCTGATCCTATCCACAACAACTAACAGTAGCCGTGGGGGGTTCCTACGATGCCCTAGACCCCTCGATCACAGCCGGAGAACTAAATAGGCCTAAAGAAAGAAAGGGGAAATCTAAACTGCCCAAGAGCAGACCCCAAAGCAATAGGCAGCCCCCAACATATAATGACGGTGAAGCAAGATGAAAACACTAGCACAGATAGAAAGCTAGGTTGAGCAAGGGGCCCAAGCTAACTAAAAAGGACAGGATAGAAAAGCTGCTGTCTGCAATCCGTAAAAAACCCTACCAAAAAATGTCCCAACCGTCTGATAGGAAAAACAGGCCCTGAAGTCGCTAGGACTTCAAAATGACTATATCAGCACTCAGGTAAATTCTGAAGACAGAGCAAAGAGACAAACTGATCAGAGACAAAAATGGAACTCAGCATACCCCCGACCGGGGATGGCTGAACTCCAAAAAACAAGGTAAACAAAACAAAACTAATAAGTTCAATAGCAGAGCAAAAACTTATCTTTGGGAAGCAGGAGTCAGACTGGTCTCCAAGAATCCAGCAGAGAAATCACCAGCGATTCAGAAGGGCGTCGGCTGCCTTATATCCAGTCAGAAATTCCTGTTACCCAGTCATCATCTACCAGATCAGGTGTTTGGTAATCAGCCTCACTACCTTCCTTCACCAGAAGAGGGAGTTCATCAGACATTGACGGTGAAGGGGAAAATGAACTCACAACAGTACCTCCCCCTTGAGGAGGGGTCACTGAACCCTCATCCACGCCACCAGGGCGATCAGGATGGGCCCAATGAAAGGCACGAACCAATCTTTCGGCATGAATATCGGATGCAGGGACCCAAGAATTATCCTCCTGGCCATAACCCTTCCATTTAACCAAATACTGGAGTCTCCATCTAGCCAGGCGAGAATCCAGTATCTTCTCAACCTTATATTCCACATTACCTTCAACCAATACCGGGTCAGGAGGTGCCACCACAGGAACTACTGGCTCAACAAACCTCTTTAACAGAGACTTATGAAACACGTTATGGATCTTAAATGTAACAGGAAGAGCCAGTCGAAAAGAGACTGGATTAAGAATCTCCAAAATATTATAAGGTCCAATAAATCTAGGTTTAAACTTTGGAGAAGCCACCTTCATAGCGATATTCTTTGATGACAACCAAACCATATCACCCACCTTAAACTGGGGACCAATGGTCCTATGCCGGTTGGAAAACCGCTGGGCCTTTTCCTGGTAGAGAGACAACTTATCCACCATTTGGTCCCAGATCTGGTGCATTCTCTCCACCACAGTGTCAACACCTGGGCAGACAGAAGGCTCCACCTGCCCTGAAGAGAATCGAGGATGAAACCCAAAGTTACAAAAAAAAGGTGACATCAAAGTGGCAGAACTAGCTCTATTATTTAAAGCAAATTAGGCCAAGGGCAAAAATGAAACCCAATCATCCTGATCAGCAGAAATAAAACATCTCAAATACGACTCCAAAGTCTGGTTTGTTCTCTCCGTCTGCCCATTGGTCTGAGGTTGAAACGCAGAGGAGAAGGACAACTGAATTCCCAGCTTGGAACAGAAAGTCCTCCAAAATCTAGACACAAACTGAACTCCTCTGTCAGATACAATGTTCTCAGGAATCCCGTGCAAGCGAACCACCTGTTGCAAAAACAAGGGCACCAACTCTGAGGAAGATGGCAACATAGGGAGTGGTACAAGATGGACCATCTTAGAGAATCTATCACAAATCACCCAAATAACAGCCATTCTCTGAGAGACAGGCATATCAGAGATAAAATCCATTGAAATATGGGTCCATGGCCTCCTGGGCACCGGCAAAGGCATCAACAACCCACTAGAGTGAGAACAAGGTTTAGACTGAGAGCAAGTTCCACAGGACTGCACAAAATTCCTGACATCACGAGACAAGGCGGGCCACCAAAAAGACAGACTCACCAAATCTCTAGTACCAAAAATACCTGGATGACCAGCCAATGCAGAGCACTGAACTTCAGACATCACTCTCTTCCTCCACTGGTCAGGAACATACAATTTTCCAATGGGACAACGCTCAGGTTTGTCCTCCTGAAACTCTTCCAGAGCACGTCTCAAATCGGGCGAGATGGCAGAAAGAACTACCCCCTCACCTAAGATGGTAGCAGGCTTGGTCACAACAGGAGAATCAGCAAAGAAACTCCTAGAGAGGGCATCTGCCTTGACATTCTTAGTGCCCGGAAGAAAAGAGACCACAAAATCAAAACGTGTAAAAAACAAGGCCCACCTAGCCTGTCTAGGATTCAAGCGTTTGGCCGACTCCAGGTAAATCAAATTCTTGTGGTCAGTAAGGACCACGACTTGATGTTTAGCTCCCTCCAACCAATGTCTCCACTCCTCAAATGCCCATTTCATGGCTAACAGTTCCCGATTCCCCACATCTTAATTACGTTCGGATGGGGAGAACTTTCTGGAAAAGAAAGCACAGGGATTCATTTTAGATATTACAGGATCTTTTTGGGACAAAACAGCTCCTGCACCAATCTCAGAAGTGTCCACCTCTACCTGAAACGAGAGTGAGACATCAGGTTGCCGCAAAACTGGAGCAGAAGTGAACCGTCGCTTCAGCTCCTGAAAGGAAGAAACAGCCTCCGGAGACCAATTCAGCACATCAGCACCCTTCTTAGTCAAATCAGTCAATGGTTTGGCAATACCAGAAAAATTAGCTATAAATTTACGATAAAAATTAGCAAAACCCAAAAACTTCTGGAGGGCCTTCAAAGAAGTGGGCTGAACCCAATCATAAATGGCCTGTACCTTGGCCGGGTCCATTTCAATAGTTGACGGAGACAAAATACAAAATAAATCCCAAAAATGAAATCGTCTGTACACCAAAAAGGCATTTTGATCCCTTGACATACAGGGAATTCTCCCTCAAAATCCAGAACACAGTCCGAACATGTTCCACATGAGAATCCCAATCCTTGGAAAAGATCAAAATATCATCCAGATAGATGATCAAAAATTTATCCACCAAGTCTCGGAAAATATCATTCATGAAGCACTGGAAGACAGAAGGGGCATTAGTGAGCCCAAAAGGCATCACCAGGTACTCAAAATGTCCCTCCGGAGTATTAAACGCCGTCTTCCATTCATCCCCATGCTTAATGCGAATAAGATTATATGCCCCCCTGAGGTCAAGCTTTGTAAACCAGCAAGCACCTTTAACTCTGGAGAATAGATCAGAAATCAGGGGTAACGGATACTGATATTTAACAGTAATTTTGTTGAGGGAACGATAGTCAATACAAGGCCTTAATGACCCATCTTTCTTAGCCACGAAAAAAAAAACAGCACCTAAGGGTGAAGAGGATGGTCTAATATGAGCCTTCTCCAACGACTCCTTAATATAGGATCGCATAGCCTCGTGCTTGGGTACAGATAAATTGAAAAGTCGACCCTTGGGAAATTTACACCCAGGGCTCAGCTCAATTGCACAGTCATAACTCCTATGAGGAGGCAAAGATGCAGACTCATTCTCACTAAATACATCATAAAAATCAGCCAAATAGTCAGGAACATCATGCGACTGGGGAGAGGTGGAGAAAACAGGAGCATCACTAAGGGCACACCAACAACCCCAACTCACCACAGACACAGATTTCCAATACAAAACTGGATTATGGATTTGCAACCAGGGAAACCCCAGAACAATGGTATCATGCAAATTATGCAACACCAAAAATCTGCAATTCTCTTGATGGTCTGGGGCGACCCGCATTACCACCTGGGTCCAAAACTGAGGTTTATTCTTCGCCAAAGGAGTAGCATCAATACCCCTCAAAGGGATAGGCATCCGCAGAGGTGTCATAGGAAATCCACAACGTTTAGCAAAATCCAAGTCCATCAGGTTCAGAGCTGCTCCCGAATCCACAAAAGCCTTGGCGGAAAATGTGGACAGGTAAAATGCAGATGAGAGTAATTGCCAGAAGAAACTTAGGTTGAACACCACCCACAGCAAATGTGTGTGCAAAACGTTTCTCTCGTTTAGGGCAGAGAGAAATAATATGCGAGGCATCACCACAGAAGAAACACAGCTTATTACGCCTTCTGAACTCCTGACGTTGCGCCCTAGACAAAACTCTATCACATTGCATAGGTTCAGACATTTGTTCAACAGGTGGCAACACCTCTCGTGCGGTTTTACGTTCACGCAAACGCCGATCAACCGGAATGGCTAATGACATAGAATCGTCAAGACCCGAGGGAACAGGAAATCCCACCATAGTATCTTTTACGGTTTCTGACAAACCCTTCCGAAGGAGAGCTGCCAAGGCACCATCATTCCAGGTAGTAAGGACCGCCCACTTTTGGAATTTTTGACAGTACAACTCTGCAGAATCCCGACCCTGGTTCAATGCCAACAGGGCCTTTTCAGCCTGATCAATAGCATTAGGTTCATCATACAACAACTCCAAGGCTTGAAAAAATGCGTTCACATTAGTAAGAATAGGATCATCAGGTTTCAAAGAAAACGTCCAATCCTGGGGATCGCCGCTCAGCAAAGAGATGACAATTTTAACCTGCTGCGCGGAGCTCCCCAACGAGCTAGGCTTCAAGGCAAAAAATAATTTACAATTATTCTTAAAATTCAAAAATTTAGACCAATCCCCAAAAAACACATCAGGAGTAGGGATCTTTGGTTCAGCAGCATGTGAATGAGCAAGATAGGCGGAAATTCCCCGAACTTCAGCAGTGAGCTGCTCCACACGATCAGACAATTGCTTCATCTCCATTGAGAAAAAAAAAATTCCCCCTACGGCCTCAGAGACATAGAGGAAAAAATATACACAAAAAAAATTCTGACAAACTCTTTTTTTTTTTACAATTCTTTCCTGCTATTGAGTACCCTAGGATCTGCGGTATGGCTCGTGATTCTGTTATGAATGAGTCACTGAAGGAGGAAAAAACAAAAATACAAGCTAAGTCCAGAAAGCCGGAGAGATTGGTAGCTATCGGATTGCAGACCCCTGATCCTATCCACAACAACTAACAGTAGCCGTGGGGGGTTCCTACGATGCCCTAGACCCCTCGATCACATCCGGAGAACTAAATAGGACTAAAGAAAGAAAGGGGAAATCTAAACTGCCCAAGAGCAGACCCCAAAGCAATAGGCAGCCCCTAACATATAATGACGGTGAAGCAAGATGAAAACACTAACACAGATAGAAAGATAGGTTGAGCAAACAATGGGGCCCAAGCTAACTAAAAAGAACAGGATAGAAAAGCTGCTGTCTGCAATCCGTAAAAAACCCTACCAAAAAATGTCCCAACCGTCTGATAGGAAAAACAGGCCCTGAAGTCGCTAAGACTTCAAAATGACTATATCAGCACTCAGGTAAATTCTGAAGACAGGGCAAAGAGACAAACTGATCAGAGACAAAAATGGAACTCAGCACACCCCCGACCGGGGATGGCTGAACTCCAAAAAACAAGGTAAACAAAACAAAACTAATAAGTTCAATAGCAGAGCAAAAACTTATCTTTGGGAAGCAGGAGTCAGACTGGTCTCCAAGAATCCAGCAGAGAAATCACCAGCGACTCAGAAGAGCGTCGGCTGCCTTATATCCAGTCAGAAATTCCTGTTACCCAGTCATTATCTACCAGATCAGGTGTTTGGTAATCAGCCTCACTACCTTCCTTCACCAGAAGAGGGAGTTCATCAGACATCGACGGTGAAGGGGAAAATGAACTCACAACACACAGGGCTGTTTTCAAAGCTTGGAAGGCTGCCTCACAGTCATCTGTCCAGTTAACTGTTTGGGGTAGCCTCTGCTTGGTGAGGTCGGTCAAGGGTTTTACAAGGGCGCTATAGTCTTGTATGAACCCCCTATGGTACCCAGCAGTGCCCAAGAAGGACTTCACCTGTTTCTTGGTCCTCGGGGTGGGCCAGGACATGATTGCATCCACCTTTTCTGGCTCCGGACTCATGGAACCCCCGCTGTTGTGAGCTCATCTGTACATTCACCTTTTGTGTCCGAGGATCTCCCTCTTCTGGTGAAGGAAGGTAGTGAGGCTGATTTGGATTAAAGAAATCAAACACCTGATCAGGTGGATTGTGACTGGGTAACAGGAACTTCAGATTGTATATAAGGCAGCCGACGCCTTTCTGAGTGGCTGGTGATTTCTCTGCTGGGTTCTTGGAGACAGTCTGATTCCTGCTTCCCAAAGATAAGTTTTTGCTCTGCTATTGAACTTACTAGTTTTGGTTTTGTTTACCTTGTTTTTTAAGTTCAGCCATCCACGGCCGGGGATGTGCTGGATTCTTATTCCTTGATCAGTGTTCTCTTTTGCTCTGCTTTCAGAATATTCTGAGTGCTGATATAGGGTTTGAAGTCTAGTGTCTTCAGGGTCCTTTTTGCTTATCAGTTGTGTTGGTAATATTTTTAGCAGGGTTTTCTCAGATTGCAGACAGCAGCTTTTCTGTCCTGTCCTTTTTAGTTAGCTTGGGCCCCATCGTTTGCTCAACCTATCTTTCTATCTGTGTTAGTGTTTTCTTCTCGTTTCACCGTCATTATATGTTGAGGGCTGCCTATTGCTTTGGGGTCTGCTCTGGGGCAATCAGTTTTTCCCTTTTCTCTCTTTAGGCTTATTTAGATCTCCGGCTGTGACGAGGTGTCTAGGATCACCGTAGGAACACTCCACGGCTACTGCTAGTTGTGTGATAGGATTAGGGGTCTGCAATCCGCTAGTTTCCAACCTCTCTGATTTTCTGGGCTGAGCTTGTGTTTTGTTTTTTCATCCTCGGTGACTCAATCATAACACCCCGCCTACCCGGTGCCCCAGGTAGTGGACCTCGCTCATGCCCATCTGGCGCTTTCCTGGCTTGATAGTTAGGCCTGCCTGGTGAAGACGCTTGAGCACCTCCTGGAGATGCTGAAGGTGTTCCTCCCAGGTGGAACTGAAGATGGCGATGTCATCCAAGTACGCCACCGCGTACTCCTCCAGTCACCGGAGCAGGTGGTTGACCATCCGCTGGAAAGTGGCAGGGTCATTTTTCATGCCGAAGGGCATGACTGTGGACTCGTAAAGCCCAAAAGGGGGGATAAAGGCGGATTTCTCCTGCACCTCAGGGCTCAGAGGGATCTGCCAGTATCCCCGACTCAAATCCATGATGGATATGTACCTTGCTTTTGCCAACCGCTCATGCAGATCCTCAATGCGCGGCATCGGGTGTGCATCAGAGGTTGTGATGGCGTTGAGCACCCTGTAGTCCACGCAGAACCGGGTGGTTTGATACTTTTTAGGCACGAGGACTACAGGTGAGGCCCATGCACTTTTGGACCGTCGAATCACCCCCAGCCTTAACATCTCATCGATCTCTTGGCACACGACTTGTTGCACCGCCTCAGAGATCCAATTAGTGTTCGCCGTAGCGGGGCGTGATTTCCGGTGTCCACCTCATGGGGCAGCACGGTGGCTCAGTGGTTAGCACTACAGCCTTGCAGCGCTGGAGTCCTGGGTTCGAATCCCACCAAGGACAACATCTGCAAGGAGTTTGTATGTTCTCCCTGTGTTTGTGTGGGTTTCCTCCGGGTATCCAGTTTCCTCCCACATTCCAAAGGCATACTGATAGGGAATTTAGATAGTGAGCTCCATCAGGGACAGTAATGATAATGTGTGCAAATTGTAAAGCGCTGCGGAATATGTTAGCGCTATATAAAAATAAAGATTATTATTATTAGATCACTGTGAGAGGCCTGTGGATTTCAGCAGTTGACAGTGTGGTGAGGAGTGGAGGGGCCGGAAAGATGAGCTGTAAGGGGAGTATAAGCATTCTTTTTAATTTTTGAAATATTATGCATAATATGTTCTGGGATCTTGAAAAACCCCAGAGCATAATAAGGGACAGTGCTTGATTGATATATACCGGTATATAAATATTTATTGATTCCAACATAAATTGTAGAAACACATCAAACATAGTAAAGCTGCACATGCGTTTCAGATGCACAGACTCACAGGTATATTTGTTGCATATAGACTGGATGAACTGTGGGAATTTTATGTATATTCCTGTAGAGTCACATGTTATTTCTCCACCAACTGGAATAGTATAATGAACATTTGTAGTGTTCTTGTCCTAAGATTATGCATCCACAATGATTCTTTATTAAATAATTTTCTCCTGTGATCACCACTTCTCACTGTTTTAAAAACTTGCTCAATGCCAATTACTGCAAGGTTTATTTGTTGTATTTCCCACATGACTAATTGCAAAGTGTCGTGAGACAGATGAAATATTCATTTTATCATTTGTTGCAGGAGAAGATGCCTTTTGCATCCTACATATTGGATATTGTATTATTTACCGTACATGTGTAACCTTGAGATTGTTGATATTTTTAAACAATTTTGGTTTTCAAGTCCTCAAACAGTTATCTCCTCTACTTTCTGTTCTCCATGCTTAGTATGACACATACAGACACACAATGCAAAGATTCAGTCAACTTCTTTCCTTCTTATCTGGTTTCGGGTGTAATTTTCCCAAACCTGTTAATTGCCACACGTGAGTTTAAATAAGCATCACATGCTTGAGACAAAGTTATTTACCTACAATTTTGGAAAGGTACCAACAATTTTGTCTGGCCCATTTTTGGGGTTTTGTGTGAAATTATAATTTGCCCTTTTTTCTTTGTTTTTTTGTGTTGTTCCAATACACACAAAATAATTAAATTTGTGTATAACAAAACATGTGTAATTGCAATAAATTACAGAGAGAAATGTTTCATTTTCTGGAACAATTCAAGGGTGCCAACATTTTCAGCCATGATTGTATACCAGGATGGGGGATATAAATACCAGGATGAGGCCTAGGCAGGATAAGTGGCATATAAAATAGAATGGGATATATATATATATATATATATATATACATATACACACACACAAATTTTGCACCAAGACCCATCAAACTCTAGTTACGCCACTGTGTATAACCCTACATTCAATGAAACAATACCACTGCCTTTATCTACAAGCTAATAGATCTGTCCTATTTTCCATATCTCTTAAATCAAATTTTCCTATCATTACATTACGTATCTTTGTAATATTTGATATTTCATTATGCTATTCCCATAGGTAGAGAAATAATGTGACTTTACAGTAAATAACATAAAAAGTCTGATAATTCAACAGTGTATATTCAAGGACTATGGACCTGCTTGTGTGAAACTTTTCTGCAGTTTTACCATGTTGGTGTGTTTCTACAATTTGAAGACATAGAAATAGAAAAATATTTTTTTTTACCAAAGAGGATTTCAGTTCTGAATATTTTTTTATATCTTATTCTATTCACTTTACTGATGGTATCCAGTCTCTGGTCACGATTCCAAGGAACAATATTGAATAGCATCTAATTGGTGAGCTGTGTACTCCTCTCTCTTTACATGACCTATTTTGATCTGTGTTGCGGATCAAAACTCGCCAATGCAAGTCAATGGCCACATGAAAAATAAATTGATTGTATGTACATGAATGTTATCTGTGTAAAAAACAGGAGGAACTGAGTCAAGAACTACATTGAAAAATAACAACTTAATTTATTAAAGACAATGTCGAGAGCAAGACAATTAAAGGCATGTATAAAATCTGATAAAGAAAAAGAACAGTGTCATTATCACCGGATAGAAAAAAGAACCCTGAGCAGTGGGGTCAATGGTACATAAGGGTAAGTTGAATAAGATCCCTCATTATGGGCTGACAAAATCAGCATGTGAACTAGTAAGGACCCTGTAAACCCCCATTAGATAGCCATTATATGGAAATACAATCCTCATATTTTAGTACAGGCGGGGTAATAGAAGGGAACAATACCCATACAACACAACCATAAATGGGTCCAGTGTACTGAAAGAAACATGAACTGTTTTTCATGCAAGAGAAGAAAAAAACTGCTGTGTGAAATAGGCTTTAATCCGATTTTGAAGACAGCAGTAAGCATGGAAACAAACAGTCTTAAAAGCTAGTGATGAGCGAAGCTCAAATGTAAAGATTGGGGTTCATACCGAACTCTTAGCATCCGTGCAGGGACCCCGAACACTGACTCTTTCCTGGAAGTCCATCATAATGTTCAGATTCACTAGCCAAATGAAGCTTTTTGAAAGCCAATCAATGAGCTTTTAGGCAGTAAGTACTTCTGAAGCCATCACAGCCATTCAAGTACTGGCAAGATCATTGACCGGCGCACCATGTGACTTTGCCTGTATAAAGGCCGGGTCACGGGCCTGTATAAAGGTCGGCGGGTTGTGCCGCCATTCTGTTCCTCGTGCACTTTTAGAGTGGTTCTCTGTGCCGTATCAGCCTCGTGTTGTGTGTCATATAAGTCTTGTGTTCTGTACCTGAAAAAACTGTTCCTGTGTGCCATAGCAGCATTGTGTTGTGTAGACTGCCCAAAAAGCCTGCTCCTGTGTGCCATTGAAGTGCTGTGTAGACTGCCCTAAAAGCTTATTCCTGTGTGCCATAGCAGTCTTGTGTAGACTGCCCTAACAGGCTATTGCTCTGTGCCATAAAAATCTCATGGTCTGTGCCATAAAGGCCTGTTGCTCAGTGGCAAAAAATCCTATCCCTCAGTGCCATATAAACTTTGTTCTCTGTGGCAAAAAATTCTATTGTTCTATGCCATATAAACCTTGCTCTCTGTAGCAAAAAAATCCTATAGCTCTGTTATATAAACGCCTTATTCTCTGTGGCAAAAATCCTATTGATCTGTGCCATATAAACCTTGTTCTCTGCTGCAAAAAAATCTTATTGCTCGGTTGCATAAAAAGCTTGTACTCTTTAGAAAAAAAATTGTACTTTGTGCCATAAAAACCTGTTGCTCTGTGGCATAATAGTCTTGAGTACAGTGCCCAAATCCAGCCTATTGTCTACAAAGTATTTTTTTAAGGGGGAAAAACATGAGGAGAGCAACAAATAGAGGATGTAGATGTAGTCATGGTGGTGATGGTGTAGCTGCTGCAGGGAGAGAATGTGGTCAATTTTCACTTGTTAGATAAGATGGCTGAGTGTGCCTCTAGTTCGTCACATTTTCTTCCACCAAGTCCCTCACATTCAGTTGGCACCTGAGGATCTTAGTCATCATCCTTCCAACTCACCCCTTGCAAATCATTCAAACAGTCTGAGCCTGAAGTTATGCAGCAGTCTCTTCTGCTGTTTGATGAGTTTGTTGGCTGGGGTTTCCATGGGCCATCCACCTGGCACTGCCCCAGAAAGGGAAGACACTGTGTGCACTGATGCCCAACCACAAGTTCTATCAGAGGATGAGTATGTGAGAGGACCAATGCACATGGTCAGTGTACCACTGTAGCACATCTCTGGGGATGAGGAAACACGACTGCCAACTGCTGCAGCATTCTGCAGTATGCCAAACTTTAAGGAAGGCAGGGATCAGGACTGGGTGAAAGATGATGCAGGGGATGATGAGGTCCTTGACTCACACATGGATCAAAGGGCCTCATAGTAATGTGTGCAATTTGGAGGAAGAAGAGGTGGTCACACTTCCCAATCAGCTCAACAAAAGAGGGAGCAGGGTTGAAAGCACAGCAGCCAGCCCATAGCCAGTACATCATCTGCTACTGTCCTCCAAGCCAAAGGAATGAGCCCCCAAAAGCTAGCTCAAAGGAGCTCTCTGGCTTGGGACTTCATAAGGCAGCTAAAAGGAGCTTGGGACTTCTTCATCCAACATAGTTAAGATAAGCACCGTGCAATCAGAGCTGCAAGTGATGCTTAAATATTCTAAACTTGAGTACAAACTGCATGATGAGGCATCTCAAATTAAAAGCACAAGTTGCAGTGGAGAATACATCTTAAAAAGCATGACAAATCTGAGCCTCCTCCTGCACTCTCGGCCTCTTCCTGTTGGTCACTTTTAACACCTGCCTCCCCGCAAAGAGAGGATGTGACAGCAACACCTCCCCCATGAGCAGTATCACTGACCATGTTTACACCATTCCATGGAGGCTTTCAGTTCTCTATCCACAAAATTCTCGAGAGAAAGAGGAAATTATATCCTAACCACCTTTGGGCCATGTGCCTGAATGTCCACAGTTCTAAATTACTGCATTACGAAATACTGCCATTCTGGCTGGTGGAGGAAGCCAGTTTAAAAAAGTAGTGTTGTTGGCTGTAGCACAGTACGTTGTTCCCAGACGCCACTATTTTGCTACACGGGCTATCCCTGCCTTGCACACACACATTACTGACCAGATAAGATGTGCACTGTGCAACACCATCACTGGCAACGCCCATGTTACAACAGATACATTGACCAGTAAGCATGGGTAGTGACATTAGATCTCCCTAACTGCCCACTGGGTCAATGTAGTGGCAGCTGAGAAGAGGCGGAAGGCATTTCAGCAAATGTCATACCACCACCCAGGATTGCTGGATGTTTCTTGGTACATGTTGCTTCCTCCTCCCTCTCTGCTATCTCCACCACCTCCTCATCCGGTCACAGTGACCCTGCAACACCAATTTCAGCACAGCCAGGGGGTAATGCCAGCAGGCTGTGCTGTAGCTCATTTGTTTGGGGGAAAGATCCCACACCATGCAGGAGCTGTGGATGGAGATCAAATAGCAGACAGATAAATGATTAGTGCTGGTGAACCTCAAGCCCGGCCTGGTGATTTGCAATAATGGGCAAAATCTGGCAGCAACTCTGAGCCTAGCCGGTTTGACTCATAACCCTTGCCTGGCACATGTGCTGAATTAGGTGGTGCAGAGCTTTCTATAAAGCTACCCAAATATGTCTGATTTGCTGCTGAAAGTGTGTGCAGTGTTGCACACTTTCGGCATTCTCACCCAGCTGCTGATTGCCTGTCTCATATGTGACTAACTAACAAGGTGTAAGTCCACCTTGCATATGCTGGAGAGACTGTGTGAGCAGCATCAGGCAATAGTAGAGTTTCAGCTGCAGCACGCACAGACAAATCGCTCAACGGAACACTACTTCACAACAAATGAGTGGGTATTCATGCGTGATGTGTGTTCCGTGTTGCGCTGCTTTTGAATATTCCACCAACATGGTCAGCACCGATGAGGAACCATAGTTAAAGCAGGGTGGCACTCCAAGCTGCCCAAGGGCATCACTTGAGTGTGTTTGGGGGATACATAGTACCAGACCATAGAGCTCCCACCAAGGACAGCTTGTCTTTGACTCTGGGCAGGCTTCCACATATGAGCCAATACATGCTGTGGTATCTACGCAACAACCAAGGAGTTGCCCGTATTATTACCAGTTCTGATTACTAGATTGCCACCCTGTTGGATCCCCACTATAAGGACAATTTACCATCCTTGCTTCCATTCTTAGACCATGATCGTAAAATGCGTGAATGCAAGCGCATGCTTTTAGAGGCACTACTGACAGCGTTCACACCTGACAGCTGGAAGAACAAGGTAGAGGAGGAGGTAAGTTGCCAAAATGTGGAAACATTTCCTCGACACGCCACAACATCCAGCACCACTATCTATTACGGTGCATATCTGCAGGAGGCAGCATTTCAACAACATGTTGGAAGAGTCTCTGTCAACATGTCTCCACGTTATAGCTGATGGGTCTTGCCCATTTAACTTTTGGGACTTCAAATTGGACACATCGCCTTAGTTTGCCCTTTGCACCTTAGAGGTGCGGGCCTGCCCTGCGGCAAGTGCACTGTCGGAATGTGTGTTTAGCATGGCAGTAAGGAGAGCAGGGGTCAGGACTGGGTGGAAGATACAGGAGATGAATAGGTCCTTGACATGGATCAGAGGGCCTTATAGTGATGTGTGCAATTTGGAGGAAGAATATGTGGTCATGCTTCCTGATCAGCACAGCAAAAGAGGGAGCAGGGTTGAAAGCACAGTAGCCGTTTCATAGCCAGTACATTGTCTGCTACTGCCCCCAAGAGAAAGGAATGAGCCCCAAAAGCCAGCTCAAAGGAGCTTGGGACTTCTGCATCCAACATAGTGAAGAAAAGCGCCGTGCCATCAGAGCCTCAAACGTGGCTTAAATGTTCTAAACTTGAGCCCAACCTGCATGATTAGGCATCTCAAATCCAAGCACAAGGTGCAGTGGAGAACACATCTTAAAAAGCATGAAAAAGAGGCTCATCTGCCTGTCCACTGCCAACATGGGCATGCACACATTCATTAATCTCTTCACCCCAAGACTGTTTTCATCTCCCTAACTAGGCCAATTTTTACAATTCTGACCAGTGTCACTATATGTAATTTTAACTCTGGAACGCTTCAACGAATCCGACTGATTCTGAGAATGTTTTTTGTGACATATTGTACTTAATGAAGGTGATAAAATTTGTTCAATATGATTTTCATTTATTTATACAAATATTGGAAATATGGTGAAAATGTGGAAAATTTTGCAATTTTCAAATTTTAATTTTCATGCTCTTAAATCAGAGTTATGTCTTACAAAATAGTTAATAAATAACATTTCCCACATTTCTACTTTGTTAGGAAGTTATAAGGGTTAAAAATTGACCCTCGATTTCTCATTTTTCCAACAAAATTTACAAAACCATTTTTTTTAGGGACAACATCACATTTGAAGTGATTTTGAGGGGTCTATATGGCAGAAAAAAAACAAAAGTGACACCATTTTAAACTTCACCCCTCAAGGTGTTCAAAACCAAATTCAAAAAGTTTAGTAACCCTTCAATTACTTCACAGGAGTTAATGGAATATGAAAGTAAAAAATGAACATTTAACTTTTTTTCACAATGTTTTTTTTATCTTTGCAAGGATTAAAAAAGCACCCAAAATTTGTTGTGCAATTTCTCCTGATACACAGATACCGAATATGTAGGGGAAAACCACTGTTTGGGCACACAGCAGAGCTCGGAAAGGAAGGAGTGCCATTTGACTTTTAGAATTTAAAATTTATTGGAATAACTAGCGGACGCCATGTCGCATTTGGAGAGCCTCTGATGTGCCTAAACAGTGGAAACCCCCCACAAAAGACCCTATTTTTTAAACCACACCCCTCAATAAACTTATCTAAATGTATGGTGAGTGCCTGGCACCCACAGGTGCTTCACAGAAGTTTATAACATTGAGCTGGGAAAATAAAAAAACACATTTGTCCAGCAAAAATGTTCCTTTAGCCCCAAATTTTTATTTTCACCATAATAACAGGAGAAAATTAACCTCAAAATTTCTTGTGCAATTTCTCCTAAGTACACAGATACCCCATATGTAGGGGGAAAACCACTGTTTGGGCCCACAGCAGGGCTCAGAAATGATGGAGTGACGTTTTGGAACGCAGATTTTGATGGAATGTTCTGCAGGGCCATGTTGCGTTTGGTATGCCTAAACAGTGGAAACCACCCACAAGTGACCTAATTTTAGAAACTTTAACCCTTCAAGGAATTTATCTAGATGTGTTGTGAGGACCTTGAACCCACAAATGCTTCACAGAATTTTACAACGTTGATGTGTAAAAATAAAAAAATATATTTTTTTTTCACAGTATGCTGTTTTAGCCCAAAATGTTTTCATTTTCACATGGATAACAATAGATAATAGACCCCAAACTTTGCTGTCCAATTTCTCTTGAGTAAGCTAATACCCCTTATGTGGTAACAAAATTGCACAACAAAATTTGGGGTCAATTTTTTCTTGTTGTGAAAATGTGGGGGCTAAAGCAACATTTTTTGGAAAATAACTAATTTTCATATTTTGCTTCCACTTTGCTTTAATTCCCGCGAAGCATCTAAAGAGTTAACAGTCTAAATGAATGTTACATACCTTAAAGGGTGCAGTCTTTAAAATGGGGTTAACTTTGTGCATTTTCTGACATATAGGCTTCTACCAGTTTCTTCAGATGTGGAGTGGTCCCTCATAAAATAGGTTTTGTAAATTTTGCTGGAAAAATAAAAAATAGCTGGTAAACTTTTAACCCATTTACATTCTTAACAAAAAAGAGGTTTCAAAAATAATGCTGATGCAAAGTAGACTTGTAGAAAGTGTTACTTAATAATTATTTTGAGTGGTATGAATATTTGTTTTAAGGGCCTAAAAATTCAAAGTTTGAAAATTGTGAATTTTTACCGTACATTTTCATCAGATTTAACCCCTTAGTGACCAGGCCAAATTTTTTTTTAAATCTGACCAGTTTCACTTTATGTGGTAATAACTCTGGAACACTTCAACATATCCCGTTGATTAAGAGACTGTTTTTTCTTGACACATTATAATTTATGACAATGGCAAATTTAGGTTGATATGTTTTGTGTTTATTTATAAAAAAAATCAGAAATTTGATAAAAATATAAAAAAATTGGCATTTTTAAACTTTGAATGATTATCCCTAGTTATACCACACAAAAACATTAATAAATTACATTTCCCTCATGTCTGCTTTAAATAAAATACTATTTTATTTTGTTAGCATTTTAGAGATTTAAAAATGTAGCAGCAATTTTTCCTTTTTCCAAGAAAATTTACAAAATTAATTTTTTAAGGGAGCTATCCAGGTTTGAAGTGGCATTGTGCTTCCTATATATTGGAAATCCCCCAAAAGTGATACCATTTTAAAAAGAACACCCCCTGACATATTGAAACCTTCTGTCAGGTAGATTATTTACCCTTCAGGTGATTTTCAGGAATTAATGCAAAGTGACATGACAGGAATGAAAAAGTGTACTTTTACCACCTAAATGTCGCTAACGTCTCAAAAAGTCACTATAGCCAGCAGACTCTAAGGCCGCTATTTGGTCTTGAATTGCCATGGCAAACACCAGGACCACAAGATCAAGATCTCAGGGTGCTGATGGGGATAAAGAGGGAGCCCACACACTCTGTTAATCATTTACCGTATATACTCGAATATAAGCCGAGATTTTCAGCCCAAGAAATTGGGCTGAAAGTCCCCCTCTCGTCTTATATTCGAGTCATATACAAAGGGGGTCAGAGGGGGAGGGGGGGCGGGGGTGTCAGGTCATACTTACCCGTCCTGACGCTGTGTCTTGAGCCCCCAGCTTCTCCCCATGCTCTCTCTTCCTGCCTTCAGCGGTCACGTGGTGCCACTCATTAAAACTCATGAATATGCGCATATTCATGAGTTTTAATGAGCGGTACCACATGACCGCTGAAGGCAGGAAGAGAGAGCGCGGAGAAGCTGGGGGCTCAAGACACAGCGTCAGGACGGGTAAGTATAGTGATACTCACCTATCCTGCGTCCATGGCTGCTTTCTGCTGTCTGTCATCGATCAGTGACTTCAGACAGCAGAGGGCGCAGTGACGTGGTTAGTGCGCGCCGCGCCCCCTGCAGTCTGAACGTCACTGACTGATGATGTGGCAGATAGCGGTGAGCAGCCATGGGCGCAGGACACGTGAGTATCTCAGGTGCCAGCAGTGACACCGGCACCTGACACCCAGCGACGGAGAGGTGAGTATGTCATTTTTTTTATTTTTACATGCAGCAGCAGCATGGGGGCAGCATATGGGGGAATAATCTATGGAGCTTCTTATGGGGGCAGCATATGGGGGAATAATCTGGAGCTTCTTCTGGGGTCAGCATATGGGGGAACAATCTATGGAGCTTCTTATGGGGGCAGCATATGGGGGAATAATCTATGGAGCTTCTTATGGGGGCAGCATATGGGGGAATAATCTTGAGCTTCTTCTGGGGTCAGCATATGGGGGAACAATCTATGGAGCTTCTTATGGGGCAGCATATGATATGGGGGAATAATCTATGGAGCATTTCCCACCCTAGGCTTATACTCTAGTCAATAAGTTCTCCCAGTTTTTTGGGGCAAAATTAGGGGGGTCGGCTTATACTCGGGTCGGCTTATACTCGAGTATATATGGTATACGATGTATTCACTATTGACTTCAGTATCTAAGGGGTTAAACAGATATGGTCACTGAAAACATGGATCGTGGCTGATACAGCAAGTTTTCAGCTATAGTGTACCGCCGACAACTGCTAGATTGTCACCTGTACGGGGATGCTATTCTCTTATATCAGGTCAATAAAAAGACGTGTTGGCGGTCATTAAGGGTTTAATAAAATTTCCCTTTTTTTTATAAATAACTACAATGTGTCACAAAAAATAATTCTCAGAATCATTGGTGCATGTTGAAGCAGGCCAGAGTTAGTACTATATAAAGTTAGATTTGAAAAATTTGCTATGGTTAGGAAGGTGAAAACAAGTGTCACAACACAGCTGTTGGGAGACCCGGGACCAGGGGCTCCTTCCCTGTCCCTGCCACTAAGGGGTGCCCTAGATCGCCTTTTTCTCTGGGATATTTCTGAAGGTCAGGATGCGGTGCTGATACCCTTGCCTTATCTCCTGAGTTAGCCCTCCATCTGTTCACTTACCCCATCAAGGGAAGAAGGATGCTACCATGCACCACAGTACACCACCTAACAAACAAGGCAACACAAATGAGGGTTAACAGAAAACACCAGGCATGCAAAATATTCACTCACATATAACAGAGGAATGCACCTGAGAGTGGAGGAAGGGGAATAAACCAAAGTAGAGGAGGGAAAGGAATTATCATACTTATAAACCACGCAACAGTCACAGATAACTCCTCCAGAATTCCTTCTCATATGAACTCCTCTCCTCCTAAGCAATGCAGCAGATATTAGCTCTGACATGCATTTGAGCTCAGGTTTTTCCAGCATAGCTGATTAACCCATGTTCTGCCAAAAGGAATAAACACCATTAAAATGAAGGAGAAGTGCTTCTCAGTGCAGGAGTAGGAGCAATCAGACAGTGCGGTCTTCTGGCTCCTCTCTGCTGTGGAAACCCCGTGACAACAGGCTCCATTTGGGGTTCCTATCAGTGACTGTCTGCTTTCCTTGTATAAGTTTGCATACAGAGATTTTTACATACACATCATCATATATACAGTGCCTTGCAAAAGTATTCGGCTCCCTAGAACTTTTCAACTTTTTCCCACATATCATGCTTTAAAAGTAAAGATACCAAATGTATATTTTTGGTGAAGAATCAACAAGTGGAAAACAATTGTGAAGTTGAATGAAATTTATTGGTTACTATAAATTCTTGTGGAAATTCAAAAACTGAAATGTGGGGCGTGCAATATTATTCGGCCCCTTTATCTTAATACTTTGTTGCGCCACCTTTTGCTGCGATTACAGCTGCAAGTCGCTTGGGGTATGTCTCTATCAGTTTTATACATCGAGAGACTGAAATTCTTGCCCATTCTTCCTTGGCAAACAGCTCAAGCTCAGTGAGGCTTGATGGAGATTGTTTGTGAACAGCAGTTTTCAGCTCTTTCCACAGATTCTCGATTGGATTCAAGCTGAACATTGACTTGGCCATTCTAACACCTGGATACGTTTATTTTTGAACCATTCCATTGTAGATTTAGCTTTATGTTTGGGATCATTGTCTTGTTGGAAGACAAATCTCCATCCCAGTCTCAGGTCTTTTGCAGACTCCAACAGGTTTTCTTCAAAAATGGTCCTGTGTTTGGCTCCATCCATCTTCCCATCAATTTTTACCATTTTCCCTATCTCTGCTGAAGAAAAGCAGACCCACACCATGATGCTTCCACCACCATGTTTGACAGTGGGGATGGTGTGTTCAGGGTGATGAGCTGTGTTGCCTTTACGCCAAACATATCGCTTGGCATTGTTGCCAAAAAGTTCGATTTTGGGTTCATCTGACCAGAGCACCTTCTTCCACATGTTTGGTGTGTCTCCCAGGTGGCTTGTTGCAAACTTTAAAGGACACTTTTTATGGATATCTTTGAGAAATGGCTTTCTTCTTGCCACTCTTCCATAAAGGCCAGATTTGTGCAGTGTACGACTGATTGTTGTCCTATGGACAGACTGTCCCACCTCAGCTGTAGATCTCTGCAGTTCATCCAGACTGATCATGGGCCTCTTGGCTGCATCTCTGATCAGTCTTCTCCTTGTTTGAGATGAAAGTTTAGAGGGATGGCCGGGTCTTGGTAGATTTGCAGTGGTATGATACTCCTTCCATTTCAATATGATCGCTTGCACAGTGCTCCTTGGGATGTTTAAAGTTTTGGAAATCATTTTGTATCCAAATCCGGCTTTAAATTTTTCCACAACAGTATCACGGACTTGCTTGTTGTGTTCCTTGGTCTTCATGATGCTCTCTGTGCTTCAAACAGAACCATGAGACTATCACAGAGCAGGTGCATTTGTACGGAGACTTGATTACACACTGGTGGATTATATTTATCATCATTAGTCATTTAGGACAACATTGGATCATTCAGAGATCCACAATGAACTTCTGGAGTGAGTTTGCTGCACTGAAAGTAAAGGGGCCGAATAATATTGCACGTCTCAATTTTCAGTTTTTGAATTTCCACAAGAATTGAAAAAAACAATACATTTTATTCAACTTCACAATTGTGTTCCAATTGATGTTGATTCTTCACCAAAAATGTACATTTGTTATCTTTATGTTTGAAGCATGATATGTGGGAAAAGGTTGAAAAGTTCCAGGGAGCCGAATACTTTCTCAAGGCACTGTATATAATGTACAGTATATAACTAGGGTTCTTTATGTATCAAATGTGCCTTCTCTCCTCAGTGCTACAGTACCTGAACATGGGACATTGTGCTTTGAAGAATAACATGAATCCATTAAAGCCAAGGTAGGACTCAATCTCTTAGTTGATATATTGTCTTTGCCTGACAAAGCCAATATTTCATCCTGTTTCAAGATTTATGCCTGAAGTCAATTACAGGCATATTCTTTGCTCAAATGCTACATCTTAAAGTTTGTTTCATGCAATTGATGAGTTGAGAAAATAATTGTAACTCGTTCCCTTTTCCTGACAGTGGTGGAGGCTAATAATAGCTGTTGGATTGGGAACAACATATTGAACAGTAAATTATATCTTCTAGTGAAGAATACTCATATTTAAAATCTTGTATGTGCAATACCACTGTCACCTTAACAAGCCAACAGGTTTATGTGTTAGGACCCAAATGTGGTAGTTCAGTCAATTAGCTATTTTCCTTAAACCAGGACCCAAATAGACATAATTTGAAGAGAAAGCAAACTATTTTTGGGACGGGACCTTAGCTACAAATGTGCTTGGATTTTTTGAGACACAAGCTATATGGAGAAAAGTATAAGTTTAGTAATAGGATGTTTTTTATGTAATTTCATTCTAAACCTAAAGGCATTAATATTGAGCTAGTCTTCACGTTGTAGCTATTCCAGCTTCCTCGAAGGGAAGACATTCTACAAAATTTGTGTGCATTTCTGTTTGCAATTATTGCATATCTATCCATTCTAATTAATCCCAAAGGTGTGCAATGGGGTAAAGGTGGGGTCTTTGTGTGGCCAATGTGGCTTTTATGGCCATTGCTTTGTAAAATAGATAACAGTCATGCTGGAATGTCTGACACTTGTATTCTGTTGTCTATGAATAATACCTATTTTTTTAATTACCATAGTTTACATTCTTCTATGAGTTCTATTTAGGGTTCAAATGATGGCACTTCTGTATAGACTGCTAAAAACTTTATGAATTAATTATTTTTAAAAACTGGCATTGCACATGACGAGCAGTTAGCACTGATACGTAGTGACAGAAACCATGATAAAAACGGATTAATAAAACAAAAAAATAAGAAAATATGATAACTCGCATAATATTTATATAAACCATCTATCTTCCCACTAAGCATAATTAAAGGGGTATTCCTATCTCATGTCTACTCAGATCTACCTCTCTGGCCCAGACATCACCTCTCTGCTCTCCAGAATCCCAGAGTGTCTATCAGCCATATCCTCCTTCTTCTCCTCTTGCTTCCTCAAACTCAATGTGGACAAATCTGAACTAATCATCTTTCCCCATCACACAGATCTTCCTTACCCGACCTTTCTATAACAATTGATGACATCACGCTTTCCCCCGTACCGGAGGTCCGCTGCCTCAGAGTAACCCTTGACTGCCCTGTCCTTCAAACCGCACATCCAAGCTCTCTCCACCTCCTGTCGCCTCCAGCTCAAATATACTTCCAGAATCTGTCCCTTCCTCAACCCTCAATCTACTAAACTACTTGTGCATGCCATCATCATCTCCCGCCTCGACTACTGCAACATGCTTTTCTGTGGCCTCCCTGCTAACACCTTTGCACCTCTCCAGTCCATCCTCAACTCTGCCGCCCGACTAATTCATCTCTCTCCTCGCTACTCCTCCGCTTCTCCCCTCTGCAAATCTCTTCACTGGCTCCCATTCCCTCAGTGTATCCAATTCAAATTACTAATACTGACCTACAAGGCCATTTACAACCTGTCTCCTCCGTGCATCTCTGAACTAATCTCCCGATACCTTCCCTCACGTAATCTCCGGTCCTCCCAAAACCTCCTTCTCTCCTCCACACTTATTCGCTCCTCACCCAACCGCCTCCAAGACTTCTCCCGAATAGCCCCCATCTCTGGAATTCCCTGCCCCAACACGTCCGGCTATCATCCACACTTGGATCCTTCAGACGGAACCTGAAAACCCACCTCTTCAGGAAAGCCTACAGCCTGCAATGATCCCCGCTGCCTCCTCACCACTACTGGAGCTACCGCCTCATAATCACTGGAGCAGCTGCAACCCCCCAACCTATTGTTTCCTTCCCCACCACCCTGTAGCATGTAAGCCCAAAAGGGCAGGGTCCTCTTTCCCCCTCTATATCAGTCTGTGATTGTTAGTTTGCTTACTGTAAGTGATATCTGTAATTCATATGTAACCCCTTCTCATGTACAGCACCATGGAACCAATGGTGCTTTATAAATAAATAATAATAATAATAATAATTTCCACAATATTTGCCATAAAAGTGTAGTAGATGAGGGTCCCATCAATGAGACTTGCATTTATCTCGAGAACAGGGTCTTGGATGCACAATGATGTCAGTGGAGAGGTGGTTGGAAATTCAACTCAAATAAAGGGGAGATCCAAACACCTGTCCACTGAAAACATGACACAAAGAGCCCCTTTGCTCAAGATAGATGCTTGTCAAATTGGAGGGATCTGCAATTACTATACATTTATGGCATATACAAATAGGAATATCCCTTTAAGTCAAAGATAACCTGTCAATAAGATCATTCTGTCCTGTTATGATTGAGTCGCCGTAGGAGGCAGACACAAAAATAGAAGCTACGTCCAGAAAACCAGAGAAGTTGGCAACTATCAGATTGCAGACCCCTGAACCTATCAACACAACTAGCAGTAGCCGTGGGGGGTTCCTACGATGCCCTAGACCCCTCGATCACAGCCGGAGTGCTAAATAGCCTAAAGACAGAAAAGGAAATCTAAACTGCCCCAGAGCAGACCCCAAAGTAAAAGGCAGCCCCCCACATATAATGACGGTGAAGCAAGATGAAAAAACACTCACACAGATAGAAAGATAGGCTGAGCAAACGATGGGGCCCAAGCTAGCTAAACAGAACAGGAAAGGAAGGTTGCTGTCTGCAATCTGCCAAAACCCTATCAAAGACATAAGCCAACAAGCTGATATGAAAAAGACCCTGAAGCAGCTAGGCTTCAAAAACTAAATCAGCACTCAGGTATTTTCAGAAGACAGAGCTAAAGGAATTCAGCACACCCCAGCAGGGAATGGCAGAAATCCAGAAAAACAAAGCAAAACAAAGTCTAAGCACAAATGCAAAAGGCCGAGCAGAAAACTTAGCTTTAGAGGAGCAGGAATTCAGACTGGTCTCCAAGGATCCCACAGAGAAATCACCCGCAGGGCAGAAGGGCGTCGGCAGCCTTATATCCAGTCAGTAACTCCACTCAGCCAGTCATCATCATCAGACTCAGGTGTTTGATAATCAGGCTCACTACCTTTCTTTTCCAGAAGAGGGAGTTCCTCGGGCCTCAATAGTGAAGGGGAAAATGAACTCACAACACAGTCCTATGTAAGAGCAGCATAAAATGGAGAGGGACAAATAGAATAGGCAGTACATTTTGTGCATTAAATATATTGAATTTAACAATTGTTATTCACCATACAGTTTTTTGTCAGCCCTTCCAAACAGTCAGGTTGCTGAGTATTTTAGGGTTTCACTTTTTCAGGTAGGCAATGGAGTTTGGTCCAAACAGATGCAGGTTTATTGCTTTCATAAACCTTCAAGGAACTCAAAACCAAAAAACAGCCTATTTTGGGCACAAAGGTATATGAGCAAATAAACAGTTCACTTAGCAGGGCACATATGTCAAGGCGGCTCGACCAAACAGATTACAGTCCTTTCTCCAGTAGTAAACCTCATACATAAAACAGACAAAATCCAACCAGTCTCTGTATCCTTTTATGTCTGAGTTCCAGAAGCTTTGAGCTCCAAACAGAAGTGTTCAACTCTGGGCATAGTTTCCACTGAACAGGCTGCAGCTTGCACACAGTTCTCTGCAGCTCCGATACACATATTTCTCATCTTTCCTAGCTTACCCATGCAGTCTCCACTCAGTGAGATACACTGGCATGTTTTTTCACAACTAGAGCTCACATTTTGGAGGGTCACTCACCAGCAACACTCTCAAGTTTGGTCAACATCCATCTGACTGACACATCTAGTGACCACAGGCCCTGGTTCTTAGATAAAGCTAGTCAGGTGCATCCAATCAAGACCTGCAGTGCTAGGATTTAAGGCTGTGCTTTCTGGCTTTGCTACAGTAGCAATAGATTTATGAAAAGTAAATCAGTGTTTGCTAATGGGACGAGATTGGCAATAAGCTGCAAAGTACAGATATTACTATAAAGCAAGCAAAAAATAATGTTAAGTTCTTAGTTAAGTTAATATATCACCAATTCATAGACAAATTGGTCAGAACACAATTTAACATTCTGCACAATGCTACCTGTACTTTTATCTCCACAGAAAATCTTTCCTGTAATGCAAATGCCAGAAATGTACTCTTCTCAAATATGTCTGTTATTATCAATAATGTATGAAATATATTCTATGCTGCTGTGCAAAAAAAAGAAGCAGAACATAAAAAGCTTACATTTAGCCCTAAACCAAATGTATATGTGGAGAATAGCAAAATATTTTTAAACTGATTTTAGAAATAGATATTCTAATCAGGTTCTTGAATTGTCCAATTGCACTATGAGAGATTTTATTCAAGTGTTTTAAGGAACACAATATTGATGACAGGGAGCAAGTTGTGGCATCTAGTGCTCAAAACAGGGTATTAGAATGTTCATATTTCACCAACACCGTTAAGAAATAATTTATTCTTAGAATCATAGAATGGTAGAGTTGGAAAGGACCTCCTGGGTTATCTGATCCAACACCCCTGCTCAAAGCAAGATTCACTAAATCATTCCAGACAGATGTCTGTCCAGTCTCTGTTTTGAAGACTTCCATTGAAGGAGAACTCACCACCTCCCGTGGCAGCCTGTTCCACTCATTGATCACCCTAACTGTTAAAAAGATTTTTCTAATATCTAATCTGTCTCCTCCCATTCAGTTTCATCCTATTGCTTCTAGTCTTTCCTTGTGCAAATGAGAATAAAGATGATACTTCTACAATGTGACAGCTCTTGAGATATTTGTAGACAGCTATTAAGTCTTCTCTCAGTCTTTTTTTTGCAAACTAAACATACCCAAATCCTGTAACCGTTCCTCATAGGATATGATTTGCAGACCGGTCACCATTCTGGTCGCTCTTCTCTGAACTTGCTCCAGTTTGTTGATGTCTTATTTAAATTTGGTGCCCAAAATTGGACACAGTATTCCAGATGAGGTCTGACCAAAAAGGGTAGAAGGCAATAATGACTTCACATGATCTAGACTGTATGCTTATGTTAATACATCCCAGAATTGTATTTGCCTTTTTTGCTGCTGCATCACACTGTTGACTCATATTCAGCCTGTGATCTATTAGTATACCCAAGTCTTTTTCACATTTTTCACATGTGATATTGCTTAGTGCTATTCCTCCCATTCTGTATATACTTTTTCATTTTTATTGCCCGGATGTAGTACTTTGCATTTTTCTCTGTTAAAAACCATTCTGTTAGTTGCTTCCCAATGTTTCAGTTTATTTATATCTTTTTGAATCTTCTCTCTTTTCTAGTATTAGCTATCCCTCCTAGCTTTGTGTAATCAGCAAGTTTAATCAGTTTACCCTCAATTCCTTCATCTAAATCATTGATAAAGATAATGAACAATACAGGGCCCAGGACAGAACCCTGTGGTACCCCACTTGAGACATTCTTCCAACTAGATATGCATCCATTTACAACCACTCTTTGGTTTCGATCACTAAGTCAGTTATGAATCCACCTAACCGTTGCCTTGTCCATTCCATACTTTGTCATTTTTTCAATAAGGATAGTATGAGATACGTTGTCAAACACTTTGCTAAAGTCAAGATATACTATATCTACCGCATTTCCCTGATCCACTGAGTCAGTGATTCTGTTATAGAAGGAAATTAGGTTAGTCTGACATGACTTATTAGTTACAAACCCATGCTGACTCTGGTTAATCACTTCATTCTTATCGGGGTACTTACATACATGTTGTTTAATAATTTGTTCAAAGATCTTTACTGGTATAGAAGTCAGACTCACCGGCCTATAATTCCCTGGTCCACCTTCTTTCCCTTTTTGAAGATAGGAAAAAAAATTCCTCTTCTCCAGTCTTCGGGGACTTCTCCGGGTCTCCAAGAATTTTCAAAGATCATGGAGAATGGTTCAAAAATTTCTTCTGCTATCTCCTTCAGTACTCTAGGGTGTAATTTATCTGGACCTGAAGACTTGAATTCATTTATGCTAGCTAAGTTTTCCCTCACCATCTCTCTGTTATGGATAGTGTGGATTCTTCCATTTCTTTAATAGGACAGTGAAGATCAGTTAATGTTACATTTCCTTTCTGAGAGAAAAAAAGATGCAAAATAGGAATTTAAAACTTCGTCCTTCTCAACATCCTTTCTTACCATTTCATCATTTTCATCCTGTAGAAATCTTAGAGCAAAATCATTTCTCATATACACACATGGTCAAAATGGTTGGTACCCCTTGTTTAATATCAGGAAAAAACACAATAGTCATAGAAATAACTTGAATCAGACAAAAGTAATAATAACTTAAAAATCTATGATAATGAACAAATGAAAGTCAGACATTGCTTTTCTACCTTGCTTCCACAGAATTTTTAAAAAATAAAACTCATGAAATGGGCCTGGACAGAAATGATGGTACCCCTGAAAATAATGTGACTAAAGTGACATGTGAAATCAAAGTTTGTCCATTAATTAGCATTACAGGTGTCTACTTTCTAGGAATCAGTGAGTGGGCCTGTATAGAGGGTGTGGTGTAGTTACCACTATGTCAGCTAGGGGGCGCTGTGTGGGTGTCCCAGGATGGGTGTACAGGCACATTCAGTGTGGTAACAGGAGCAGGGTCCTAAATGACCATTATGGGTCTCAAGGTGGGTGGCCTTGGGATGCAGGCTCCAGGGTGTATTGATCAGCAGAGGTACTGCTGATCTTTCTGTTACACTGTGTCAGGGAAGCCTGTGTGTGTCTATACAACCTTTAGTGATGTCATAGCCATGTGATCACCTGTGGGTGTGGTTACAGGGCTATATAATTGAGGTGTTTGGCACATGTGAGAGAGTGGAGGGAGTCTGTGAGAGTGTGGACAGACTTCCCTGTGTCCAGGTGGGACACTACAGAGAGGGGCCTGTGTGCTAAGGAAGGAGAAGCCTTCCTGGGTCTGCAGCTGCAGATAGAGCGCTGCTCTGGACATTGCCCTGAGCTGGGTATATTAGTTGTATATGGGGAGGACTACACCTCCCAGCATGTGCTGAGACTCTCGGTCCGAGTCTGAAGCCACGGACGTTTATGTTCTTTTGTGCCTAAGCTAGAGGCGATGTTGGTGATATGCTGAGTTATGGTTTATGGAGCAAATAAACCTCATGAACTTTGGGAAGAACCTGCCTCATGTTTGTCTCCCGCTGCACCTGAGCGAGTCACATCCCTACAATTGGTGGAGAATGCGGGCAGCGATTCCCAGAAGCACGTGTGGCAGCGCTGGCGATTCTGAGCCAGGAGAGCAGACGGTCTGACAACCGTGAGTAATACTGACCGAGGTCAGAGAAAGTGACTGTCTTAATATTTGTGGGATACCTCTGAGGAGAAGAGGCGTCCAGGAACCTGTGTGGCCGACACAGGTAACAGACAGGAGTCTGTGTTGCACTGACCAGGGTCAGTGAGAGACTGTGTTCCTGGAGGGGTCAGTGAGCAAGGTCCTGGAGGGTCAGTGTTGGGAGGTTCTGGGAGAGGAATCGGATCCCTGGAACACGTGCTATGACCTTGGACCTGGTGAGGCGTGTGTTGGGCAGTCTCAGGCGGAGACGGATGTCCTGAAGAGCACCCGCTGAGCCCCTGGACCTGGTGAGGCTGGTGTGTTGGGAGACCCTGGGAGGAGGGTCGGCTCCCTGAATAGCACCCGGTGTGCCCTGTGTGTTGGACGGTCTCAGGTGGAGACGGTACGTCCTGAGTGGCACACGAACAGGACATGTGAGAGACTGTGCATGTGTTTTTTTTTCCTTTTCCTCGTTTTCTCTGCAAAAACCTGAAAGTGCTTGCTGTGGCTCAGTGGGGTCATGAAGGTCTCGCAGCACAGGGCCCTGGTGTTTTTCCTGGGAGCATTGGTAGCAGACGCTGTCTGTCTACACCATCCTGCTGCAGCTTTATTGCATATGACTAAGCGGGTACAGTAGTTGTGGCTTTACACAACTATTAAGGGGTGACAAGCGGCTTCCAGTAACCCGGCGGGGTTACGAAGGTGACAAGCGGCTTCTGGTGGATCGGCGGGTCCACGAAGATGGCGCAGCAGGAGCTGCAGTGACACCAGCCGCTGTGTATGTGTGTGAACAGCAGCCGGAGGTGCCGGTGATCAGTGACAGCAGGAGCTGTGGTGGTGCCAGCAAAGACTTGTGTGGTATCGTTAAAAGACAAACTGTACTGTGTGAACTGTGGCCTAAGAGGTTCTGCAGGATGGACATGGGGAAATCCCAAAAGGGGGCGGTGACCCAAAAGGGGGCGGTGACCCAAAAGGGGGCGGTGACCCAAATTGGAGTGGTAACCCAAAAAGGGGTGGAAACCCAAAAGGGGGCGGTGACCCAAATTGGAGTGGTAACCCAAAAAGGGGTGGAGACCCAAAAGGGGGCGGTGACCCAAATTGGAGTGGTAACCCAAAAAGGGGTGGAGTTCCAAAAGGGGGCGGTGACCAAAATTGGGGTGGCAACCCAAAGCGGGGTGGTGGTCCAGAAAGGGGCCAAGTGTGAAGAAGTGACAGCACTGGGTGACTCAGTAGGTATGTCTGGAGTACCGCAGTGTATGTGCAGGTCTTTTTCAGAATGTGGAATATCTTTCCGGGGAGTAATGATGGGCCACAGATGTGTACAGTGATGCTGCACCGGGAAGGAGCCTTTGGTCGGCTGGACTCAGAGAGTCAGGTGACTCTGACAGGAACTCCTCTCGTTTTCTCTCTGACCGAGAAAAACGTCAGGGTTCGCTGTAAACACGGGGTCACGGTGAACTACGCAGTAGACACAGTAGTGTTTGAGGGGACCAAAGGTGGTGAGTGCCAAGGTAGAGGAATACCACGGGACTTAGTCTATGCCTGGGAGAGGGGCCGGGACTTTCTTTTGTTTGATGACGTTTGGTCTGACGATGGAGATGCTTCAACTGTGGGACAAGCAGACACTGAGACAGTGACGGCTCCTGACATGGACAGGTCAGAGGTAGAACTGACCAGAGGAAGAAGCACATCTGCCCAACTGACGGACCTGACGTCTCGTGATAAGACAGATGGTGGGCTGGGGGATGAGACGACTGGACTAGACACATTGGTGCTGGACGGTAACTGGAGGGTTCACTCGACTGGTGTGACTGACCCAGTGGTACCCTTTGATGATATAATTAAAGAGGTAGTGGTGAGACACGTGCTGGACAAAAGAGAGCAGGATCGTGAGATACAGCTGATAAAGGAGACTGTAACAGAACATGTCGAACGGGAAAGAGTCCTAAGGCAAGCAGCTGAGCACAGAGTGGATGAGCTGGAGAAGGAAGTCTCTGAGCTCAGAGGTCACCTGTCCGCTTGTAAAACCATGAACAAGACCCTGTTGGAAGATATGGAGGTGCTCAGAGAGGCCCAAGAGAAGCATCAACAGGAGATTCTCAGGAGAGAGGATGAGCATCGCTACCTGGCAGAGGAGCGAGATAAAGTTCTGCAAGAACTCAGTGGAGTAGTAAAAGGTCTTCTGCAGGAGAAGTGGATGGGCGAAGACGTACAGCGGCCGTGCCCGACTGATAGCAAGGCAGAACTGCCAAAGCCCATCTTGGAAAAGGGTCCTGAAGACTGTAAATCTCAGGAAGATGGTGAGCCAAGAGCTGCACAAGACAGTCACCCGGTCTTGGCAGATACCTTGTGGGAAGTGTCCGTGGGGAACCCAGAGCCATCTGTCCAGGATGAGAGCAAGTCCATGACCTTCAAGTGCGTGATGGAGGTACCCGAAGACGTGCGAGAAGCATGTGCCAGCGAAGGTGTGCATGAGACCTTTAAAAAGGCAGTAAAGGCCTATAGTGTGAGCTGGGCACCAGAAACAGACCAGTTGGTGATACTGGCAGAAACGGAAGACACAGAGAGAAGGGTGGCTGTCCTGAAGGAGATGCACCTACAATGTCTCCGCACGAAACAGATGCTCGTGGAGCGTAATAGGAAAGCCGCTCGACGTCTGGAGCTTGCAAGGGAAGCACAAAGTCGGCTGGGCTTTGTGGAAGACATAATTCCGGTGCCCAGAAATCTGGTGGGGAAAGTCGTTGGCAGACTTGGAAAGGTGATGCAGGAGATGGTGAATCGATCCTGTGTGAAGAGAGTGAGGATCCCACCTGCTGGTGAAATCCAAGTCGTTATTGAAGATGACATGGTTCCTGTCATTGTGGTTGGTTCGGTGGAAAGCATTGGGAAGCTTCGCATGCTCCTGGAATATCGGGTAGCGTACCTGAAGGAGATTGAGCAGCTAAGACAGGATCGACTGCAGATGAATGAGCAGATAGAGAACGTCAGGTGGCGTCCCCCTCCAGCCCAAGGTGTAAGGACCCGAAGGGATCCTCCAAGGAATGAAAGGACAGGTAGTCGAAGGCAAGAACGTCGAGAGTCCGCAAGTGGCCGTTCTAATCTTAGTAACATAGGCACGAGACTCGGTGGTGGACATAGCGACAGAGGGTCAGACTCAGACCAGCCAGTTGGCCCAGCTGGACGTGGGACTCATGACCGTGCGAACTGGGAGAGACAGCAAGTGAGAGAAAGGTCGCGTGATGAAGCACACTGCAGACAGGTGGAGACTAAAGAGTGTCTGGTCACACTGACGGACGTTGACGGGAAGGCCAAAGCCCAAGGCCGAGATACTGACCGCTGGGGGCAGGGGAGGCCTAACGTAAATATGCAGTATGACTACCGAAACAGACGGAGATGGTCCTCCCGACTGGTAGGGCAAGGTGACATGGGTGCCAGGTCTCAAGATCCCTGGGTGATGTCATGTGTTCAACCCCACAAGTTTGAACAGAGGGGGGAGGTATGTGGTGTAGTTACCACTATGTCAGCTAGGGGGCGCTGTGTGGGTGTCCCAGGACGGGTGTACAGGCACATTCAGTGTGGTAACAGGAGCAGGGTCCTAAATGACCATTATGGGTCTCAAGGTGGGTGGCCTTGGGATGCAGGCTCCAGGGTGTATTGATCAGCAGAGGTACTGCTGATCTTTCTGTTACACTGTGTCAGGGAAGCCTGTGTGTGTCTATACAACCTTTAGTGATGTCATAGCCATGTGATCACCTGTGGGTGTGGTTACAGGGCTATGTAATTGAGGTGTTTGGCACATGTGAGAGAGTGGAGGGAGTCTGTGAGAGTGTGGACAGACTTCCCTGTGTCCAGGTGGGACACTACAGAGAGGGGCCTGTGTGCTAAGGAAGGAGAAGCCTTCCTGGGTCTGCGGCTGCAGATAGAGCGCTGCTCTGGACATTGCCCTGAGCTGGGTATATTAGTTGTATATGGGGAGGACTACACCTCCCAGCATGTGCTGAGACTCTCGGTCCGAGTCTGAAGCCACGGACGTTTATGTTCTTTTGTGCCTAAGCTAGAGGCGATGTTGGTGATATGCTGAGTTATGGTTTATGGAGCAAATAAACCTCATGAACTTTGGGAAGAACCTGCCTCATGTTTGTCTCCCGCTGCACCTGAGTGAGTCACATCCCTACAAGGGATACAGATACTCACTGTGCTATTTGGTGGCATGGTGTGTATCACACTCAACATGGACCAGAGGAAGT
The DNA here is from genome assembly GCF_039654945.1 of Dendrobates tinctorius. Taxonomy (NCBI): domain Eukaryota; kingdom Metazoa; phylum Chordata; class Amphibia; order Anura; family Dendrobatidae; genus Dendrobates; species Dendrobates tinctorius. Next base: position 6,102,330 of record NW_027361673.1, read on the forward strand.
GAAGGAAAGAGTTGTCTCAGGAGATTAGAAAGAAAATTATAGACAAACATGTTAAAGGTAAAAGTTATAAGACCATCTCCAAGCAGCTTGATGTTCCTGTGATTATAGCTGCACATATTATTCAGAAATTTAAGCTCCATGGGACTGTAGCCAACCTCCCTGGATGTGGCCGCAGGAGGAATATTGATGGCAAATCAAAGAGATGGATAATACGAATGGTAACAAAAGAGCCCAGAAAAGCTTCTAAACAGATTAAAGGTGAACATCAAGCTCAAGGAACCATCAGTGTCAAATCGCACCATCCATCGTTGTATGAGCCAAAGTGGACTTCATGGGAAACGACCAAGGAAGACACCATTGTTGAAAAAAAAAATCATACAAAAGCCAGACTGGAATTTGTCAAACTACACGTTGACAAGCCACAAAGCTTCTGGGAGAATGTCCTATGGACAAATGAGACAAAAATGGAACATTTTGGCAAGACACAACAGCTCTAGTATAGAGTACTGAAGGAGATAGCAGAACAAATTTTTGATCCCCTCTCCATAATCTTTGAAAATTCTTGGAGAACAGGAGAAGTGCCAGAAGACTGGAGAAGAGCAAATGTTGTTCCTATCTTCAAAAAGGGAAGAAGGTGGACCCAGGCAACTATAGGCCGGTGAGTCTGACTTCTATACCAGGAAAGATCTTTGAACAAATTAATAAACAACATGTATGTCAATACCTGGATAAGAATGAAGTGATTAAACAGAGTCAGCATGGGTTTGTAACTAATAAGTCATGTCAGACTAACTTAATTTCCTTCTATGACGGTATCACTGATTGGGTGGATCAAGGAAATGCTGTAGATATAGTATATCTTGACTTCAGCAAAGCATTTGACAAAGTCTCTCATACAATCCTTATTGAAAAAATGACTAAGTATGGAATGGACAAGGCAACTGTTAGGTGGATTCATAACTGGCTTAGTGATTGGACCCAAAGAGTGGTCGTAGTTGGAAGAATGTCTCAAGTGGGGTACCACAGGGTTCTGTCCTGGGCCCTGTATTGTTCAACATCTTTATCAACGATTTAGATGTAGGAATTGAGGGTAAACTGATTAAATTTGCTGATGACACAAAGCTAGGAGGGATAGCTAATACTAGAGAAGAGAGAGAGAGGATTCAAAAAGATTTAAATAAACTGGAGAAGTGGGCAGCAACTAACAGAATGGTTTTTAACAGGGAGAAATGCAAAGTACTACATCTGGGCAATAAAAATGAAAAAAGCATATATAGAATGGGAGGAATAGGGCTAAGTGACAGCACATGTGAAAAAGACTTGGGTATACTAATAGATCACAGACTGAATTTGAGTCAACAGTGTGATGCAGCAGCAAAAAAGGCAAATGCAATACTAGGATGTATTAACAGAAGCATACAGTCTAGATCACGTGAAGTCATTATTTCCCTCTACTCCTCTTTGGTCAGACCTCATCTGGAATATTGTGTCCAGTTTTGGGCACCACATTTTAAAAAAGACATCAACAAACTGGAGCAAGTTCAGAAAAGAGCTACCAGAATGGTGACCGGTCTGCAAACCCTGTCTTATGAGGAAAGGTTGCAGGATTTGGGAATGTTTAGTTTGCAAAAGAGAAGACTGAGAGGAGACTTAATAGCTGTCTACAAATATCTAAAGGGCTGTCACATTGTAGAAGGATCAACTTTATTCTCATTTGCACAAGGAAAGACTAGAAGCAATGGGATGAAACTGAATGGGAGGAGACACAGATTAGATATTAGAAAAAACTTTTTGACAGTTAGCGTGATCAATGAGTCGAACAGGCTGCCACGAGAAGTGGTGAGTTCTCCTTCACTGGAAGTCTTCAAACAGAGGCTGGACAGACATCTGACTGGGATGATTTAGCGAATCCTGCTTTGAGCAGGGGGTTGGACCAGATGGCCCAGGAGGTCCCTTCCAACTCTACGATTCTATGATTCTATGATTCTATGTTCACAGATGGAAAAATGAAGCATATCAATAAAGGAACACTGTCCCTACTGTGAAACATGCAGGAGGCTCTTTTATGTTCTGAGGCTGCTTTGCTGCACCTGGCACAGGGTGTCTAAAATCTGTGCAGGATACAATGAAATCTCAAGACTATCAAGGGATTCTAGAGAGAAATGTGCTGCACAGTGTCAGAAAGCTTGGTCTCAGTCGCAGGTCATGGGTCAAGACACAAGATAATGACCCAAAACATACAGCTAAAAACACCCAAGAATGGCTACAAGGAAAACATTGGACTATTCTGAAGTGGCCTTCTATGAATCCTGACCTAAATCTTATTGAGCATCTTTGAAAAGAGCTGAAACATGCCGTATGGGAAAGGCAACCTTCAAACATGAGATAACTGGAGAAGTTTGCTCTTGAGGAGTGGGCCAAAATACCTGTCGAGAGATGCAGAAGTCTCATTGACAGTTACAGGAGTCGTTTGGTTGCAGTGATTGCCTCAAAAGGTTGTGCAACAAAATATTAAGTTAAGGGTACCATCATTTCTGTCCAAGCCCATTTCATGAGTTTTTTTGTATTAAAAAATTTTGTGGAAGCATGGTTGAAAAACAATGTCTGACTTTCATTTGTTCATTTCCATAGATTTTTGATTTATTATTACTTTTGACAGACTCACGCTATTTCTGTGACCATTGTGGGTTTTTCTGTCATTAAACGAGGGGTACCAACAATTTTGACCGTGTGTACTTCTTTCTGATAAGTATTGCATTGCAGAGCTTTCAAGACTAGAGTATTGCTTTAGTGACATGCTAAACTGCTGTGTATATATGAACCCTATTAGGATGCTTAAAAGATTTACTAAATAGCAATCACAAAGGAAAAAAACACTTACAACTTGATTTACCTATTTTCAAATATACCCTCCTGTCTGAGAAAAAATCCAATATACTTACCATCTGACACAAATAAGCAATACTTGGAACTTGCTACTTTAGTGGAAGTGGGATCAATACAAAGGAAGGAATGTTATCTTCCCACTCTGCCCCTCGTCAGTGCAAAGTGTGAGATCTAGTTTGGCTGTGAGAGAGGCGTCTGACCGATATCCAAGAAGTATCAATTCTCCTTGTGGAGAATGACATGCTAAGCATGTCGAGATGGGCAGTACCTGAAACACAGTGTCTGCAAATTGAGATTCTGGTTTGGCTTTTTTCGTAAGTCATGTATCTGTGAATAAGTGTGTCGGGCTGATCCTTTCTAGATTACTGTATACTTGATTTATAAATTAGACAGCGAATGTGGAGGTGGTTCTGATGCAGAGGGTGTCCGGAAATTTAAAAAATGGCAGCACCTGATCAAATATCAGTGAATTTTAGTGATGTTTATTGATGTTTAGGATGTCTTTGTGTATACCCTTGGTTTGCTATACTAAAATAAATATGAACCATGATGATGAGAGTTGAAACAACGACGTTTAAGTTGATGAGCTTATATTGAGTTGTTTATAACTAACCTGAATGTTTTTTTAAAAAAAAAAAAAAAAAAAAAGAAACACAGCATCTGCAAACTGAGATTCTCGTTTGGCTTTTATCCTAAGTCATGTAATAAGGCTCGTTAAAGGGTCGACATTGACTTTTAGGATTGCTACTTCCAATAGGTGGCACTAGAGTTCTAGTCCTCTTCCTCTCTGAAGAGACAATTTGCATAATTAGCATATTTCCCAGAGGAGCATTGCGGCTTTAAGTCTCCTCATCTCGACATGCTTAGCATGTCATTCTCCGCAAGGAGAAATTATATTTCTTGGATATCGGTCAGACGCCTCTCTCACAGCCAAACCTGATCTCACAGTTTGCATTGATGAGGGGCAAAGTTTCCTAAATACCTTGAGTGCTGTCTCTTGGCCTTCCGTCATCGCCACTTTGGTGGCTTAAGCCGGTCACTGCTTTTGGGAGATAGCCAGGAGGTTTCGGAGAGGAGATCCTTGGAGTTGTGGACAATGGAAGTCTGACTTCAATTCTCTGGGACAGGTGATAGCCGGGTCAAAAATGGATTCAGGATTGACATCGCTGAAGATAAGAAGTTGTATTTTTCCCTGGGATATTTGGTCAACATGGTGTTTTATGACATCCTGAAGATTCGGAAGTCTGATATAATATTCCTGCAGGAGTTTAGGAGGGAAGGTAGGTATGTACTCGTGCTATCTTCTATGGCGGCTTGCCAGAATTTGTTTACTGCCCTGAAAAATGAAGTTGCAAATCCTTTGCTGGAAGGTATTACCTTTACTGTGCTGTACTCTAAGGGAGATATCCCTCTTTTCGTTTTCATGCACAACCTGTTAGCATGGCTGGTCAGGAGCCGGAATCTCCAGGAGTAGACCCTCTGGACCGTGGCACCGAAGGGCCCCGGGCGAGCTGCCAGATAGAATCGACCCCTATACAGGGACCGTTAGGAGCAGGCCCAGGTGTTCAAGTACCATGGTAGCCGGTACCGAGAGGGGCGGCTCAGGATGGACTGGAGTAGGAGTGCGGGACTGAAGTGTAGACTGTAAGGCTGGAACCTGGAGAGATGGCTGGAGCAGAACACAGGAGACAAGACTGGAGTAGAACTGTAGGAGTGTTGATAGCTGGATGGAGCAGGAACACCGAAGGCAGGACTGGAGTAGGATGGAACAGGAACACAGGAACAGAACTGGAGTAGGACTGTAGGAGTGAGGATAGCTGGATGGAGCAGGAACACTGGAGGCAGGATTGGAGTAGGAAGGAACAGGAACACAGGAACAGAGCAGGAGCAGGAGGGAACAGGAACACTGGAGCAGGACAATACTGCAGGGAACATGGATGACAGGGCTGCGAGGCTGCAGCAGGAAGCACCGAGGATGGGACCGAGAGGCTGCAGAGAGCACAGGAGGAAGCAGGGCACAGTGTGCAAGGTAACACAACGATCAAGCGCCTCCCTCAGGGGGAAGCAGCTTGATATAGCCCCGTCTGGTCCGCCATTGGTCCAAAGGTGCTTCCGGGTCAGGGCACAGCTGGAGCACAAGAAGCAGAAGGGAGGTGCGAGCCTGTTAGAGGTGACCGCCGTGGCCGTCGGGTGGCGAGAGGCTGCGGCGTGGGAGCGGAGGCCGGGTGAGTATGCAGAGAGGGCGTGGGTGCTTAGGCCGGGTGAGTGTGTCGGAGCGGTGTAACAGTATCCCCTCCCCTAAGCTGCCCTCCCCGGAGATAAGCAAGAAATCTCTTGAGGATACGGGGAGCATTGATATTCTCTCGAGGTTCCCAGGATCTCTCCTCAGGACCAAAGCCCTTCCAATCAACAAGAAAGAATGTCCTACCTCTAACCCTCTTCATAGCGAGAATGTCCTGCACTTCAAAGACATCATCGACACCCACCGGCTGAGGACCAGGATCAGGCCAGGAATGGAAGCGATTCAGCACCACAGGTTTCAGGAGAGAGACGTGGAAGGTGTTCGGGACTCGGAGCGAAGCAGGCAACCTCAATTTGTAGGCGACCTCGTTGATACGTCCAAGAATTTCAAACGGACCGATGTAGCATGGCCCCAACTTGTAGGAGGGCAGTTTCAACCGGATGAATTTGGAGGACAGCCAGACTTTGTCCCCGACACGATCCGGTGTAGGATCCAATCTCCTTTTGTCAGCATAATTCTTCATCTGATCAGCGGACCTCTTGAGTGACGTATTGCTCTCGGCCCAAATCTTGGGGATTAAAAGTCGGCATTGAGTGGATGAATGTCATCCACTCAATGCTGATTTTTATTTCCCATTGACTTGCATTGGGGTCGTGTTTCGGACGAAACTCCGACTTTTTTTGCCCTAGTTGGGCCAGTTTCATCTGAAACAAATTTTGTTTCATGAAACCCAATACGACCAAAGTCGCTCAACTCTGGTAATCTCATTCAAGCCCCTATAGTGAATGCACGGCTGTAGAGTTCCGTCCTTCTTTTTGACGAAGAAGAACCCGGCTCCAGCGGGCGAAGAGGATTTCCGTATAAGGCCTTTGGCGAGGTTCTCTCGGACGTACTCGGACATGGCGGTGGTCTCTGCGGCGGACAGGGGGTAGATTCTGCCCCTTGGAGGGGTTGAACCGGGAACAAGTTCAATTGGGCTGTCAAAAAGCTGGTGTGGAGGAAGGACCTCCGCTTCCTTCTTATCAAAAACATCGGCGTAGGAGCTGTAGGCTGGAGGAAGACCCGGAAGGTCTGGAGGTGACGGAGGAGCGGCTGCCAGGTGGACAGGAGTCAGACAGCGAGCTTGGCACGGGTGCCTCCAGTGGAGTATCTCCCCAGAAGACCAGTCGAGAACAGGCTGATGAGTCCTTAACCATGGAAGACCGAGTAGAATGGCGTGAGAGAGCTTAGGCAAAACGTAAAAGGCTATCTTCTCTCGGTGTAAGGCTCCGACTTGCAACTCCACTTCTTCAGTGACCAAGGTGATGGTCACCTGTAATGGTTTGCCATCCACTGTGGCAATCAGGATAGGGTTAGATAGAGTAACCACAGGAAATTGGTATTTGTCCACCTCTTCAGGTCGAATGAAGTTACCTGCCGATCCCGAATCCACGTCGGCCACCTCGGAACCACGTCTCTCCCCTGAAACCAAAAGCACAGAAATCGTAAGAGGTTGAGAGGGATCATCATCACCTAGGGAGGCCTCTCTTACCTGACCTAGGTGGAGAAGTTTCCCTGTCTCTTAGGACAGGTGCGGACATAGTGTGACGGATAACCGCAATAGAGGCACAGACCTTGTGCTCGCCTCTCTCTGATGCAACTCGGCCAACTTTTGGCGATCTATCTGCATGGGTTCGACCAAGGAGGGAGAAGAGGACCCGGCCGAACGGGGACTGGCAGAACGGGTGAAAAGGGGAACTGTTGTGAGTTCATTTTTCCCTTCACCATTGAGGTCTGATGAACTCCCTCCTCTAGTGAAGGAAGGTAGTGAGACTGATTACCAAACACCTGGGCAGCTAGATGATGACTGGGTGGCTGGAATTGAGGACTGGATATAAGGCTGCCGACGCCCTTCTTCCTGGCTGGTGATTTTCCTGCTGGATTCTTGGAGACCAGTCTGATTCCTGCATCTCAAAGCTAAGTTTTTCTGCTCTGCTTTGTACTCTTCAGTTTTGTTTTTGTTTTGCCTTGCTTTTTGGGAGTTCTGCCATCCCCGGCCGGGGGTGAGCTGAATTCCATTTTTGTCTCTGATCTGTTGATATTTTGCTCTGTCTTCAGAATATACCTGAGTGTTGATATAGTCTTTTGAAGCCTAGCGACTTCAGGGCCTGTTTTTCCTATCAGTCGGTTGGCTCATTTTGATAGGGTTTTTGCGGATGGCAGACAGCAGCTTTCCTATCCTGTCCTATGTAGTTAGCTTGGGCCCCATCATTTGCTCAACCTATCTTTCTATCTGTGTTAGTGTTTCATCTTGCTTCACTGTCATTATATGTTGGGGGCTGCCTATTGCTTTGGGGTCTGCTCTGGGGCAGTTTAGTTTTTCCCCTTTCTGTCTTTAGGCTATATAGTTCTCCGGCTGTGATCGAGGGGTCTAGGGCACCGTAGGAACCCCCCACGGCTACTGCTAGTTGTTGTGGATAGGTTCAGGGGTCTGCAATCCGATAATAACAGAATCACCAGCCATACCGCAGATCCTAGGGTACTCAATAGCAGGAGAGAATTGTAAAAAAAAAAAAAAAAAAGAAAAAAAAAGTGTCAGAATTTTTTTTTGTTTGTTTGCATATTTTTTCCTCTATATCTCTGAGGCCGTAGGGGGAATTTTTCTCTCAATGGAGATGAAGCAATTGTCTGATCGTGTGGAGTAGCTCGCTGCTGAAGTGCGGGGAATTTCTGCCTATCTTGCTCATTCACATGCTGCTGAACCAAAGATTCCTTCTCCTGATGTATTTTTGGGGGATCGGTCTAAATTCTTGAATTTCAAGAATAATTGTAAATTATTTTTTGCCTTGAAGCCTAACTCGTCGGGGAACTCCGCGCAGCAGGTTAAAATTGTCATCTCTTTGCTGCGCGGCGATCCCCAGGATTGGGCGTTTTCTTTGAAACCTGATGATCCTATTCTGAATAATGTGAACGCATTTTTTCAAGCCTTGGGGTTGTTATATGATGAACCTAATGCTATTGATCAGGCTGAAAAGACCCTGTTGGCATTAAGCCAGGGTCGGGATTCGGCAGAGCTGTACTGTCAAAAATTCCGAAAGTGGGCGGTCCTTACTACCTGGAATGATGGTGTCTTGGCACCCCTCTTTCGGAAGGGTTTGTCAGAAACTGTAAAAGATACTATGGTGGGATTTCCTGTTCCCTCTGGTCTTGACGATTCTATGTCATTAGCCATTCAGGTGGATCGGCTTTTACTTGAACGCAAAACTACACGAGAGATGTTACCTGTTGAACAAATGTCTGAACCTATGCAATTTGATAGAGTTTTGTCTAGGGCGCAACGTCAGGAGTTCAGAAGGCGTAATAAGCTGTGTTTTTTTTGTGGAGATGCCTCGCATATTATTTCTGTCTGCCCTAAGCGAGAGAAATGTTGTGCACACACGTTTTCTGTGGGTGGTGTTCAACCTAAGTTTCTTCTGGCAATTACTCTGATCTGCTCCCTGTCCACATTTTCCGCCAAGGCTTTTGTGGATTCAGGAGCAGCTCTGAACCTGATGGACTTGGATTTTGCTAAACGTTGTGGGTTTCCTATGACACCTCTGCGGACGCCTATCCCTTTGAGGGGTATTGATGCTACTCCTTTGGCGAAGAATAAACCTCAGTTTTGGACCCAGGTGGTAATGCGGGTCGCCCCAGACCGTCAAGAAAATTGCAGATTTTTGGTGTTGCATAATTTGCATGATAGCATTGTTCTGGGGTTTCCCTGGTTGCAAATCCATAATCCAGTTCTGGATTGGAAATCTTTGTCTGTGGTGAGTTGGGGTTGTTGGTGTGCCCTTAGTGATGCTCCTGTTTTCTCCACCTCTCCCCAGTCACATGATGTTCCTGACCATTTGGCTGACTTTTATGATGTATTTAGTGAGAATGAGTCTGCGTCTTTCCCTCCTCATAGGAGTTATGACTATTGAGCTGAACCCGGGGTGTAAATTCCCCAAGGGTCGGCTTTTCAATTTATCTGTGCACGAGGCTATGTGATCCTATATTAAGGAAGCATTGGAGAAGGGTCATATTAGACCATCCTCTTCACCCTTAGGTGCTGGGTTTTTTTTCGTGGCTAAAAAGGATGGTTCATTAAGGCCTTGTATTGACTATCGTGCCCTCAACAAAATTACTGTTAAATATCAGTATCCGTTACCCCTGATTTCTGATCTATTCTCCAGAGTTAAAGGTGCTTGCTGGTTTACCAAGCTTGACCTCAGGGGGCGTATAATCTTATTCGCATTAAGCATGGGGATGAATGGAAGACGGCGTTTAATACTCCGGAGGGACATTTTGAGTACCTGGTGATGCCTTTTGGGCTCACTAATGCCCCTTCTGTCTTCCAGTACTTCATGAACGATATATTCCGAGACTTTGTGGATAAATTTTTGATTATCTATCTGGATGATATTTTGATCTTCTCCAAGAATTGGGACTCTCATGTGGAACATGTTCGGACTGTGTTCCGGATTTTGAGTGAGAATTCCCTGTATGTCAAGGGATCGAAATGCCTTTTTGGGGTACAGAGGATTTCATTTTTGGGATTTATTTTGTCTCCGTCAACTATTGAAATGGACCCGGCCAAGGTACAGGCCATTTATGATTGGGTTCAGCCCACTTCTTTGAAGGCCCTCCAGAAGTTTTTGGGTTTTGCTAATTTTTATCGGAAATTTATAGCTAATTATTCTGGTATTGCCAAGCCATTGACGGATTTGACTAGGAAGGGTGCTGATGTGCTGAATTGGTCTCCGGAGGCTGTTTCTTCCTTTCAGGAGCTGAAGCGAAGATTCACTTCTGCTCCGGTTTTGCGGCAACCTGATGTCTCACTCCCGTTTCTGGTGGAGGTGGACGCTTCTGAGATTGGTGCAGGAGCGGTGTTCTCCCAAAAAGATCCTGTGACATCTAAAATGAATCCTTGTGCTTTCTTTTCCCGAAAGTTCTCCCCATCCGAACGTAACTATGATGTGGGGAATTGGGAACTGTTGGCCATGAAATGGGCATTTGAGGAGTGGAGCCATTGGTTGGAGGGAGCCAAACACCAAGTCGTGGTCCTTACTGACCACAAGAATTTGATTTACCTGGAGTCGGCCAAGCGCTTGAATCCTAGACAGGCTAGGTGGGCCTTGTTTTTCACACGTTTTGATTTTGTGGTCTCTTTTCTTCCGGGCAATAAGAATGTCAAGGCAGACACCCTCTCTAGGAGTTTCCTTGCTGATTCTCCTGTTGTGACTAAGCCTGCTACCATCTTAGGCGAGGGGGTAGTTCTTTCTGCCAGTTTTTGGGTTTTGCTAATTTTTATCGGAAATTTATAGCTAATTATTCTGGTATTGCCAAGCCATTGACTTGCTCTGGAAGAGTTTCAGGAGGACAAACCTGAGCGTTGTCCCAGTGGAAAGTTGTATGTTCCTGACCAGTGGAGGAAGAGAGTGATGTCTGAAGTTCATTGCTCTGCATTGGCTGGTCATCCAGGTATTTTTGGTACTAGAGATCTGGTGAGTCGATCTTTTTGGTGGCCCGCCTTGTCTCGTGATGTCAGGAATTTTGTGCAGTCCTGTGGGACTTGCTCCCGGTCTAAACCTTGTTCCCGCTCTAGTGGCTTGTTGATGCCTTTGCCGGTGCCCAGGAGGCCATGGACCCATATTTCAATGGATTTCATCTCTGATATGCCTGTCTCTCAGAGAATGACTGTTATTTGGGTGATTTGTGATAGATTCTCTAAGATGGTCCATCTTGTACCACTCCCTAAGTTGCCATCTTCCTTTGAGTTGGTGCCCTTGTTTTTGCAACAGGTGGTTCGCTTGCACGGGATTCCTGAGAACATTGTATCTGACAGAGGAGTTCAGTTTGTGTCTAGATTTTGGAGGACTTTCTGTTCCAAGCTGGGAATTCAGTTGTCCTTCTCCTCTGCGTTTCACCCTCAGACCAATAGGCAGACGGAAAGAACAAACCAGACTTTGGAGTCGTATTTGAGATGTTTTATTTCTGCTGATCAGGATGATTGGGTTTCATTTTTGCCCTTGGCCGAATTTGCTTTAAATAATAGAGCTAGTTCTGCCACTTTGATGTCACCTTTTTTTTGTAACTTTGGTATTCACCCTCGATTTTCTTCAGGGCAGGTGGAGCCTTCTGTCTGCCCAGGTGTTGACACTGTGGTGGAGAGAATGCAACAGATCTGGGACCAAGTAGTGGATAAGTTGTCTCTCTCCCAGGAAAAGGCCCAGCGGTTTTCCAACCGGCGTAGGACCGTTGGTCCCCAGTTTAAGGTGGGTGATATGGTTTGGTTGTCATCAAAAAATATCGCTATGAAGGTGGCTTCTCCTAAGTTTAAGCCTAGATTTATTGGACCTTACAAGATTTTGGAGATTATTAATCCGGTCTCTTTTCGGTTGGCTCTTCCTGTCACATTTAAAATTCATAATGTGTTTCATAAGTCCTTGTTGAAGAGGTTTGTTGAACCAGTAGTTCCTGTGGTGGCACCTCCTGACCCTATATTGGTTGAAGGTAACATGGAATATGAGGTAGAGAAGATACTGGATTCCCGTCTGGCTAGATGGAGACTCCAGTATTTGGTTAAGTGGAAGGGTTATGGTCAGGAGGATAATTCCTGGGTCTCTGCCTCTGATATTCATGCCGAAAGATTGGTGCGTGCCTTTCATCGGGCTCACCCGGATCGCCCTGGTGGCATGGATGAGGGTTTGGTGACCCCTCCTCAAGGGGGAGGTACTGTTGTGAGTTCATTTTTCCCTTCACCATTGAGGTCTGATGAACTCCCTCCTCTAGTGAAGAAAGGTAGTGAGACTGATTACCAAACACCTGGGCAGCTAGATGATGACTGGGTGGCTGGAATTGAGGACTGGATATAAGGCTGCCGACGCACTTCTTCCTGGCTGGTGATTTTCCTGCTGGATTCTTGGAGACCTGATTCCTGCATCTCAAAGCTACATTTTTCTGCTCTGCTTTGTACTCTTCAGTTTTGTTTTTGTTTTGCCTTGTTTTTTGGGAGTTCTGCCATCCCCGGCCGGGGGTGAGCTGAATTCCATTTTTGTCTCTGATCTGTTGATATTTTGCTCTGTCTTCAGAATATACCTGAGTGTTGATATAGTCTTTTGAAGCCTAGCGACTTCAGGGCCTGTTTTTCCTATCAGTCGGTTGGCTCATTTTGATAGGGTTTTTGCGGATGGCAGACAGCAGCTTTCCTATCCTGTCCTATGTAGTTAGCTTGGTCCCCATCATTTGCTCAACCTATCTTTCTATCTGTGTTAGTGTTTTCATCTTGCTTCACCGTCATTATATGTTGGGGGCTGCCTATTGCTTTGGGGTCTGCTCTGGGGCAGTTTAGTTTTTCCCCTTTCTGTCTTTAGGCTATATAGTTCTCCGGCTGTGATCGAGGGGTCTAGGGCACCGTAGGAACCCCCCACGGCTACTGCTAGTTGTTGTGGATAGGTTCAGGGGTCTGCAATCCGATAGCTGCCAACCTCTCTGGTTTTTCTGGACTTAGCTGGTATTTTGTTTTTTCCTCCTTTGGTGACTCATCATAACAGGGAACTGGCCTGGTGGACATCCTGTCTCTCGCTGACTCCTGAGCGCGCTCCTGGAAGCATAGGTCAATACGGGTAGCCAGCGAGATAAGGTCCTCTAAGGTGGACGGGGTATCTCAACCTGCGAGTTCATCTTTTATTCTGCCTGAAAAACCGCGCCAGAATGCCCCTACCAAAGTCGCATTATTCCAGCCAAGCTCGGAGGAGATAGTGCGAAAGCGGATAGCATACTGTCCAACCATGAGAGAACCCTGATGTAAGCTAAAGAGTGACTCAGTGAGAGAGGCTAACCAGCCTGGCTCACCGAAGACCCTGCGAAAAGTATCTAGGAAAACCGGGAGACTCAAGACTACAGGGTCGTCACGTTCCCAAAGAGGATTCAACCAAGACAGGGCCTCCCCCTCCAGATGGGACATGATGAAGGCCACCTTGGCCCAGTCAGAGGGATATTGCTGCGGCAACCATTCAAAGTGGAGGCTACACTGATTTAAGAACCCCCCACAAAGCTTGGGATCCCCGGTGAAGCGAGGCGGTTTGGCGAGGCGGGGCATTGTGAGAGCAGTAGGTGCGGGGGGAGGAGTCGAGGCTTCGGTGGCAGCCTGGAGGGCCGACAAGCAACTGTCAAAGGAGGCCATGTAAGACAAAATGTGGGCTTGAGTATCTTGTTGCTGACCCAGCTCCTGCTGGAGGCTGGCCAGTTGAGTGGCATTTCCAGGATCGGTCATCTGTAGGGCTGACAAACGGGTGTCCATAGACTTCATGACCGACATAATGCATCCATGATTCTCCCGCAGGAAGAGCAACTCCTTCTGGGTAGCAGCAGTAGTACCGGCGGAGTCCATGGCCTGATCGTACTGTTAGCATGGCTGGTCAGGAGCTGGAATCTCCAGGAGTGGACCCTCTGAACCGTGGCACCGAGGGGCCCCGGGCGAGCTGCCTGATGGAACCGACCCCTATACAGGGACCGGTAGGAGCAGGCCCAGGGGTTCAAGTACCACGGTAGCCTGTGCCGAGAGGGGCGGCTCAGGATGGACTGGAGTAGGAGTGCGGGACTGAAGTGTAGACTGTAAGCCTGGAATGTGCAGAGATGGCTGGAGCGGAACACAGGAGACAAGACTGGAGTAGGACTGTAGGAATGTGGATAGCTGGATGGAGCAGGAACACCGGAGGCAGGACTGGAGTAGGATGGAACAGGAACACAGGAACAGGACTTGAGTAGGACTGTAGAAGTGTGGATAGTTGGATGGAGCAGGAATACCGGAGGCAGGACTGGAGTAGGAAGGAACAGGAATGCAGGAACAGAGCAGGAGCAGGAGGGAACAGGAACACTGGAGCAGGACAATACTGCAGGGAACACGGATGACAGGGCTGCGAGGCTGCAGCAGGAAGCACCGAGGATGGGACAGAGACGCTGCAGAGAGCACAGGAGGAAGCAGGGCCCAGTGTGCAAGGTAGCACAACGATCAGGCGCCTCCCTCAGGGGGAAGCGGCCTGATATAGCCCCGTCAGGTCTGCCATTGGTCTGAAGGTGCTTCCGGGTCAGGGCACAGCCGGAGCACAAGAAGCAGAAGGGAGGCGCGGCCACAGCCTATGGCGCATGCGCATTGCATGCAGAGATGGCGTCGGCCGCGAGCCTGTTAGAGGTGACCGCCGTGGCTGTCGGGTAGTGAGAGGCTGTGGCGTGGGAGCAGAGGCAGGGTGAGTATGCAGAGATGGCGTGGGAGCAGAGGCCAGGTGAGTATGTCAGAGCGGTGTAACACAACCCTTTTGTTTCCCTGGAGGAGATTACTTTATTTTTGAAAATACATTGCATTTATGTTCAGTACTCCCACAGGGTCCAGAATAAAGAAGAGCTCTGGACTGGGAAGTACAAATTTTTTGTGAGATTTGGGATGGACCCCCAACGTCTGGGAGGCATCCATTACCCCCCCTCTTAATTTTTCAATTGGGAAAAATAGTGGGGTTTTGTTCTTTCCAGATGCCCCGATGTATTACAGGAGGTGTAAAAATTTTGGGCATACCCAGGATAGTTGCAAGGAGATGCCAACTTGCAGGAATTGCAATGCTTCTGGCCATATGGCAAAAGACTGCACAAATCCTGTTATGTGTAATGCTTGTGGTGAGGAGGGCCATAAGTATCAGGACTGTAAGGCCAGGATCAGTCCTAGGTCTTACGCTGAGGTCTCGAGGTCTCAGGTGGAGCAGCTGTTGACATTTCACAGGTTTCAGACCCAGATCTTATTGAGGAACCTGAAATCATGGATGCACATGAGGAAGCCCTGCCCCAAACGGAGTCTCCCAGCCCAGAGGTGGCAGTTTTGGAACTTGCTGATGTTGAATGTGAGCTCCCTCATCAGTCTGATGTCTGTGGGGAGGGGGAGTTGGAGGGTACTCTTGGCAATACCCCCAGTGTATCTTGGTTCGCTACTGAGGAGGAGTTGGCCAGTTGTGGAGATCAAGGTGACTTCACTCTTGCAAGGTCCTCTGATGATGAGGAGCCTGGAACTTCCTGTAAGAAGCCCAGAACGGATTGGGCAGACCCCGGTGAAGTTGGTTTAAGTCTGGTGAGTAAACATAGTTACCCTCAGAATGTCTTCTCTCCTGACACCAATGCTTTTTTAGGTATTCCCGAAGACGTAAACAGATTCAGAGACTTGCAGTTCCAGATGGAAGATGAAAACGGCTGAAGAAGAAGTGGCGTGTTTGTCATCATGTAAATAACACAGTCATGTTATGGCTCCCTAAGCTGGTTGGGGCATTGGGTCCCTGAATGTCAGGCAAATTAGATGCAAATTCAGGAGGGCAATCGTTCTAGATTATATTAAACAGATGAATGCTCACATCTTTTGTCTTCAGGAATGTGGGATTGTGGACTCTCCAAGCAATAAGGACTGACCTTACGGACAGCTTGTATGGTCTGGCTCATGTGTTAGTAGGAATGATGATGTAGGGATATTAATGGGTAACAGGGAGATTAGTTTAGATAGCTACATGGTGGTAGAGGTGGGTAGATGTATAATTCCACATGGTAGCTATAGGGGTGGCGGGCTAGAAGTATTAATGTGTACTGTCCATCAGGACACGACAGGAAAAAGGAGCGTCTGGCTCTTTTGGAAAAATTAAGTTTGTTTCTTCCGGGCAAAATGCCTATGGTTTTAGTTGGAGACTTTAATTGCATCACAGAAGGGAATTGTGACATAACTGGTAAAAAGTTATCCAATCTTATTTCTGATTTTTCCCTTCTAGATGCTGCTGCTCTGAAATTTGGCATCCCACCACCGCCAACGTACCATGCTAATAAGGGTGGTATTGCATCCAGGATAGATAAAATGATGTTTTCCAAAAATATGTTGTGTATGAATTTTGAACAAAATGCTGTACCTTTTTCTGATCATGAGTGTTTGAGAGGTGTGTTTAGTGTGATTGATAACCGTGTGTATGGGGGTGGGGTTTGGAAGCTAAATGTAAGATTGTTAGAAGATGATGATGTGATGAATGAATTAAAAATAAAGTATAAAGAGTGGAGAGTATGTAAGAGGGATTTTGCGTGTGTGCTGGAATGGTGGGACTGGGTTAAGTTGTGTTGCAAAAAATTCTTCAAAAAATGGGGCTATAAAAAAGCTGCTATTTATCGGAGTAGATGTAATTATTTAAACTGGCATTTAGACTGGTTAAGGAAGTGTAGAGAAAGTGGGATGGATGTGTCTGATCTGCTGGCTGAGACAAATAGTGAATTAAAGAGTGTTATGGATGAAAAAGGGAAAGAAATAATCTATTGCACCAAAATAGAACATCTTGAGAAAGATGAAAAGTGCACGAGGAGGTTCTTTTTTAAGAAAATGAATGGGTGGGAGAAAGGTTGATATGGATAAAATCCTGGATAGGAACGGTTTGTGTCTGTCAGGTGAGAATGTGATAAAGGAGGTGAATAGGTTCTATAGCAAGTTATATGATAAAAAATGGATTGATTCTGGTCTTGTTTCAGAAGTGCTGAATGGGTTAGAGAACAAGTTGGATAGTGGAGAATGTGATATTTTGAATGAGGACGTAATTATGGATGAAGTAGCAAACGTTATGAAGAGTGCTAAAAAGAATAAGACACCAGGTAAAGACGGATTGCCGGTAGAATTCTATGTGAAGTATGTAAGTATATGTGGGAGAGTGGTAAGTTATGTCAATCAATGAAAGAGGGGGTGGTTGTGCTTGTGCATAAGAAAGGTGAGAGAAAGTGTTTAGAGAATTGGAGACCTATAACATTGTTGAATGCAGATTACAAAATCTATAGCAAATTGTTAGTGAATCGTATGCGTGAGGTGATTGGTAGTGTTGTGGATGAGGATCAAGTGTGTGCTGTGCCTGGAAGAAGTATGAGTGATAACTTATTGTTATTAAGGGATTTGATTGGAGACTGCATGGGAAGGAAACGGATGTATATGGTTCTGTCAATTGATTTTGAGAAAGCGTTTGATAGGGTCTCGCATGTGTTTTTGTTTAAAGTTCTGGAGAGAATGGATTTCCTCAAAAATTTGTGAATGGGATAATGTCTTTGTATGATTGTGTGTCAAGTGAGTTTCTTGTTAATGAGTGGTTGAGTGAGAAAGTGAATATTAAGTCTGGTGTAAGGCAGGGGTGTCCCATGTCCCCTGCCTTGTTTGTATGTGTGATTGAACCTTTGTTGTACTTGGTGAGACGTGATAAAATGATGTGAGGTTTGTTGGTACCTGGGAGTGGTGGGAAGCATGTGAAAGTTCTTGGATATAAGGATGATGTTGTTCCTGTGAGTGAAAGTGTTGCGTCTATGAGTAGGGTTAAGTTGCTTCTGGAGTTTTTCTGTGGTGCATCTGGCTTTGCAGTGAATTGAGAAACTGGGTCTGAGCAGAAAAAGTAAATTAATGTGCATGCAATTTTTGCAATATATTTTTTACTTTTTTATTCTAGGATATTTGTTTTGTGTTTTGTTTTTGGTTTTCTCTGTGTAAAGGTCATGTGTTCATATGCAATTACATTTTTCATGCACATTAATTTACTTTTTCTGCTCAGACCCAGTTTCTCATTTGTTTCATTGTGCATTCTGTGCACATAAGGGTGTGACCGCCCTGTTTCTGAGTCGGAAAATCCATCCTGTCTGGCCTATACTATTACTGGTGGTTCAGTCCCTCTGTCCTTGTTCACATTTACGTCACTTGACAAGTGAAAAGGTTTTAAATACAAGAGTTAGGACTGTCCCACGGAGGTTGCACATGGCGGGATGGCTTCTACATTATTTTGATCAAAATTATGTTAATTAAATACCCTTATTATTACTATTATTACTACCTTCATGCAATTTTTGCAATATATTTTTTACTTTTTTATTCTAGGATATTTGTTTTGTGTTTTGTTTTTGGTTTTCTTTAGAGTGAATTGGAATAAATGTAGCTTTAAATGTTTTGGGATGACAGGGTTAAAATAGAGGGGGTAAAGTATGAGGAGGGTGCTATCAAAGTGTTGGGAGTATTATTTAATAAGGACTTGGAAGGTAAGGAGAGCTGGGACGATTGTGGATTGCGCATAGAGCGTAAGTTAAATTTTTGGCGACTGAGAGACTTGACCTTGAGTGGTAAGATTTTGGTCATAAAAGCGGTGATTCTTCCGATTTTGCTTTTTATTACAACAGTTTTTCCACCGTTGTGTAGGAAAATAATAAAGTGGAAAAGTTAGTTTTTACTTTTTTCTGGAGCAGTAAAATAGAGAAACTTAAGAGAGAAAGTCTTTTTAAGGCTACTTTCACACTTGCTTTTTTTTGCAGCGTGTTTTTCCTGCAAAAAAACGCATTGAAAAAACGCATACAAACGCCTACAAATGCTGCATTTTTTTCAAGCATTTTTATGAGCATGCATGAAAAAAACGCAGCGTTTTTATGCGTTTGTATGCGTTTTTAGTGCGTTTTTACCACGTTTGCATTTTTTCCAACATTAGGTGGCCCCTCACACTAACCCAAACAATGACTTTACTAACCCTAACCATAACCCTAACCCTGACCCTAACCCTAACCCTAACCCTTAACCAAACCATACCCTGATCCTAACCCTATCCCTAACCCTGACCCTAACCCTAACCCTGACCCTAACCCTAACCCTCCCCCTAACCCTTAAACAAACCATACTAACCCTAACCCTAACCCTTAACCAAACCCTACTAACCCTAACCCAAACCCTAACCCTAACCCTAAACCCTAGCTAACCCTAACCCTAAACCCCCTTAACTAACCCTAACTCTAACCCAAACCCCTAAATTCCATTGTCTAACTAATGGTAAAAAAAAAACGCATGCGCAAAAAAACGCATACATAAGCATGCCAATGCGCACATATGCACACCCATAGACTTATAATGGGTGTCTTGCTGTAAAAAAACGCATTGCGCGCTCATGCGTTTTTTTGAGGCAAGTCGGACACCCAAAAAATGCAACAGGATGCATTTTGTGCGCCCGAGCGCATACCGCAAAAAAACGCATACAAACGCATGTGTATGCGCACATAAGCGCATCCCATGCAAAATATAGGGGGAAAAAACGCATGCGTTTTTTAGCGCTAAAATCCAGCGCAAAAAAACGCAAGTGTGAAACCAGCATAAGGCGTGTCACCATGGTGGCAAGGTCTTTCCAAACATTGAGATTTTTCTGGGGCTTCAGCATATCAAAACTGTTGTTATTTTGCTGAATAAAGGAAATAAGGGAGCGTATATGGCAAGTTAT
This sequence comes from Dendrobates tinctorius, assembly GCF_039654945.1. Classification (NCBI taxonomy): domain Eukaryota; kingdom Metazoa; phylum Chordata; class Amphibia; order Anura; family Dendrobatidae; genus Dendrobates; species Dendrobates tinctorius. The sequence goes on from NW_027361673.1 coordinate 6,121,746, forward strand.
TCTGCTGGTTTGATGTTATATGGTTTATGTTGGAGAAAGAGGGATGCTAGAGTGCCTGTTGCTTTCAAGTGTCCGGTCTGGTATGAGGTAACATAGTAACATAGTTATTAAGGTTGAAGAGAGACTTTAAGTCCATCTAGTTCAACCCATATCCTATCCTAACTTGCCCTAACATGTTGATCCAGAGGAAGGCAAAAAAAAACCCATGTGGCAAACAGTAAGCTTCACATTGGGGAAAAAAAATTGCTGTGATTGAGGTGATTGAGAAGTTTGTGAGGAAGCATGATTTACTGAGTGGGCCAATGAATTATTTTAGAATGGCTAAGAATGTGATGAAAATAATATGTAAGAATGATGTGGAATGTAATATTGTGGGTTTGAGAGGGAATGAAGTTTCGGTTGCATGGAAGAATTTGGGACCACACAGGATTTCTAATAGACAAAGGGATATTGTATGGATGTCCTTGCAAAATATTTTGCCTGTGCGACAGGTTCAGAAGAGACGAGGTCTGACCAGAACTGATGTGTGCCCGAGGGAAGGATGTGGTGGATGTGAGACTGTGTGGCATACTATGAGGGACTGTGATTACGCGTGCAGTGTGTGGAAGTGTGTAGGTGGGTTGTGTAAGGAGTTAGCGGGTGTGAGTTTTATTGACTGGCGTGTTGCAATGTTTGGAATTGGTGCATGTGGTCGTGTGAGAAATAGAATCCTATGGTTAATTATGACTTGTGTGATGCAGAGTTTGAGGGCTGTGAGGAATTTAGGAATTTTCGAAGAGAAGCATATATCTGTGAATAAGTGTGTCGGGCTGATCCTTTCTAGATTATACTTGATTTATAAATTAGACAGCGAATGTGGAGGTGGTTCTGATGCAGAGGGTGTCTGGAAATTTAAAAAATGGCAGCACCTGATCAAATATCAGTGAATTTTAGTGATGTTTATTGATGTTTAGGATGTCTTTGTGTATACCCTTGGTTTGCTATACTAAAATAAATATGAACCATGATGAGAGTTGAAACAACGACGTTTAAGTTGATGAGCTTATATTGAGTTGTTTATAACTAACCTGAATGTTTTTTTTTGTTTTTTTTTTTAAAAAGAAACACAGCGTCTGCAAACTGAGATTCTCGTTTGGCTTTTATCCTAAGTCATGTAATAAGGCTCGTTAAAGGGTCGACATTGACTTTTAGGATTGCTACTTCCAATAGGTGGCACTAGAGTTCTAGTCCTCTTCCTCTCTGAAGAGACAATTTGCATAATTAGCATATTTCCCAGAGGAGCATTGCAACTTTAAGCCTCCTCATCTCGACATGCTTAGCATGTCATTCTCCGCAAGGAGAAATGATACTTCTTGGATATCGGTCAGATGCCTCTCTCACAGCCAAACCAGATCTCACTTTTCACTGATGAGGGGCAGTACCCCAAAACACAGTGTCTGCAAATTGAGGTTCTGAAGTGGCTTTTATCCTAAGTCATGTAATAAGGCTCGTTAAAGGGTCGACATTGACTTTTAGGATTACTACTTCTGTAATGGGGTCTACCAAGCTGGGGTAACTCTTTCAGTACCACCCCGTGTTTTCGGAGGTCTGCTCTGCGTTGGCTGGAGTCTGAATGAATGACACTGGCTGGAATTCCTTGGTTACATGGGCGCATATAAAAGATCACTGCTTCTCCATGTATTTCCAGTCTGACAACACTTTACTCACAGGACACAGAATATATCAAACAGATACAGAGGGCAGGCCAATAGGAAAGCGGTAGGCCAGACATGTATTACAAAAGCCGCAGGTGGCCGGAGCCTGCCGATGTTTACTGTGGGAATTACAAAGGTGGGGGGAGGGCGGACAAAAGGAGAATATCGTGTCCCCTCTGCCCAGGGGCGCAGCCTGTGGGCTGATGCATTAGGGACATGCATCTCACATGGAACCTATTATACATACATACATATAACTGCACAACATATTCTGGGTGCTAATTGGTTCTGTAACACGTAACACGGCTCCCCCTTTTCAGCGACGCGATCGGCATACACAGTCTGATCCTCAACGGATCGGTTTGGGGATGACCGAAGTTTATGGGATTGGTACAAGTTCCGTTGGTCGACTTAGTCCATCGGCGTTACCGTTTTATTTGCCGGGTCTATGGTGGATGGTGAAGTCCAGAGGTTGTAGGGCTAAACTCCACCGCAGCAATCTAGCGTTGTCTCCGGAGACCCGATTAAGCCAGACTAGGGGATTATGGTCCGTTAGGAGGGAAAAGTGTCGTCCATACAAATATGGTTGCAACTTCTTGAGTGCCCATACTACCGCCAGGCACTCCTTCTCGATGGCCGCAAAGCTTACTTCACGGGGCAGTAGTTTCTGACTCAGGTAAACTACCGGGTGTTCTTGGCCATCCGGCCCGACTTGGCTCTGTACTGCCCCCAATCCAAACATAGAAGCGTCTGTGTGAACCAGGAAATGTTTAGTTGGATCGGGTGCAGCCAATACAGGGGTATTGGTGAGGGCGTCCTTGAGTTGGCGGAACGCTTCCTCACACTCTGAGGTCCAGGTTACCTGGCGGGGTTGGTTCTTACGGGTCAGATCAGTGAGGGGCTTGGCTACGCTGCTCTAATTGGGAACAAATTTCCTGTAATACCCCGCTGTCCCTAGAAACGCCATGACCTGGGTTTTAGTGCGTGGGATGGGCCATTTGGCTATGGCCTCAATCTTGGCTGGTTCAGGTCGCTGTTTCCCACTTCCCACCCAATGCCCTAAATACTGAACCTCTGCTTTGCCCACGTGACACTTGTTTGGGTTCATGGTGATTCCGGCCTGGTGGATCCTGTCCAATACTGTCTCTAGGTGATTTAGATGCTCTTCCCATGTCGCACTGTAGATGGCAATGTCGCCCAGGTAGGCACAAGCATAGTCCTGGAGACCATCTAGAAGCCGGTCAGCCAGCCTTTGGAAGGTCGCTGGGGCATTCTTCATCCCGAATGGCATAACTCGAAACTGGAATAAGCCGAACGGGTTGACAAATGCCGACTTGGGAAAAGCGTCAGGACTAAGGGGAATCTGCCAGTAGCCTTTGCATAGATCGATGGTGGTCAAATACTTTGCCCTGCCAGCCAGTCTAACAACTCATCCACACGCGGCATGTGGTATGCATCCATCACTGTTTTCTCATTGAGCTTACGATAGTGTACACAAAACCGTGTAGTCCAATCCTTCTTGGGCACTAACACTATGGGGGATGCCCAAGGACTATCTGACTCTTCAATGACCCCTAAACGCAGTATCTCTTGTATCTCTTGTCGCATCCCCTCTCGTACAGACTCAGGGACGCGGAAGGGGTTTTGTCGTTGCGGGGTCTGATCCTGGGTCTCAACCTTGTGTTGTGCCAGGCGAGTGTACCCTGGTCTCTCTGAAAACATCCTCTGTCGCAGCCTCAACAATGCCTCCGCCTGCTGTCTCTCCCGGGGGCCTAGGTCTTCACCCAAGTGTACCTGGTCCCATGTTTTAAACTGAGTCCTTTCCCCTAAGACATCCGGCAAGGGAAGTCCGGCTAAATCCTCTGCTTCAGGTGCACAGATGACCACTACCTCCTCAGGGCGCTTCGCGTGGAACATGCGGATAACACCTGGGGTCGTCACAATCGGCGACATTATAGGTTGTGTCGGCTATTTTCCCCACTACATGGTAGGGCCCCTGCCATGCAGCTTGAAACTTATTCTGCTTAGTGGGCTCTAACACTAGGACCTTCTGTCCTAGTTCCAAAGTGCGCTCTCTGGCCCTCCGATCGTACCATACGCGCTGGCGCCACTGGGTCGCCTGCAGGTTCTCACGTACAACCTGGGTCAGCTCCTGTAGGTGGTCCCGGAATTCCAGCACATAGGGTACAAGAGGTACCCCTTCTATGAGGCCCTCCCCCTCCCAGTGTTCCAGCACTAAGTCTAGGGGTCCCCTTACCCGTCTCCCGTATACCAACTCGAACGGGGAGAACCCCGTGGATTCTTGGGGCACCTCCCGATAGGCAAACAGGAGGTGTGGCAAGAATTTCTCCCAGTCCCTGTAGGTCCTGGTAAAAGTCCCAATGAGCTGTTTTAATGTCCCGTTAAAGCGTTCACACAACCCATTGGTTTGCGGGTGGTACGGGGCGCTTCTAATGGACTTTACGCCACATAGCTTCCACAGTTGGTTGGTCACCTCTGCTGTAAACTAGGTACCCTGGTCTGAGATAATCTCCCGGGGAAATCCAACCCGTGAGAAAACCTGGAGCTGGGCGGCCGCCACCGTCTCTGCCAGTATGTTAGGTAACGCAACCGCCTCTGGATACCGTGTGGCATAATCTACCACTGTCAATATATAATACTTAGGAGAAAGAACATGAGAGCACGCAATAAGTTCCATATAGAAAAAATATATATAAATTTTTTATTATTATTATTAAATAGTTTACAAAAGATGGATAAAACAAGATGTGCTCATAAACAATATGGACCATAAATCCCATGTACCGACCAAATCCCCTCCAGATGGAAAACCAGGTGAGAATATACTGACGGCCTCAAATCATGTCCAGGAACTAAAAATCGCCCCAGCAAATATAGAATCCACAAATCACGATAGCGGTAACTGGTATTACCAGTATCAATACACGCTAACAGCAGAGATCAAAGTGCTGGTGGACATGATAGATGACCATCAGAAAAAGGCCACCCCAGCTGATGTAAAATAAGTAGTCATGGAGGTAGAGGCTAGTAATACAAGTGCCAAAAATACACTGCCAATAGTATCAAAGAGCGCTGGTAGTGGTACAAAGTCAAATGAATGACAACTCACCAGGGAGGGGAAAAGGGGGGGGGTCCAGTAGTGGGGCCTCCGACGCGCGTTTCGCGACGTCCCCCGCCGCTTTATCAAGGAGGAGAGTGAATAGAAAAATCCCAGTAGGGCCTTCAAATAGCCCCTGACCCCGGTCACATGACCGGCGTCAGCCAATCAAAATGGCCTAAGCGGCGCATGCGCCGTGGTGTCTGCAGGTCCTATGTTGCAGCCCGGCGTCCACACACTGCGCATGCGTCGGTACCCGAGGCATAGCGCACTGTGTAAAGGGACGCCGACCGCAGCATGGAGCAGCACACAGCACGGCGATGCGCACAGCCATATAACGATTGAACTAGGACATAGTGTATGTAATCCCTGATCCAAGATTCCCTAGCAAGGGGCCAGGATGACATAAGAATAAGCCCCATAATATCAGGAGCAACGATGCTGTATGAAAGTCCTAAAAAATACTATAGACAATGATCCACAAATAACCCCCCCATCCGTTAATGTGTATATAGTATCGTACATTATATTAATTATAAGGAGTGAGCAGAAGATCATTAATACATAAAGAGTGGAATACAACAATATACAGCAAAAATTTCAAATAAACAGCAATTTCGATGTTATTCAACCCCTGAATGGATGTTCTTGATTGTAGACAAAGGAAAATCAGATCCAGTATATAGGGCTACTTGAGGCAAAACCGGGACATATAAGATGATACTGAAAATAACAAAACACATATCTCAGAATTAAAAACAATAAGATTAGGAAGAAAATAGATTAAAAACAACCACTAAAGGAAAACATAGGAAATATGGAGTCCTGCGGGACTTAAAAAAGAGACTGGGGAAACCATGTTACAATTCATTCAGGTTGGGTCAAAGAAGAAAAGGTAATCTCACATAAAGTGAGATGTTATAAATGAACAGGGGTCAAAAAAGGAAACGGACAACCACAGAATTTTATTTGGCAAAATGGAGTGTCACAAAAATGGAATAAAGCTCAAGGACTCATTCAGTCCCTTAGGTCTCATAGTGTCCAATCGGACAATCCACTTAACCTCCATTTGCCCAAGGATCTTTCTATGGTCCCCACCCCTCTATTCTACATAAGGAGATGTCCAGTGATGCCCTTAAAAAATTGAATGATCAGATTGATTCGGATCTACAAAAATGGGCTCTGGACATCCAAGTAAATAAGGCAAAAAAATTCAAAAGAGATGTTCAAGACAAACAACTTTCTAGGGTGTATAGATGGCGGGATATGAGTGGGCAATCCCGCCCTAGAAATAGAAATGCATCATATTCACGGTCAAGATCGACCTCACTTCGTTCTAACATATCAACTCAGGATGATGATCAGGGGCAGAGAGGTATTGGGTCGAACTTTGGCCCGAAGGTGGCTGCTTCCAAGAGGGTCGAGACACGCCAGTTCACAAAAACCAGAGCTGGGGGATCGGGAGTCTCCAAGGGTGGTCCTCAGGGGGACCTACAGGTATTAAACCTTTCAGATTATGTATTAACTGATGTACAATTGGAGGTTCTGGGGAAGGGTCTAACATTTTCACCCACTAATTCTTTTAATTATTTTACAGCCCTGAAAGACCTTCAATTATTTTCAAGGAAATTAATTCTGAAAAAACTTCATACTGCACGTTATGCTCCTGGGTCCCTGAGCAACACTGAAAGGGAGGCAATTCGTGATTTGGAGGAGTTGCTTGCCGAACAGGATGGTCCATCTATGAGTAAGTTCCCCCCCTCATTTGGGCCTAAATCCACTAGGTTCCCTCCCTTGTCGCTGTGTCCCTCTGTGGATATTTTTACCAAATTGGTGAGTGAGGATTTTAAAAAACTATCCTCACGACGTAAATTGGATAACCTAACTCATAAACAGCGGTTGGCGATCTCCCAATTACAATCATTGGAGGATGTCGTGTTTAAACCTGCTGATAAGGGGGGGAACATAGTGGTATGGCCTAGTCAGAAATATGAGAAAGAAGTATTTCGCCAACTGAGGGACCCAGAAACATATAAAAAACTACCCTCTGATCCAGGGAGTCGTTTTTTGCATGAACTCAGACTGATCCTGGAGAGGGCATTTGAAAGCGGTGTCATAACTAAGAAGGTCTTTGAGGGCTTGGTGGTAAAATTCCCCAGAACCCCCACTTTTTATCTTTTACCAAAGGGCCACAAGGATGCCCTCGACCCCCCAGGACGTCCTATAGTGTCAGGGATTGGCAGTATTTGTGAGCCCGTATGTCGCTTTATTGATTTTTATCTTAAACCATTAGTAGAAGCACTGCCATCCTATATACGTGACACGACGGATGTCCTGGCTCGGGTTGATGGCATCCTTGTGGAACCGTCCACTCTTCTCGTCACTGCCGATGTAGAGAGCCTCTATACATGTATCGATCATTCGGTTGGAGTTGATGCTGTTCGCCTGTTTTTGGGGGCCTCCGACCTGGATGGCCCGCTATATGAGCTGGTACTGGAGCTGGTCGACTTCATCTTAACCCACAATTTTTTTGTTTTCAAGGACCAATTTTATTTGCAGAAGCGGGGCACGGCCATGGGAGCGGCTTGTGCGCCTTCGTACGCCAACCTCTTTTTGGGGGCTTGGGAGAGGGATCTCTTTGGCGACGGGGGCCCACGTGACGCTTCCCATGTGCTGTGCTGGTACCGCTTTATTGACGATATTTTATTTTTGTGGGATGGTGGGGTCGACCTGCTCGGGAATTTCATGAGGTCATTAAATGTCAATAATTACAATATTCGCTTGACATATAAGCATGATGGCAGGGTTGTGGATTTCCTGGACGTCCGTCTGGAGATCGACATTGATCGGCGTATCCAGACGGACGTCTTTAGGAAACCCACCTCTGTCAATTCTTTATTACATGCATCTTCGGCCCATGATCCGGCTACTGTGCGGGCCATCCCGGTCGGACAGTTCCTCCGCATGCGACGCATCTGCTCCACCAATGATCGATTTGAAAAACAAGCCCAAGATATGAGGGATCGTTTTCTCAAAAGGGGCTACAGTCGTAGGTGCATTAAGAGGGGTTATGATCGAGCAAGATGTACCCCGCGCAATGGCCTCCTACAATCTACTATGAAAACTGGCAGACGAGATAAAGATGGACCTATACGTTTTATATCAACATACAATCATGAATGGTCCAATATGCGCACCATTCTACAAAAGTATTGGTCCATTTTGGAGACAGAACCAGCCCTGAGGACCGTCCTTGGACATTCCCCTTCCATGACGCCACGTAGATCCAGGAACTTAAGGGATCTCTTGGTTCGGAGCCACTATGTACCCACCCCCAGAAATTTCTTTGGGACTAGTGGCCCGGTCTGGGGATCTTTTCAGTGTGGACATTGCCTGGCTTGCGCTAATGTCCTACGCTGCTCTACCTTCAGCTCCTCTGATGGTAGTAGGGAGTTCACAATTAGACAACGGATATCATGTGGGACGTCTAACGTTGTCTACTATGCAACTTGTCCGTGCCCTAAAATTTATGTGGGCCTCACCACGAGGGAGCTGAGGGTGCGGACACGTGAACATGTGCGGGACATTGGCGCAGCCAGGGCGATGTCTGATTCCACTGAATTGAAAACTATCCCCAGACACTTCCGGGCTTATCATAACTGTGAGGCAAGTTTATTAAAGATCAGGGGGATTGATGCTCTGCATATGGGCATAAGGGGTGGGGACCATAGAAAGATCCTTGGGCAAATGGAGGTTAAGTGGATTGTCCGATTGGACACTATGAGACCTAAGGGACTGAATGAGTCCTTGAGCTTTATTCCATTTTTGTGACACTCCATTTTGCCAAATAAAATTCTGTGGTTGTCCGTTTCCTTTTTTGACCCCTGTTCATTTATAACATCTCACTTTATGTGAGATTACCTTTTCTTCTTTGACCCAACCTGAATGAATTGTAACATGGTTTCCCCAGTCTCTTTTTTAAGTCCCGCAGGACTCCATATTTCCTATGTTTTCCTTTAGTGGTTGTTTTGAATCTATTTTCTTCCTAATCTTATTGTTTTTAATTCTGAGATATGTGTTTTGTTATTTTCAGTATCATCTTATATGTCCCGGTTTTGCCTCAAGTAGCCCTATATACTGGATCTGATTTTCCTTTGTCTATAATCAAGAACATCCATTCGGGGGTTGAATAACATCGAAATTGCTGTTTATTTGAATTTTTTGCTGTATATTGTTGTATTCCACTCTTTATGTATTAATGATCTTCTGCTCACTCCTTATAATTAATATAATGTACGATACTATATACACATTAACGGATGGGGGGGTTATTTGTGGATCATTGTCTATAGTATTTTTTAGGACTTTCATACAGCATCGTTGCTCCTGATATTATGGGGCTTATTCTTATGTCATCCTGGCCCCTTGCTAGGGAATCTTGGATCAGGGATTACATACACTATGTCCTAGTTCAATCGTTATATGGCTGTGCGCATCGCCGTGCTGTGTGCTGCTCCATGCTGCGGTCGGCGTCCCTTTACACAGTGCGCTATGCCTCGGGTACCGACGCATGCGCAGTGTGTGGACGCCGGGCTGCAGCATAGGACCTGCAGACACCATGGCGCATGCGCCGCTTAGGCCATTTTGATTGGCTGACGCCGGTCATGTGACCGGGGTCAGGGGCTATTTGAAGGCCCTACTGGGATTTTTCTATTCACTCTCCTCCTTGATAAAGCGGCGGGGGACGTCGCGAAACGCGCGTCGGAGGCCCCACTACTGGACCCCCCCCCTTTTCCCCTCCCTGGTGAGTTGTCATTCATTTGACTTTGTACCACTACCAGCGCTCTTTGATACTATTGGCAGTGTATTTTTGGCACTTGTATTACTAGCCTCTACCTCCATGACTACTTATTTTACATCAGCTGGGGTGGCCTTTTTCTGATGGTCATCTATCATGTCCACCAGCACTTTGATCTCTGCTGTTAGCGTGTATTGATACTGGTAATACCAGTTACCGCTATCGTGATTTGTGGATTCTATATTTGCTGGGGCGATTTTTAGTTCCTGGACATGATTTGAGGCCGTCAGTATATTCTCATCTGGTTTTCCATCTGGAGGGGATTTGGTCGGTACATGGGATTTATGGTCCATATTGTTTATGAGCACATCTTGTTTTATCCATCTTTTGTAAACTATTTAATAATAATAATAAAAAATTTATATATATTTTTTCTATATGGAACTTATTGCGTGCTCTCATGTTCTTTCTCCTAAGTATTACATGTTATTGAGCTTGCTTTAGGGTGTTGGAGCTGGGTTGTCCCTTATCTCCTTCATATCCCTCATATATGGGACTTTTGTTGTTAGGCACTGTCAATATATACCTTTTCCCGGACGGACTGGGTTTGGCTAACGGCCCTATCAGATTGACCGCTACTCGACTAAATGGTTCCTCCACAATGGGGAAGGGGTGTAATTTGGCCTTGCATCGATCCCCCCTCTTGCCAATGCGCTGACAACTGTCACAGGTCTGGCAGTACTGACGAACATCATAGGTTACCCCCGGCCAAAAGAAGTTTTGTGTCAGACGATGCCTGGTGCGACTGACGCCGAAGTGCGCGGCCAAGGGTATATCATGAAAGATTCGCAGTAACTCCTGCCTATGCTTCTTGGGAACTACCAGCTGTTGTTTTATAGTGGGGCTCGTCCCTGTGTGGTGCTGCTCTGTGATCCGGTAGAGGAGTCCCTGCTTCCATACAAACTGTTCTCCTTCCAGTACTCCTCTCCCCTCCTGTGCCTTCCCACGATATCCCTCTAATGAAGGATCCTCAAGTAACTCCCTCTTAAATTCATCTGGGGTGGCCCAAGAAATATGTCTGGCTATGGGAATACGTGTAGGGCTGGGATGTCTTTCCTGAGCCTCCTCTGAGTGTGATTCCGCCTCCGCAGCTCGAGCTTGTCCCCGGGTGGTCACAGGATAGGTCTCAGCCAGAGGGGCCACCGAGAATGCAGACAACATGGGCCCCAAGTCATTTCCCAGCAAGACGTCTGCAGGCAAATCCTCCATCAAGCCGACCTCCAGAAGGCCATCCCCGACTCCCCAGTTCAGGTGAATCCTGGCAGTGGGCAGTCAATGTATAGCTCTCCCTGCTACACGGACTGCCACTGTCTGGTCCATCTTCTCTTGGTCCCGGACGAGATGAGGCTTCACAAGGGTCAAAGTTGCCCCAGAATCTCTTAGTCCCTTCATACGTTTCCCATTAACCCACACGACCTGTCGATGCTGTTGTCGATTATCTGCCCGGGCTGCCTGCACGGGGTCTACTTCATGCAGCTCTTCCTCCATCTCTTCCACCCCTTGGTTAGTCGTAGCTCCCAATGCCGGATCAGTTTCACCTTGGTAGCAGTGTACAGCAGCCCGGCTGAAGGTAGCTGTTCCCGCCTTTAGCCACTGGGTATGCTGAGTCCAGTTGGGACATTGTCTTTGCAGGTGGCCCAGCTGACGACAGGTGTGGCATCGCGCCCCAGGGGGACTGTGGTAGGCTGGGTTTCTAGCTGGTCCCCCTAGAATCTTTGGTGGTTTGGGGCCCTCCAGGTCCATGGGCGGGCCCCTAGTGACCACCTTTGATCCGGACAACTGCGGCCTCCTGGCATCATGATGTTCATTGGCCAGACTAGCGGCTTCCTCAAGAGTCGTTGGCCGCCTGTCCCGAAGCCATTCCTGTGTCTCGGGGTTTAGTCCATTAAAGAATCGCTCTAACAGGAAGAGCTGGAGGACGTCCTCCTTAGTGGTTGCTTGGCTCCCTTGTACCCACTGTAGCAGTGACCGCCGTAATTTACAGGCCCATTCAGCGTGGGTATCGGTTACGCATTTTATAAGTCTGCGGAACTTTTGGCGGTATGCCTCTGGTGTCAGCGCATATCGGGCAAAGATCACTTCTTTGATGCACTCATAGTCCATACAGTCCTCATCAGGTACCGTGCGATAGGCATCCGCTGCCCGGTCTGTCAGTTTGCTGGCCAGAATCTGAACCCGTTCCTCCGGCTTCACTTGATGAAGGGCACACTGCCGCTCAAAGTCCTGCAGAAAGTCATTAATGTCTTCCTCTGCCTCCCCCAACTGTCGGAAGGCATTATACTGGATCTTTTTGTGGCTTACTGTTGAAGGTACCTGGTTGAAGGCCAGAGCTCCCCCTGCTCGCTGACTCTCCTCTCTCCACTCTGCCATCTCTATCTTGGCCAGCTCCACTTTGGTCCGCTCTGCCATCTCCATCTTGGCTAGCTCTATCCTGGTCCGCTCGGCCATCTTTTCCTTCAGATCAGTACGCACATCAGCCATCACCTCTCGTATGATCTCTACTGCAGGGTTTGGGCCATAGAACGCCAGTCTGTTCTTTACCTCTCTCTGGAATTCGGTCTCCTCCACATTCACATTGGGGGGGCGCTGCACTGTCGTGTCCCATGATGGCTGCTATCAAATCCGCTTTTGTTTTGTTGCTGGCGCTCAACCCTCGGGCTTCCACCAGATCTTTTAATGTAGTCCTCTTTAACTTCTGGTAGTTATTTTTCATTCATTCCTTTCCTGCTGTAGAAGGGGTATCATATCCCGCCGCTGCCACCAGTGTAACGGGGTCTACCAAGCTGGGGTACCTCTTTCTGTACCACCCCGTGTTTTCGGAGGTCCGCTCTGCGTTGGCTGGAGTCTGAATGAATGACGCTGGCTGGAATTCCTTGGTTACATGGGCACATATAAACGATCACTGCTTCTCCATGTATTTCCAGTCTGACAACACTTTACTCACAGGACACAGAATATATCACACAGATGCAGAGGGCAGGCCAATAGAAAAGTGGCAGGCCAGACATGCATTACAAAAGCCGCAGGTGGCCAGAGCCTGCCGATGTTTACTGTGGGAATTACAAAGTTGGGGGGAGGGCGGACAAAAGGAGAATATCGTGTCCTCTCTGCCCAGGGGCGCAGCCTGTGGGCTGATGCATTAGGGACATGCATCTCACATAGAACCTATTATACATACATATAACTGCACAACATATTCTGGGTGCTAAGTGGTTCTGTAACATGTAACAACTTCCAATAGGTGGCACTAGAGTTAAAGTCTTCTTCCTCTCTGAAGAGACAATTTACATAATTAGCATATTTCCCAGAGGAGCATTGCGGTTTAAGTCTCCTCATCTCGACATGCTTAGCATGTCATTCCCCGCAAAGAGAAATGATACTTCTTGGATATTGTTTTTTGCAAAAGTTACTATTGTTATGAGTTGGATAACACCTAAGGGTATGTGCACACTGCACAAGTTAAGTATTTGCTGCAAACATTTCTGCATTAAAAACAAATCTCTTGGCAGTAAAAATGCTGCATGAAAAATGTGCATTTTTGCCATGTTTGGATGCATTTTAATGCAATAGAATGGGTAAAAAGAGAAAGAATTTCCCTGCTGTAAACTTCAATCTGTATCTAACCTGCAAGGGAAAAATAAGCCACATGTGCATGAGATTTCAGAAATCTCATTCACTTTGCTGGGACAGTAAAACTCAATGTTCACAGTGAAAATATGCAGAAAAAAAATGGAGGAAAATGTGGGAAAAAGCACAATGTGTGAATATACTCTACAACTTTTCGTTATCAAGAATGGTTAAATCAAGCTAAGAATATCTTGGAAAATTTTGGAAATGAAGAAAAACTCATACAGCTAAAGGAAGGAAAGAAAAATATATTTTTTCTCTTCTCTTTCTTGCTCTTCTCTTTTTCTTCAGGGTTTCAGAACATGGCAGAAATAGATGAGGTGGGGAGGGACAGAAAGAATTTTTTATGCAAATTGTTTTGATTTTTTTACTGTAAAAACAAAAATGTTAACTTTAGGAAGATAAAAAGTATATCTAGCTCTGCAAGCCTCCAGGCATGGCGATAACTCGTAACTAAGGCACTTTATTTTTTTTTAAGGGATAAAAAAATGGCATTAGATTTCTGTTAAAAGTTTCCTTAGGATTCTAATATCTATCCCTTGATTACGTCCCAATGCTAAGAATAATTTTGCTGTGTCTAGTACAACAGGTCATTTTACTGTAAGCTGTAGTGATGATGTGGTGTCGTTATTGACATTTTCTATGCGACTGGTGAAATCTAGTTAGTCCCCTGTGCCAGGAACATTTACTTGGGTACTTGTCAATTGTATTATCATTTCTTTTAATAAGTGTTGCTTCTACAAGTTTAACACTTTAGGTTTAACTTTTCCATAAGGCACAAAAAGCAATTAGAGTGAAGTTTAAATGATATTCTCAGAGTTAACAATTGCAAGAACAACATTCCTCACATTTCTCCCAACGTTACCAAGATGAAATCTCAAATATAATTGTGGTATTTTCAAAGTTGAGCCAAAAATAGCTGCCTATGTTGGCAAGCCAATAAATATTATATGTATTTTTAGACGCCTTAAAGACAGAAAGCAGCAACATCAGTTATTTTCACCTAATCCCTTATGATTGGGGCTGAAAAATGGAAAGAGGATTGTCACGAAATTTTAATTTTCTTACTTACCGGAATAAAGAGACCATGTAATAAATCTTAGGAAAATTGATTAACACATGAAATCTGCGGATAATGAGTTTAATCATTTTAGGAAATTCAAGGACTGAGCGTCTACATTAATTTTGTTAAGGAAAAATGGGCAGTTAAGGTGTTGAATAATATCTGCTCCTTATAGATAGCCAAAAGCCAACTTGGCTGAATGCTCCAGGGAGAATATAGATATTCATTTATTCTTCATAAATGTACAGCTGTCACTGCAATGCTAGAGTTTAGCTGGGGGTTACTCTGAAAGCTATTTTACATCAGCTAAGGCCTAAAGGCAATTTAAATTTTAATTTTTAATAAATTTTCTTATTAACAACTATATCTATCCAAGATACTATGTAATATATATACTGTACATTATTTATTGTGCTATATCTTTTATCTAATATATAAATAATACTATAGTAAATATATCAATACTAAAATAAATATAACATGCTACCTGTAAAACCAATCTCTCATTTCTTGCGCTCGCTAAATAAATAACGATATTACATAATTCAGTAAAGAAAATATACTCTGAGATGTTCTTCTCACTAACAAAACAACAAACCTAAAGTACCGTAATTACATGAGCATCTTTTTTACTTTTTTGCCTTCCCTCACAATGTTTTATTAGACATCTATAGAATTATTTATTCAATATTGATATTAACTTATTAATGTGCAAAAGTCAGTAATTCTATAAAATGAGTTATTTTATATAGTAATATGATATAGTACCATAATGATTGTATTCAGTTATGGTCTGTCACCTGGGATTTTTCTACCTCGTTTGAGAGCAACTTGACATAGAGGCAGAGTACCTGTTTCCAGCAATGTGTCACTTTCTGGACTGTACGTTGTATTTTTGATAAAAATCATTGTTTTGTCTGCTACAGATCTACCAGTTACCTGAATGCTGAGCTCTATATAACCTCATCCACACCACTTAGCTCATGAATATGGAAGACTACCTTGTAACCCCTTCCCGACATGCGCCGTATGATGCGTTACCGTAAACAGCAGTACTAGTACAGCACACCGATGGTGCAGCCTCACACTGAGTGTCGCGGCGATCTGGTGTTGGTGTCAGCTGTATGTGACAGCTGACAACCACAGTCAGTGCTCACGATCTGTGTTAGCACCAATTATGGCCAATTAACTCCTCTGATGCCGCTGTCAGCATCGCAAACGGAGGGTGCTCCCTTTGTGCTTCCATCAGGACATCGAGATGCGATCACATTGGCCTGATGGTCTTTATAGAGATACCCGGCACCAAGATGGCCGCGGGGTCTTTCCGGGTCCTGCAGGGAGGTGGCTTGTGAGCGCCTACCTCCTTCCATGCCTGTCAGATCGCTAATCTTATATTCTGCAGTGCAGAGTGTCAGATTAGCAATCTGACATTATATAGTGATGTCCCATCCTGGGACAATGTGAAAAAGTAAAAAAAAATTAGAATGTGTACAAATATTTTTTTTTTAAATTCCTAAATAAAGAAAAAATAAAGAAATATTTTTCCAATAAATATATGTATTTATGTAAATTAAAAAAAGCAATAAAAGTACACATATTTGGTATTGCCGAGTCCATAATGACCTGCTCTATAAATCTGTCCCATTAGTTAACCCCTTCAGTGAACGCTGTAAAAAAATAAATAAAAAAATGAAAAAAACAACACTTTATCATCATACTGCCCAACAAAAAGTGCAATAAAGCGCAATAAAAAAGATGGATGTAAATAAAAATGGTACCACTGAAAATGCCATCTTGTCCAGCAGAAAACATGTTGCCATACAGTTCTATAAGCAGAAAAGCAAAAAAGTTATAACTCTCAAAATAAAGCGATGCAAGAATAATTATTTTTTCTATAAAATAACTTTATTGTGTAAAAGCGCCAAAAACAAAAAAAATATAACTGAGGTATCGCTGTAATTGCAAGAATAAAGCTATCTTATAATAATAATCTAATAATAATAATCTTTATTTATATAGCGCCAACATATTCCACAGCGCTTTACAGTTTAACAGTTTCAAAACACAAGTCATAAGTAACAACGCTAACAATACAATAATTAAAGCAAAATAAGACGACCCTGCTCGTGAGAGCTTACAATCTACAATGAGGTGAGGGAGATACAAAGTACAGGGGTGTATTTACAATGGTGTATTTACAATGAAGGTCCAGCCATCTTGAGGGAATGAGGGATGGATGGAGATAGTGAATGGGCTACACACGCACACTTACACTTAGAATAACTTTGATTAGTGAACGTGATAGGCCGCTTTGAACAAATTTGCTTTGAGGGAGCGCCTGAATCTATGCAAATTGTGGATAGTCCTGATTTCTTGAGGTAGAGCATTCCAGAGGATAGGAGCAGCATGGAAGAAGTCTTGGAGTCGGGAGTGGGAGGTACGGATTAGTGCAGAGGTTTGTCGAAAGTCATTTGCAGAGCGCAGCAGTCGGTTAGGCCGATGGACAGAAATGAGGGAGGAGATGTAGGGGGATGCTGCACTGTGGAGAGCTTTGTGGGTGAGAACAAGTACTTTGAATTGTATCCTATAATGAATGGGCAGCCAATGTAAGGACTGGCGAAGAGCATACGCTTCCGAGTACCGATTAGTCAGATAGATAACCCTGGCTGCTGCATTAAGTATGGACTGAAGAGGGGATAGTCGAGTGACAGGGAGGCCAATTAATAGAGCGTTGCAGTAATCCAGGCAGGAGTTGATCAATGCTACAGTGAGGGTTTTTGTTGTTTCCATGGTGAGAAAAGGGCGGATTCTAGAGATGTTCTTTAGGTGTAAGCAGCAAGAGCGGGCAAGAGATTGTATATGGGATGTCAAGGAGAGATTGGTGTCAAACATAACACCCAGACAGCACACCTACTGCCGGGGTGTTATTGTGGTACCACCCACGGAGAGGGAAATGTCAGATTTAGGGAGGTTAGTAGAGAACGAGAGCAGGAGAAGTTCAGTTTTGGAGAGGTTGAGTTTCAGATAGAGAGCGGACATGATGTTGGAGACTGTAGACAGACAGTCACTGGCGTTCTGTAGTACAGCGGGGGTAAGGTCGGGGGAAGACGTATATAGTTGTGTGTCATCAGCATAAAAATGGTACTGAAAGCCAAATCTGCTGATGGTCTGTCCTATTGGGGCCATGTAGAGAGAAAAGAAGGGGGCCAAGGACTGAGCCCTGAGGTACCCCGACTGCAGGAGGAAGAGGAGATGACGTGGAGCCAGAGAACAAAACACTGAAGGAGCGATTAGAGAGATAGGAAGAGAACCAGGAGAGAGCAGTGTCCTTAATGCCTAGTGACTGGAGCCTAGAGAGTAGGAGATGGTGGTCAACAATATCGAAAGCTGCAGATAGGTCAAGAAGAATGAGCAGAGAGTGGTCACTGTTACGTTTTGCTGTCTGAAGGTCATTGGTCACTTTGATGAGTGTAGTTTCAGTCGAATGTAGGGGGCGGAAGCAAGACTGGGAAGGGTCTAGAAGGGAGTGAGTGGAGAGGTAACGGGTAAGGCGGGAGTAAACTAGGCGCTCCAAAAGTTTAGAGATGAAGGGGAGATTGGAGACTGGTCTGTAGTTGTTTGTGCAGGATGGGTCAAGAGTGGGTTTCTTTAGTAATAGAGTAACGATGGCATGTTTGAAGGAGGATGGGAAAATGCCCGAGGAGAGGGAGAGATTAAAGATTGTAGTTAGGTGGGTTGTGACGACTGGAGAGAGAGGCTGGAGGAGATGTGAGGGAATGGGGTCTGTAGTGCAAGTAGTCGGACGAGAAGAAGAGAGGATTCTGGAGACTTCTTCTGTGGTGGGATCAAATGTGGAAAGTGAGTCAGGGGAGATGCAGGAAGGGATGGGAGTCACAGCACTTGGTGGTTGGGAGCAGATTTCCTGACGGATATTATCAATTTTTTCTGTAAAGTGGGAGACCAGGTCATCAGCACAAATGTCTATGTTAGGCGCCAGATTCCTGCAGCTACACAACAGGAATCCAGAGCCTCACATGCTGCTCTGCAGTAAGTCATTCCTGTGGCTAAGTTCCTCTGCCGCTCCACTGAGCAGGCTCACGAGATGATCTCCCATTGGAGGTTGGGAGTCACGTGCTCAGGTCCTGCTCCAGATCTGATTGGTCCATCTCATAGATCTGGAAGGTCCCGGCAGCGCACGACTATAAAAGGCCCGCATGGCCGCTCAGTTCTGGTGACTAACTTATTAAGATTCTCCTCCCTCTGATATTACGCATATGGATAGGGAACTATAGAAAGAGTCGGTGCCAGTCAGTGGCAAGCCATAGGCCACTGTGCACACCGCACCTCTACACTAGCGTCCGGTGGTGTCACGTCTCTCACAGCATTATCGCACTGCGGTTGTGTCTGCCGCCATGCTGCATTCAACAGCGCTTACCGGCGTCTGCAGTAGCGATGCCGCACGTATGGTAGGTCTAGACGGACACCGCTCCCTGTCTTGGACCCATGTCCTGTGACCAGATACCGTGCGTGCAATTTCGCTGAAACCTGTGAGTCTAAGAGGCTCAGTGTTACAGCGCCTCTGCGAGTTAACAGAGTCCGCTCTGCGCACATCGGGTGAAGTTGAACCCATGCGCATTATACCGCCATATAGCGTGTCTGCCATTAATTAGCAGCAGTCTTAACACCTTCTACATGGTGGACCCCGAGCGGCGAAGGGATTTTATTATTTATTTATTTAGTGCGTTCCGCCGTTCCTAACAGTCTGTGATAAGGGCTTGTGCTTTTGGCCTGAGGAGGGAGTGAAAAGTGTCAAAAAGTTTCTTGGGGTTGTTGGCTAGTGAGGAGACCAGGGTGGTAAAGTAGGTCTGTTTGGCGAGGTGAAGGGCAGCGTTATATCAATTTTACCATATGCAAAACGGTATAAAAAAAAACAAAAAACAAAAGCAATTCCTGAATTGCTGGTTTTTGTTCATTCTGTCTCCTAAAAATTGGAATAGAATGTGATCAAAAAATGTCATGTGCCCAAAAATAGTACCAAAAAAAGTTTCTGAACTTTTTCCCACGCTCCTAAGTTCACCTCAGGTCAGCCAGGGACTCTGCGCAGCCTCACTCACTACCGCTGATGTTACTGAGGCTGCGTGGACTTCCCGGCTAACTGGAGGTGAACTGACAGCGTGGAAAAAAGTTCCGAAACTTTCCGACGCATATTAGTTCATCTCCAGTCAGCCGGGGAGGCTGCACAGAGATGAATTAATTCATTCGGCAGTGGTTTACAGCAGGGCTGGTAGCATTAGCACTGATCCCCATTGTAAACTAGTTAACCCCTTGTGATAGATTGCAGTGGGGGACCTGATTGAATAGTGGGGAGGTATGTATATTGTTGGTTTTTAATTTTATTTTTTTCAGGAGAAGAAGGGATTCTGTTGGAATAGCAGAATAATACATATGGTCAAAAACTTTATGTGATTATTTCATTAAAAGAGTTTTTAATTAATGTGTGTGTGTCTTTTTTAACCCTTTACTACTATAGGATTAATAAAGGATAGGTGAAATCAGAGCCGTTTAGCACAGCTACAATGTGGTGGTGCAAGAAGTAGGATCCTAGTCCGTAATCATATAGATATAAAGACTTGGCACACACATTATTAACCCGACTTAATGTCACCTTTCAATTACAAGGTGACATTAACCCATTATTAACCCATGAGCCACAGCTAAAGCCAATGGGAATAGAGAGGCTAAGTGCCAGAAAAGATGCATCTTATAGATGCGCCTATTCTGGGGTGGCTGGGGGCAGATTTTTTTAGCCGGGGGTGGGTCAAAAACAAGGGTCCCTCTCTAGGCTATTAATATCTGTCCTCACTCACTGGCTTTCCCTCACTGGCGGAGAATATACAGTGGGAACCCATGCAATTTTTTACACGAATTTACCAGTTAATTTAACACCTACAAGTCCAAAATTTTACACACATACCCTAATCTAATTATCAGTCAAAGACATATAAAAAATGAAATGAAATGGTTTACTGTATGTATACCATGTGTCATTTCATGTCGGGTTTAGTAATGATTTTACAGAAGCCGGCAATTGATTTAGCGGCTGTTATGCTATGTTGAATTCTATGAACTATAAATATATATATGTCTCAGTGAAATGTATTTAAATATATGTATCCTATGTGTATACATCTATTCTTTCGTCTGAGTTTTAAAATCTGTCACTGGGATCCATTATGTGTCGATTTTGCAAGCCGGCGAGAAAATCTCACCATGCGGATGCCATACGGATGCTTAGATATGAGAAAATTGCATCCTTGCATGACAATCGGATGACATACGGATCACTGTTCATAAAACTTTTGTGTGATTCTGGTCCGTGAAAAATGGACCGATTTTTTATATGTTGTGTGTGACTCCAGTCTTATTGTGCGTCTTCTTGGTTTTGATGTCTTGACTGCTCTCTCTTGACTACCTCCATTGACTTTGTTTCTGCTCTCAATTGTAAGAAACAAGGAAATCATTCAACATTTACATGTGAAAATAGCAAATCATTCTCATCATAGTGTATACAAAAACACTTTTCTATAAATAGCTGCCTAATTTAAGACACAGTTTGAGGTCCCCTTAATTCAAAAGTCTTCTTAATGAAAGCATATGATAGAAGATGTTGGATTCAGAAAACATGTTCTAAATCATTCTCTTTTCATTTATTTTTAAAATATCTCTGCAGGAAACTGACAAAATATAATAATGTCCTAATAGACAGAAGCACATTTTTCCTAAACTTGATAATGAGTTTCTTATACATTTATGCATAGGCATTCATTTTGGTAGTTTATACAGTATATATCTTCTAATAATAGAGGCCAGGTCATTTAATGGCTAGCAATACTTTACATTTTTTGCTCCTTATTGACTTCATGTATTTTTATACATTGTAGTTTTCCAATAGCTTACTATTAGAGGTGAACAAGAAGAATATCAACCAGTTGTTTTCCTTGGTTATTGAATAATCATTGCAAATGCATTATTTTTGTTCTTTTTATATTATATTTTCACATAATGTTTGATAAATGATGAAAAAGCAAATATCAAAATATAACCTGGTCACTAGAGTTGAGCAAAAAGATTTGCAAAACCTTGGCCCAGTGACCAAGTAAGTAGTCTGAGGCCACTAGACCTGAACCTTGTGAAAAACTCCTGCTCCCTTCTGGCATACTTGGCGCATCTTGTGATTAGTAAAGTAAAATTGAGTTTCTACCTGCTAAACCAGTATCATCCAAATTTTTTCACTCATCGCTAACGGTCACATTTAATTTTAATAAAGGGTGAATCTCAAAAAGTACAAACTTATTGTGGGCTAAAATGAGATTTCTAGATCCATCATATTAAGAAAACAATATACTGAGACACATTCTAGTTCAATCTTTAATTCAGTGGTGTTGACTCAAAAGAAGTAAAAAAAACACTGAGGCCAAATGTCTATTGTCCTCACTTGACAGAAAAAAATGCTTCTTGATTCCATAAATATCAATTAGAAAATATCCCTGGATTGATGCCTCTCCAGTAATCTAATATATATATCAAGTATAAAGAGTTTTTTTCAGAGGAATATTTTGATTCCATTTAAAGGGAATCTGTCAGCAGGATTTCAACCCCCAAGCTATTTACAGTGAATTAAATAAGTATTGAACATGTCTCCAATTTTCTAAGTAAATATATTTCTAAAGGTGCTATTGACATAATACTTTCACCTGATGTTGATAACAACCCATCCAATCCACACAGGCAAAAAATAAAACCATATATGTCTATAAAATAAAATGTGTGTAATAATGAGAAATGAGGCAGAGAAAAAGTATTGAACACATGAAAAAAGAAATGCAAAAACAATGGAAAGTCATGATACCAATTGATATCTATCAGTAATTAGAAAGAAATCCTGCCACTCAGTGGACCAAGGGAATGCAGTGGACGTGGTGTACATGGACTTTTCAAAAGCTTTTGATAAGGTGCCACACAAAAGGTTGATACATAAAATGAGAACAATGGGGATAGGGGAAAATATGTGTAGGTGGGTTAAGAGCTGGCTCAGGGATAGGAAACAAATGGTGGTTATTAATGGAGCACACTCGGACTGGGTCACGGTTAGCAGTGGGGTACCACAGGGGTCAGTTTTGGGCCCGCTTCTTTTTAACATATTTATTAATGACCTTGTAGGGGGCATAGAGAGTAGAATTTCAATATTTGCAGATGACACTAAACTCTGCAGGGTAATTAATACAGAGGAGGACAATTTTATATTACAGGAGGATTTATGTAAACTAGAAGCTTGGGCTGATAAATGGCAAATGAGCTTTAATGGGGATAAATGTAAGGTCATGCACTTGGGTAGAACGAACAAGTTGTATAATTATGTGCTTAATTGTAAAACACTGGGCAAAACAGTCACTGAAAAAGACCTGGGTGTATGGGTGGACGACAAACTCACATTTAGTGGCCAGAGTCAAGCAGCTGCTGCAAAGGCAAATAAAATAATGGGATGCATTAAAAGAGGCATAGATGCTCATGAGGAGAACATAATTTTACCTCTATATAAGTCACTAGTGCGACCACACTTAGAATACTGTGTACAGTTCTGGTCTCCGGTGTATAAGAAAGACATAGCTGAACTGGAGCGGGTGCAGAGAAGAGCGACCAAGGTTATTAGGGAACTAGGGGGTCTGCAATACCAAGACAGGTTATTACACTTGGGGTTATTTAGTTTGGAGAATCGAAGGCTTAGGGGTGATCTTATTACAATGTATAAATATATGTGGGGACAATACAAAGACCTTTCTAATGATCTTTTTACTCTTAGACCTGTGACGGGGACAAGGGGGCATCCTCTACGTCTGGAGGAAAGAAGGTTTAAGCATACTCACAGACGCGGATTCTTTACTGTAAGAGCAGTGAGACTATGGAACTCTCTGCCATATGATGTTGTAATGAGTGATTCACTACTAAAATTTAAGAAGGGACTGGATGCCTTTCTTGAAAAGTATAATATTACAGGGTATATACACTAGTCTCCTTAATATTGCGTTGATCCAGGGAGCTAGTCTGATTGCCGTATGTGGAGTCGGGAAGGAATTTTTTTCCCCAATGTGAAGCTTACTGTTGCCACATGGGGTTTTTTTGCCTTCCTCTGGATCAACATGTTAGGGCAAGTTAGGATAGGATATGGGTTGAACTAGATGGACTTAAAGTCTCCCTTCAACCTTAATAACTATGTTACTATGTTACTATGTAACTGATGGCCTATAGAAAAAAGTGTCGCATTACCAAGGTGCCAAACAAGAAATATCTCATGATGGGTAAAACCAGTGAGCTGTCTCAAGACCTTCACAACATTACTGCTGCAAAATATACTGATGGAAACATTTCTAAACTACTAAAGGCTCCAGTGAGCACGGTTGGGGACATTATCCAGGAGGAGAAAGAACATCATTTCAGCATATACTGACTACGACCAGGTACTCAAACAAGATTTCAGACAGAGAAGTGAAAAATAATTATTTATTTATTTTGCTCACTTACTGTATATAGCTCCATTAATTCCACAGCGCTTTACAGACATTATCATTTATCAGAAGAGTTATACGAGAACCAAAGACTTCCTGTGGAGAACTACAGAAAGACCTGGAATCAGCAGGTATAACTTGTCACTATTCCACCGCTCAGTGTGACTTGGATACAGTGACTGACATGATGCTAAGTCATCCAATCTAATGCAGGAGTGTGCTGAGCTGTAGGCATTTTGATTGACAGCTCAGTCATCATACCTAGTGCAGGAGCATTCTGAGATGTCAGTATGTTGAGTGACAGCTCAGCCGTCCCGAGACTAGGAGGTGCTGAGCTCCCTTCAGGTGTTCCCTGTTCCTAGTTTTTACTCAGCTACATAACTAAGCTGTCTGTCCCAAATTAAGATGAAAATAAAGATAAAAAATGTTAAACAATACACATGTTGCATCGTAGCACTGAGAAACGTCCGATTTATCAAAATATAAAAATAATTAACCCGATCGGTAAACACTGTAAATGAAAACAATTCAATAACACCAATATTACATTTTTTTCATTACAATTCCACAAATGTTATAACAATCTATCAAAAAGTCATATCTATCCCAAAATGTCATTGATAAAAATGTCATCAAGCCCCGCAAAAAATAAGTTTCATCGGCCAGAAAATGAATATGTGACCGGTCTTGAAAATAGGTGACACAACCCAAAAAAATTTTCTTGCAAACTTTTTTTTCACCACTAGAATAATTAAAAACTGGACATGTTTGGTATCACCATAATTTTATTGATGAGCAGAATCAGACTTCAAGGTAAGTTTTACCACAAAACGTACACCTTTAAAGCAATATCCAAAAACCATGTCAGAATTGCGTTTTCGTTTTTTTTTACAATTTATCCCCACTTAGAATTTTTTTCCCATTTTTCAGTACACTATGTGGTAAAATGAATGGTGTCATTCAAAGTACAACTCATCAAGCACTCATATGTCTACATGGACAGAAAAATAAGAGTTATGGCTCTGGGAAGACAAAGAGGGAAAAAAACAGAAATTGGCCCTGTCATGAAGGAGCTAAGGGTGTCCGACCCCACATTTGGACGGGGGACTCTCCTATTACTGCCACCTTACCCTGGTAAGCTCCTGTGCCATACACATAACCTTGATGGGAATTCTTTCCAGCGTTACTATGGGTCTTAGCATGGGTTTTCATACCGGGAGGTGTTACTCTATGGGATTTTCTATTACCCATATTTGACTTACATATGCCAGTCCTCCTCCCTCTTTTTCCGCATTAGTACTGATCTTGGATTGCATTGTGTATTATGTATTGTTACGATCTATGTGTGATCTTATATGCTTAATATCTAATAAAGTCTGTTACCTTTTTTACATACTTTATCACCTTTGACTCCTATTTTTCTCCTGATGTTTGCTAATCTTCTATATGTAGATGCAAGATGATCTCTCAGTGAGCTGCCACTCTTCCTATAAATGTAATTTTAGCACTATTTGAGAGACAATGTCAAGTTCAGGCAGCCGTACTAAAACTCAAGCCAGTCGTGTTCTTAAATCGCATATCTGACTGGCTCAGTGTGCAGCACCGTGTGCTCGTCCGCATAGAGGCAGGTGCTGGCTCATATTTATATGTATGAGTATGGTAAGTAAATCAGACCAGAATAGTGCATGCTGTGATCTTTTATTCACATAGATCATTTCTCTATGTGGATAATCAGTAATGTGCACTGGCTGGTTAATGGGTTCATGATCTCACCGTAGGCAGTCTGTGGCGCACATAGGAATGTCTGCACAAGCTCTGATAGATCAGGAGGCGGAAGGAAGGCAAGTGGGTCATAAATGGAGAAAGAAGCATAGATCTCTTACAAAAAAATTTGCAAAATTTCTTATATTGGAATGTATAAGTTATGCAAAGTTTGTATAAACAAATGTGACCATTTACTAATTTGATGTTTGAAACTGTTGACATTGTTGACTACAGAAAAGCCACACGTCGACTATAGAAAAGCCAAACGTCAAATGTGCATTGGCAGAATGTTTGCTTTTTCTTCTAAATCTATTTTATTATGTCTGAAAGAAATATACTAAAACTTGCTAAATGTCAGATTCTTGGGGTGCAATTGAATTTAGGAGAAAATCTATGGCCAGATAGTGACATAATCACTTGATAAAGAGACAAGTGACAGACACAGCATGGTGCCACAGACCTCTTGTGACAGATCCATACACAAAGATCTTATGTTCATTTCAAGAAACAGAATCATAAGAAAACTGCCAGTTATCATACGAAATGTCACAGGCTTTTTGAAAGAACATTGCTCTACCTGGATGAGAAATTTAGTAGATATGACAGAAAAATTCACAAGAAAAAAAGAGAGGAAAGAGGTGTGCTATCTGAGAGTAGTAATTAATATAATGATGGACAGATTGGATGGATAAAAATGAGAGGCAGAAGAGGTGTTTCACTAATAAAGACTGGGCATCACTATTAGACTGGTGGAGGTCTGATGCTTCCAAATAAGCTGTTTATAGTCCCAGCGGTGGCCGCTGCTGCCACTAAACATTAGAATATGAGCTTTTTCCACCTGCACTGATCAGGACATATTTATATCTGAATAACAGCTCATTTGCAGTACCCTTCAACAGCTCCATCATCTGTTTAGTGACAGACAAAATATCCAACATTTTGGACACATTGGTCTTTGTCAAGGTTATTTGGATCAGCATGTCTGTAGAGTATAATGGATGCAGGACTTACTGGTTGTGTCATACAGGTAAACTTGGCAAACGTCAGATATGTTGTCTGTTTTCACTTTTCGGAAATTAATTAAATATCACTTGAGCAATCTATGGCTTTTTCATCATTTCAGTCGTTCTCCTGGGCACGAACCTTACACAGTTGAGCAGACCATCTTTCTCCACTATCTTAAGAATAAGTGAACAATATCACAGTAGTGAAATATCCCTTTAAACTCTATCCTTATTATGTTATGCAATGTTTGGGCACGGCTCCATTGTGAGAGACTGATGTATTTGTAGGAGCCTTAACCTTCAAGCCTCAGGATTTGGCGATCATTCCCTCTTGGCCATTTATCTCAGTGAACATTTGTATTAAGGGGAAAAAAGGATCACTTTAAAGAGCGCTGCTCTCGCCAACTCATGGATATATGATATACAAATAGTAAATCCATGGTCTACAGAACAATGCCTATGAGATTGTTTTTTTTTCTTTTGATTTACTCTGATATAAACACTCACATGACTTTTGTAACATAAAGTGATGGGCAAACCTGAATGATAAATCAGGGTCCCTGCATGGACTTCGAACACGGACTTCTCACAAACGTCCGTTTTACTGTTCGGGTTCAGCAGCCCGAACAAAGATTGTTGAAAGTGCAGCCAATCAACAAGCTTTTCCTGTGTGGGCACTTCTGACCTCATCACTGCCATGCTAGCACAGTATGAGTTAAAAAATATATATAATAATAAAACAGATGGAGGACAGGTAGAGAATAATGGACTCTGTACTACATATGGAGTAAGGCAAAGAGTGACAGACCCTGCACTAAACATGGATTGAAGGTAGAGAGTGACAGACCCCACATTACACATGGAGGGCATGCATAGAGTGAAAAAACCCTGCACTACACATGGAAGGCATGTAAAGAGTGACAGAATCCGCTCTCCACATGGAGGGCAGGTAGATGGTGACAGACACCAAAAAACAGATGGATGGCAGGTAGAGAGTGACAGACCCTGCACCACACAGGGAGGAAAGATAGAGAGTGACAGACAGAGATGAGCGATCTGGTTTGGAAAATGTTCGCCAATCTCAAATTCAGAACAAACATAGCTCATTCTGATTTGTGTTCGAATTCCCAAGCATTTTGCCTCAAAGTCGGCTAAATTTGGGTGCAGTACCGTAAATGCGTGTTTTAACTAATACTTTTTGACACTTTAGGTTTGATCTATGACAACCCTGACAGGATCCAGATCGTTGATGTAAAATTCATGAACCTGGCACAGGGGGGCTGCACTGCTGAGAACTAGAGATGAGTGAATTTATTCAGAAAATGTTCGCCAGTCTCAAATTTGGCACAAATGTAGCTCATTCGGATTCGTGTTCAGATTCCCCAGCATTTTCCCTCAAAGTCAGCAAAATTCAAGCACAATTCGGTAAATGAGCAGGGAGGCATGTTTGATGAGGGGAGAGGGTGGGGAGAGATCAGAGGTGCGGCAGACTGTTATTCTTTTCTTTATTTTTTTAATTAACTTAATGTGTGGATATTCCGGCATCCAATTAGGGTGCAGAAGCAAACAACAATGTCCAGACACAAGGGCTTCTGTCATTGGCTGCTGAAGTCACATGTCCCTATTCAGCGGACATGTTGTTTTTGGTGGTGCCATTTTGTCAGTGTAACAGTGAAGAGAGTCTGCTCCTGCTGCTGCAAATAGTCAGATTTCCCTGACGAAGGAATCTTCATTATGAAACGTGCTTTGGGGCTGCGCTGTATTTTGTACCGGCAGCATTTAAAGGTATAGTCCCCATTCTATTACTTGTGCGGCTTTTCTACTTTTTAGTGATTTCTATGTGCTCTACCATACTTGAGCACTATGTGGAGTGCCCCGCGGGGCCTGGGGGTACTCGGTACCGGGCCCGTCGAGTTCAATGAGGGGACGGTGTCACAGCGGCGGTGACCCGGTCCGTGGCCCAGAGGTGTCCAGTAATAAAATAGGGGAAAGTTGTGTGGTATTTATGTGGTAAAAATGAAAATAAAGTTTATAGATGGTTAAATACGTGACACCACCTGTGGTATTCTGATCAGAGGTGACCAGCGCTGTGGTGTTGTTCCCCTGAGACTGTTGGTGTGTCGCAGCTGAGGGGAAAATAGCTCTCCACAGGTAGAGCAATAGTCCCAGGGCAAAGATGTTAAATTAATAGTAAAAATGGCTGTGAAAGTTGGGGTGCAGAAAAATGAGAGAAAGACACAGAGAGGTGCAGTTTCTTTACCTTTTACTTGAAAGTGGTTGTAATCCAGAGTACCACACACAGGTGATGGAATGAGTCCGGCTCGCCTGGAGGCATTCAGGGGATCCACCTTGCCAGGTGGGGATTTAGGACCTTCCTTCTGCGCTTTTTGTGTGGGTCTCCGCTGTTTAGAACTATGCTGTGACCCTCAATTGCGTGATGATTTCACTAACCTGTATGGCTGTCAGCATGAGCCTATTCCGCGGGTACCGTCTTTTTCACCGTCGACCCCGGGCTCCTTATCTGCTGTTGTGCCCTCAGGTGTTCAATGTCACACAGGAATTTACAATTCCCTGTACTTTCAGATCCGGCGATCAGAACATACAGCTCCTGACCACCAAAGACTCTGACGTCCCTTTTCTCAATATTAGCGCTTCGCTCTTGGGTCTGCTATAGGCAGTTTTAGCTTCCCCAAAGTCTCTCCGTCTCTGCTCGTGTCCTTTCCCTCTTCACAGATCAGCTGCCTGTCTATTGAGCTCCTCTCAGATCAGCTCCCTCCTCTGAACTGACTGGATCTTACTGAAAGACCTTTTTACCTCAGGTTTAACTGTTGTCATTTCTCCTCACAGCTCACAGCTGTTCTCGTCTCCATGACAACTCCGTCAAATCACCTCTAGCTGACTCACCAACCCCCTCTGCTGGCCAGAATTTATAAGGCAGCTCCCTTTTCTGACCTGCAGCAGGAATTGTGATTAAATCTATTACCTGGCATGGGGGTCCCTTTCTGCCTCCAAGCATGACTTCACCTCTTAGAGGGAGACGATGTCACTGTGACAACCTGACTCTGGGGTGTCACATTCCCCCCCAGTTAAGTTCAGTACTCCTGGACTGAGGAAAATATAACAAGAATTGTTAACAACAATTAATGCAAATCTACAAAGTCTTAAAAATGTAAACTTTATCAAAAACCAGACAAGAAAAAGAATACAATAGCACAGTTACTGCAGCGACCAGTCCTTACGCTGCTGTCCAGGAATTGTCTTTGTGCTTGTACCTGGAGTTTAGTTGGTGGGAACTGCCTTAACCCACTTTGTGTGTCATCCCTGAGCTTGGCTACAGGGCACTCTGGAGATAGGCCTGTTTTTCGGCCACGCCTGCGGCTTATTTCCAAGGCCTTTTTGGAGTAACTATTTACAAATACAGTTCTGACCACACATAGTCCTGTGGCCCAATTGTCCTTTAACTGGTTATTGCGAATACTTTAAAAAAGGTTCTTACAGTAAGTCTCTGTAGGCTCTCATGCTTAATGGTTACAACTATACATTCTTATTACTTTATTTACATTACGTAATCTCTGTAACGGGCAGGGATCTGACCTCTAGTACTACGAGTGGATCTATGCAGTATATGTATTTCTGATGACCTGACCTGTTCTCTGATGTCTACTGTTGGTGTATTAGTCACTACGCTATAAGTAGACTTGTGTAAGACAGGTATTCTCTCTAATAATAATAATAATTTTTATTTCTATAGCGCCGACATATTCCGCAGCACTTTACATTTCAGAGGGGACTTGTACAGACAATATACATTACAGCATAACAATAATCACATAGATCATAACAGATACCAAGAGGAATGAGGGCCCTGCTCGCAAGCTTACAATCTATGAGGAAAAAAGGGGAGACACGAAAGGTGGGTGGTAACAGTTGCCCTGATTGTATGGACCAGCCATAATGTTAAGTGTGTAACAGTACGGATGCAGATGGCTAATGGATGCATAAAGCATGTGGGAACATGATGCGGGGAACCTGGTTATGGTAAAAAACTTATGGCTGTGCCACACAGGGATAGATTAGGTTAATATGTTGAGGTGATAGGCCAGTCTGAATAAATGCGTTTTCAGGGCATGCTTAAAATTGTGGGGATTGGGGACTAATCGTATTGACCTGGGAAGTGCATTCCAAAGAATTGGCGCAGCATGTGTATAGTCTTGAAGACGGGAGTGGGAGGTTCTGATTATTGAGGATGCTAACCTCAGGTCATCAGCAGAACGGAGGGCGTGGGTAGGATGGTATACTACTCTCTACTCCTAGACTCACCATGAGATTGTCAGATTCACTGTTAGCAGGGAACAGATTTCCGCATTCCACTGCAGATGTGGTATCTGTTACTGGAGCCATTTCATTTAGAGTCTCTACTTCATCTGGTGCAGTAGGCTGATGAAAGGTTAGAACTGGTACTACTATTGCCTGATTTACTTGTGTCCACGTCCGAGGAAATTCTCCAAGTATAGTTTGAATCTTTTCTTCCACCTCTACTATGGGTTGTGGAGTGTCTTGGACTTCCTTCTTGTCCTTCAATTGATCAGGGTACATCTTTAGATGATCTCTTGAGACTGTTTCTAAGGTTTCTCCTCCATCTTTACTGATGATAGATACTTTGGTGTTATTAAAGTCTGAAGGTATCACGGTGTATGGCTCTGCTTCCCACTGGTCATCTAGTTTGTGAACACGTCTCTTTCTTTTAAGTACTTGCTCTCCTGGTGTCAAGGGAACTGCAGGGGCGTGTTGGTTGTAATTTCTTTCCTGTCTCTGTCTTGCTTGGGACAAACTTTTCTCCACACATTCTTGTACTTTGCGGTATTGTTGTTGCCGCTCTGTATTCCAGCCTGCATCTGGTGATGTTGTCTCATGTGTTAAAACTCCCATGTCTAAATCAATGGGTAACTTGCCAGGTCTTGCTCTCATCAGTTAGGCCGGAGTGCAATTTGTAGAGTTTACCAGTATATGATTATATAGATCTACAGTACCAGATCTGGCAACTTCTCTGGCCACTGGTTTCGTTCTTCCAGAGGTAAGGTCTTCAATAAGTCAATGACCACCTGGTTCATCTTCTCACACATGCTATTTGTCTGTGGATGGTACGGCATTGTTCTGATTTTCTTGCAACCGTACATGTTACAGAACTCCTGGAACACTTCTGCCTCAAAGGCTGGACCTTGGTCGGTGAGCACTTGTTCAGGGTATCCGTGCGGTCGACAAAAGTGTTGCTGAAATACCTTGGCTGCTGTCTTCGCTGTTTGGTCTTTAACAGGCACAACTACCAAGAACCTTGAGTAATGGTCCACGATGGTCAAAGCATAGGTGTAGCCATTCCTACTCCGAGTTAACTTCACATAATCCAAGGCTACCAGTTTAAGCGGCTGTTTTGTGATGATCGGCTGTAATGGGGCTCGCTGGCTGTTTCGGTCTTTTCTGCGCAAGTTGCTTGGGCCACATTCTCGGCACCACTTCTCAATGGATCTCCTCATGCCAACCCAGTAGAATCTTTCACGAAGTAGAATTTCAAACTTCTTCCAACCGAAGTGTCCTGCTCCATTGTGGTACGCCTCTAAGACCATTGGCGCATCCCTCTTCGGGACTACCACCTGCCAGACCAGTTCATGTGTACGCGAGTTGATGTTCCTCCGACACAGTTTACCCTCGTAGATAAACAGCTTGCCTCTCTCCTTCCATAGCTGTTGTGCTTCCTTTGGATTATCTGGACCAGGGTGTGCATCAGCTTGAGACAGCCTCTCCTTTACTAGGCAAACAGCTGGATCACTATCTTGTGTCTCTGCCCACTCATGATGGGGTAATGGGTTCAACGTTACCTCTCGTATGACAAAGCGCTTATTCCTCACTCCTTGAGTGCGCTGGGCTGCAATTGGACGGTGGAAGGCTGGTAACTCAATTTCTTCGAGTTCTTTTGGATCTTCTCCCCATCTGGTGAATTGGGCATCCTGGACAACGCATCCGCATTAGCGTTCTTATGTCCTGCTCTGTTGTGAGTTCATTTTCCCCTTCACTACTGAGGCCCGAGGAACTCCCTCTTCTGGTGAAGAAAGGTAGTGAACCTGATTGTCAAACACCTGGGGCTGATGATGATGACTGGCTGAGTGGAGTTAATGACTGGATATAAGGCTGCCGACGCCCTTCTGGCCTGCGGGTGATTTCTCTGTGGACTTTTAGGAAACCAGTCTGATTCCTGCTCATCTAAAGCTAAGATTTCTGCTTTGCCTTTTTGCATTAGTGTTTTTTTTTCCTTGCTTTTCTGGATTCTGACATTCCCTGCTGGGGTGAGCTGAATCTCCTTTTGCCTGTTGCTCTGTCTTCAGAATAGTCCTGAGTACTGACATAGCTTTTTTGAAGCCTAGCGTCTTCAGGGCCTTTTTTACTGTCAGTTGGTTGGCTCTTATTTTCATAGGGTTTTTCACGGATTGCAGACAGCAGCCTTCCTGTCCTTTCCTATCTAAGCTAGTGTGGGCCCCATCTTTGCTCAGTCTATCTTTCTGTCTGTGTTTTGTTCTTTCTTCTTGCTTCACCGTCATTATATGTGGGGGGCTGCCTTTTGCTTTGGGGTCTGCTCTGGAGCAGTTTAGATTTCCCTTTCTGTCTTTAGGCTATGTAGTCCTCCGGCTGTGATCGAGGGGCCTAGGGCATCGTAGGAGCCCCCCACGGCTACTGCTAGTTGTGTTGATAGGTTCAGGGGTCTGCAATCCGATAGCTGCCAACTTCTCTGGTTTTCTGGACTTAGCTAGCATTTCTATTTTTGCCTCCTACGGTGACTCAATCATAACACTGCTCGGTACTTGATGGTGAACTCGTAGTTGGACAGCCGGGCCATCCATCGCTGCTCAAGTGCCCCAAGCTTTGCTGTTTCAAGGTGGGTTATCGGATTATTGTCCGTGTAGATGGTGAACTTTGCCGAAGCCAAGTAGTGCTTGAAGCGCTCTGTTACCGCCCAGACTATGGAGAGGAACTTCAGCTTAAAGGAACTGTAGTTGTCGGGGTTCCTCTCAGTGGGACCAAGCTTCCTGCTGGCATAGGCAAGCACTCTCTCTCTGCCTTTCTGTACTTGTGACAGCACTGCTCCCAATCCCACGTTGCTGGCGTCAGTGTAAAGTACAAATGGTTGGTCATAGTCAGGGTAGGCCAGGACCTCATCTCCTGTGAGGGCCAATTTCAACTTGGTGAAGGACTCTTCTATCCTTTTGTTCCACTCGAACGGAAGATTTTTGTTCTTTGCCTTCTTGGATTGGCCACTAGAAGATCTTGCAGCGGTGCCGCTATCTTGGTGAAGTCCTTGATAAATCTTCGGTAGCAGCCTACTAACCCAAGAAATTGCCTCACTTCATGCATAGTGCTTGGTCTTTTCCAGGCCCGGATAATGGTGACTTTGTCAGGATTGGGTGCCACACCTTCCACGCTCACCACATGGCCTAGGTACTGCACCTTGGGTTTCAAAAGGTGACATTTGGATGGTGTTATTTTCAGGCAAAAGTTTGACAGGGCTTTCAATACCTCGGCTAGGTGCTTCAAATGGTCTTCGTAGGTTTTGGAGAAGATGATCATGTCATCCAGGTACAGCAGAACGGTTTCAAAGTTTTTATGTCCAAGGCAGCATTCCATTAACCGCTGAAATGTTCCTGGTGCATTGCTGAGCCCGAACGGCATGTAGTTAAACTCACAGAGGCCCATTGGTGTTGTAAACGCCATCTTCTCTTTGTCTGCCTCTGCCACAGGAACCTGCCAATACCCACTGGTGAGATCTAAGGTAGAGAAATAATTAGCAGTTCTCAGTGCAGCTAGTGATTCCTCAATTCAAGGCAAGGAGTACGCGTCTTTATGTGTAATGCTGTTAATCCGCCTGTAGTCTACACACATCCTCATAGTACCAGCTTTCTTTTTAACGAGGACTAATGGAGCTGCCCAGGGGCTACATCTATCTCTGATTACCCCAGCCTCCTTCATCTCCCGTAACATACTCTTGACACATTGGTAGTGTGCTGGGGGTACAGGCCGGTGTCTCTCTTTAATGGGTGGATGATCTTCGGTAGGGATATGATGTTGAACCCCTTTTGCCTGACCAAAATCTAGAGGATGCTTGCTGAAGACCCGTTCAAATTCTCGAGCCACCCGGTAAGCCCCATGCTTTTGGTGTGAAGGGGTGGAGTCAATGCCTACATGTAGCTGCTGACACCAATCCTCCTGTTGCCCTTGAGAGCCATTCTCTTCCACCTTGTCAGACAGAAGCAAGGGTTCTAGTGCCTCTATTGCATTGTTACTGATGTTGAACAATTTGGCAAGGGTGGCATACCGGGGTAACTGGACCTCTCTCTCCCCACAATTTAAGATGCGTATTGGTACTCTCCCCTTGCGGACATCAACTACCCCTCTGGCTGTCAGGATAGTGGGCCTACTATTAGAATACATGGGTTCAACCAAGGCTTGGTAATCTTGACCCCTTAGGCCTATCGCTGCCCGACACCAAATTAACATTTCACTTCTGGGAGGTACTGCAATGGGGAAAGGATGACTTACTCTGACACTGCCGACTTCTCCACCAGACAGCTCTACCTGTTGTCTCTGCATCAGGGCTTTGATCTCCTTTTGCAGGACCCGCTGCTGACTGGAGCTGGTGGTCTCGGCTACCTGTTGTAACAAAACAATAATTTCTCCAAGACAATTTTCAATTACATTAGTGCCTAAAGTGATCATAGGATGGCATTCTCGTTTGTCAATATCAACTATTATCAAACCTTGCGATTGCAATTCTACTCAGCCAAT
The DNA here is from genome assembly GCF_039654945.1 of Dendrobates tinctorius. Lineage (NCBI taxonomy): Eukaryota > Metazoa > Chordata > Amphibia > Anura > Dendrobatidae > Dendrobates > Dendrobates tinctorius. Next base: position 6,157,266 of record NW_027361673.1, read on the forward strand.
TTTGATGGTCACCTATTTATATCTCATCTGAGGCAAGGGCTGACCATTGCTGGCAATGATGGCAAGGTCTTTATCTGGGCGGTGAGTAATGTCTGAATCTGCCCAGTACTGCTTAAAAAGAACATATGGTATGATTGTCACCTGGGAACCGGTGTCCAGTAAAGCGTTCATTGGAAAACCGTCAATCACGACAGGCAAGACTGGTCGTCCTCCTACGTACTTGACTCGCCAATTTGGTGGGCCTGGTCATCTTACTCCTGAGGGTTGGCCCTTTGCCCCAGGGGTTGCTTGTTTAAATGACAGTATCTTGCTAGGTGTCCTGCCTTGTTGCAGCGGTGACAGATGGGCTGTCCGTCCTCATCGTAACAATCGCTGTCTCTCCCTCTGGTCGGAGGGATCCTCTTCTGCTGTCGCCACGGGACGTCTTCTGGACTGGAGGCCAGCTGGATCTTCTTCTTTGGAGTCACTTGCACAGTTTTTGTGAGTGCCACACTTTTGGTTAGTTCCTTGACTTGGAGACGTAAGTCTTCAGCAGAATCATCATCTTGGGACGGCTTGTGAGTCTCAATAGAGGTCTTTTGAAAGGATGCTGTCTCCTGCTGGTATGAAATTGCAGGATGCTTAGAGGGCTCTGTGCTGCTAGTGTTTGGTTCACGCAGCACTCGGATGGCTCTATCCTTAAAGTGTGCAAAGTCCAATTCAGGATTTTGTAGGGCCATTATGCGCAGCTGTGTCCTTTGGTTGTTAGACTGGAGTCCCTCTATGAACTGCTCTGTTAGTAATCTATCTTCATCTTGCACGCTCTCAGGGTCAACCTGCTTTACGGCCCGTAGTGCCTCCTGAAGATTAAGGGCATTGTCCCGTATACTGTCCTGCACTCTCTGTTTGCACCCAAAGAATCTCATTTTTATCTCTGTTTCAGTGCGGGTATCAAAAGTGTCTTTCAGTCTGGCTAAGATTTGTTTGACAGTTCTTTTATCAGTGTGCGGCCAGGACTTTACTTCCCTCTGAGCCGCACCAGTTAACTGGCCAATGAGGATACTGACTTTTTGGCTTTCAGACAGGGGGTACACTTTGAATAAACTACATAGTCTTTCTTTAAAATTGCTCAGGGTGTTCGACTCCCCTGAGTACTGTGGTAACCAGGCCGCTCCTGGTATATATGGCATTGATAGCGGCATTATGGAGGCTGCGGCTGCGACCGCCGCTGAATCTTCACCCACGTTGAGCATTTTTCTTCCTGCTTTTTCACTTGCTCACTAACGTCAGAGCATGGGCAGGGGCTTCGCGTCGTGCTTTATTTCTTGCTCTGCCCACAATTGCACATCCCTCTCTGCTCGCACGTGCTGTATGACGCAGCTATGGCGGTTATTTGAAAGCTCATTAAAGTCTTTAGCACTCAATTTAATAAAGTCTATGGCACACAGTACCCAGCTTTGCCAGGCTCCTTTTCCCAGCTTTGCTAGGCTCGCTAAATCCTGTTTGTGACGCCAGTTGGAGCGCCCCGCGGGGCCTGGGGGTACTCGGCACTGGGCCCGTTGACTTCAATGAGGGGACGTGTCACTGTGGCGGTGACCCGGTTTGTGGTCTAGAGGCGTCCAGTAATAAAATAGGGGAAGGTTGTATGGTATTTATGTGGTAAAAATGAAAATAAAGTTTATAGATGGTTAAATACGTGACGCCACCTGTGGTATTCTGGTCAGAGGTGACCAGCACTGCGGTTTTGTTCCCCTGAGACTGTTGGTGTGTCGCAGCTGAGGGGAAAATAGCCCTCCTCAGGTAGAGCAATAGTCCCAGGGCAAAGATGTTAAATTAGTAAAAATGGCTGTGAACGTTGGGGTGCAGAAAAATGAGAGAAAGACACAGAGAGGTGCAGTTTCTTTACCTTTTACTTGAAAGTGGTTGTAATCCAGAGTACCACACACAGGTGATGGAATGAGTCCAGCTCGCCTGAAGGCATTCAGGGGATCCACCTTGCCAGGTGGGGATTTAGGACCTTCCTTCTGCGCTTTTTGTGTGGGTCTCCGCTGTTTATAAGTATGCTGCGACTCTCAATTGCGTGATGATTTCACTAACCTGTACGGCTGTCAGCATGAGCCTATTCCACGGGTACCGTCCTTTTCACCGTCGGCCCCGGGCTCCTTATCTGCTGTTGTGCCCTCAGGTGTTCAATGTCACACAGGAATGTACAATTCCCTGTACTTTCAGATCCGGCGATCAGAACATACAGCTCCTGACCACCAAAGACTCTGACGTCCCTTTTCTCTTTATTAGCGCTTCGCTCTGGGGTCTGCTATAGGCAGTTTTAGCATCCCCAAAGTCTCTCCGTCTCTGTTCGTGTCCTTTCCCTTTTCACAGATCAACTGCCTGTCTATTGAGCTCCTCTCAGATCAGCTCCCTCCTCTGAACTGACTAGATCTTCCAGAAAGATCTTTTTACCTCACGATTAACTGTTGTCATTTCTCCTCATAGCTCACAGCTGTTCTCGTTTCCATGACAACTCCCTCAGCTCACCTCTAGCTGACGCACCAACCCCCTCTGCTGGCCAGAATTTATAAGGCAGCTCCCTTTTCTGACCTGCAGCAGGAATTGTGATTAAATCTATTACCTGGCATGGGGGTCCCTTTCTGCCTCCAAGCATGACTTCACCTCTTAGAGGGAGGTCACTGTGACAACCGGACTCTGGGGTGTCACACTATGCATGTATATAAATTCTCTCTTTTAACTTGTGCACATTATCACATTTGTGGATAATTATGTTTTTGCACTGAGCACAGAGCACTCTATTAAGCCACATATTATTGTGACACTATTTTTAGACATTGCTATTTATCAATATAATTTTTCATATATATATTATGTGAGGTGTTATCTTGTTTGGCACTTTTTTATTTATATCGAAACCTTATGTTTTATATTTAGACACGTTATTGAGGATGAATTTATCCTTTTTAAAAAATTGTTTAAGCTGCACATTATTGGGACTTCCAACATATTTTTAAAGTATTCATTTTGAAGACATTATTTCTCTACCTTTTTTTGCCTGCTTATTCAGTGAAGAAACTACATAATTCATAGTATTTATATTATTTGTTTTATGGCCCGCAAATACAGACACGCTGCTTTGGGTATTACCTCTATTGCCATTATTTGTATTGTTTGTACAGTATATTAATACATTTTTTGTGATTGTATTATACTTGCCTACTCTGTCCATTTGTGTGGGTATTTTTGGTCTTTCTGTCTTTTGGGTGGAGTTCCACCTCTGTTGAGCACTGGTAATAGATAAAACTAATTATTATTATCATTAATACACATCTATTATATTTATACATACAGTATCTTATTATAGCTTTTATGTACATTTGTGCTTAATATATTATTGTCTGGCTGTGGCAAGCAGATGTTGCGAGTCTGCAGTTCGCAGGGGCAGCAAGGGTTGCCTATACTGGACCTTTTTTGAGACCACAAAGAATGACTAAATTTATGTTATCTGCCAACTTTGGAAAAAATGACTCAGCAGAGGAAAAAATTGCAATAATTTAACTACTAAATGTATGAGCCGGTCAGTTTCTAACAATAGTAGTCTACCAAGCTGATATTTGTGCCACCTGAGTGTGGCTAATCAAAAAAGCTGTTTGAGCTGTTGCATGACGTATCAGGGCTCCCAGCAAAGCAGGCTTACACTGGTCCCCCACCCATCTCATCTTAATTTAAACTTAAATTCCAAGCTCTAAATGCTGTCCCAGACCCTGATACTTCATGCATGGACCATGGCTGACTGCTGCTGTGCCATTAACAAATTTCTACTGTGGGTCAATTGATGCCATTATTCCTGGTGTCTGCCCCTAATTTTTAGAAATGCTTGGACTCTAAGTCTTTCATGTGTTTTGCCTGAATTTGTCAGGGCTTTCAGAGGACCAGGCCTACACCTGTCACTCATCCACCTGTTACTGATCAATGTTTAAGCTAGAAATGCTAGTCCAAGCCCTATCCCAGACAATGTTCCATGCATCTACGCCGCACAATTATACTATTTGTACTCTGGGTCAATTAATGCCACTTTTCCTGGTGTCTGACCCTAAAGGTGTTCTCTATGTGTTTGGTTTTGCCTCCCATTGAATTCAATGGGGTTCAGGTGTGTTCGACGAATTGTTCGACAAACATCGAGCTGTTCGCCATACCAAACCTTGGTTCTCACATCTTTAGTGACAGACCCCACACTATGCATGGAGTACAGAAAGGGAGTAGCAGAACTACACATGGAGAGCTCAGGTGATGATCTAGTGCAGTGGGCACAAGGGTGCTACCCTTCCTCTATATAACCTTGTTTGCAGTTCACTGAGTGAGTGGAATGACAGACAGAGGAGTCCGGTGTGCCAGTGGTGTGCATGAAGTGTGACTGTAGAACGCAGTCAAAATGCTGAGGACACTGAGCATAAATGATGCGTTATCTAGGTGAAGTAATTTTCATTAAACATTGGTGGGAGATGCTATATTCTTAAAAAGCCCCTTGCTGCATAATGTTGTTCCCAGAGTATATATATATATATATATATATACACACAGAATATATTGTAATGCAGCTGGGTTGGTGCGACTGCACCGCCATGTACGCTGAGGGTGCCAAGCCTTTTGGCTCCGTTTAGCCATGTGTTGCCTCGCACAAGTTGAGCTCTGCAAGGCCTTCTGCTCTGCACGCATGCAAGACCAAAGCTGACACACCCAACCCTCTGCTGCAGGGTTTTTTACAAAAGAACCTGTGGCCTTAGGCCACATGGAAAACTTGGGGCCGGAGAAGGAAATGGACCACCCCACTGCCATCCTGTAGTCCATTTAAAAAATAAAAGCCCATGGCAGGTTTTTTTTTAAATCTGCCTTGGACAAATAGCTTGCCCAAGATCAACACTTACTTCTATTCTACCTTGCAATCACAGCTATGCCCGTGACCGCAATACACTCCTCCCACCGCCTCCATATGCTTCTTTGCACATCCTGGGGGACGCTTAGCAACCGTCGCATATGACACCGGTCACTGCCTCACAATATACTGTATATATATATATATATATATATATATATAATGCTTCTATAACAGCAGACCAAATGAGAGAGCATATATGAAGCTTATGAGGAAACTCTGGATGGATATAAGACCTGCATGTCCACTGACTGAGAAACAACTAGTCACCCAATGTTTCATTTTCATAAAGAGAAAGCTTTTATCACAACTTGAGATGGATCAACTGCACTGCATATCCACCCCCCATGGAGGCCTGGAAGAACACCATGTGCAACTAGAGAGCACTACAGCTGATATAAAACAGAAGATCTTAGATAAACTAACTACCATCAATACCAGAGATCGACTGCCAAGGTGCAGCAAAGAAACACCACCAGAAAGTATGGTAGAAGATGCTAATATAGCACTTGCATCAATACCTACCATCACCATAACTCAAACTAATAAATTGATCTATGCTACTGCCTCATCAATCATGGAAATACTTGGCTATGCAACCAGCAAGAAAAACAGAAGTATGTGCCCCCTTTGGAAAAGAAGACTGGAGACAAAGATCAAGGTGACACGAAGAGAAGTCAGCCTACTAAGAGAAATAAGGAAGGGTGTAAGGATCAAGAATAAGACCAAGCTGGACAAGTGGACACGTACAAAGACCTGACCCCAACTGAAGCCCTAGAGACTGCTAAACAAAGGCTCACAGCACTCGCTGCAAGACTAGGAAGATACACTAGAGAAGCTGAGGCCAAGAAGATAAATGCCCTGTTCTCCAAAGAACTATCCAAGGTGTACTCCCAACTACAGAGTAACTGCACGAAGGCAGCAATTCCATGAATAGCAGAGACTGAACAATACTGGAGGAAATCCGAGCAAAATTTTATAAAATCGGTAACATTCGGTAAAAGTGCAGGAAAATATTTGCGCTGCCGCAAAAATATTTTCAGCACATTAGCAATGATAATGATGGTGTATCATGAGCGTTTGATGAGGGGAGGGGGTTTTCAGAGCTCAGAGTCGCGACGTTCTTGTAAGCACAGCAGTCATTCTTTTTCCTAACTTTTTGTGTATACATTGCGGCTAGCCTATCAGGACGCAGGAAACACCCACAGTATCTTGACACAACGGCTTGTGTCATTGGCTGCTGAAATCACATGTCCCTCTCCATATAAATAGTGCCATTTTGACACTGTAACAGCGCAAAGAAGCTGCCCCTGACGATGCCACTGTTAACAGCAAGATTTTAGCTAGTTAGGCGGTTGTATATCAGTCAGATAGTGTAGCTAGATATTGTCCAGTGTGGCTGTAAATTTTATCTACCGGATTATTTTGGGGGGGGGCACTACTGAGGTTCACAGACAAAGCCAGCAGGACACATGTACTACAAGTGTGTGCATTGTTTCTATAGTGCTCCATGCACAAGTATAGCATTTTAAATAATTTTTTTTCAGTAGCTAAATGTGAAAAACCTACTGTATCACACATTGTCATTTATTGCTATGGTTATATGAAACTGTCTGCAGACCTAAGGCAAATTAAAAAAGTGAGTAGAATTTTTTTCTGCTGCTAAATGTGAAGCAGCCTGCCGTATCCTACTTTGACATATTGTGGTGGTGATATGAACCTATCTGCAGACTTAATGCACATTAAAAAAATCTAATTTTTTCTGATGCTGAATGTGATACAGTCCACCGTTTTCCACATTGTCATGTTGTGGCGGTGATATGAACCTGTTCAGACCTAACGCGCATTAAAAAAAATAGAATATTTTCTTTTGCTGAATGAGATACAGCTCGTCATATCCCATATTGTCGTGTTGTGGTGATGATATGAACCTGTCTGCAGTCCTAACATGCATTAATAAAAATAAGAATCTTTTCTTTTGCTGAATGTGATGCAGTCCACCGTTTCCCACATTGTCATGTTGTGGCGGTGATATGAACCTGTTCAGACCTAAAGCGCATTAAAAAAAAATTATTATATTTTCTTTTGCTGAATGAAATACAGCCTGCCGTATCCCACATTGTCATGTTGTGGCGGTGATATGAACCTGTCTGCAGACCAAACGCACATTAAAAAAAATCTAACTTGTGATATCCAGCCCATTCATTAAGTGGCATTGAAATATTTCTGTGTGCAGAGCTGTTGCACATTAAAATTAATTTATTTTATTTTTTTACAAACATGATACAGCAGGCGAGATCTGAGTTTGAAATTGTTTTGAGCCTATTTTCTAGATTATGTGCTTCTTTGGCATCCAATTTCTCACGGGCATCTTTTATACCTAGCTTGAGACATGCACCTGTTATACTTATCTTCTGATGAGCATCAAACGATCTCTGGTAATTGGTGTTGGATAGATGAGTAATAGTTGTAGGCTGGATCCTGGAACTTGTATTTCCCATAGCCAACCTGTTATTGATCCTGTTGTACGTTCCCATTCCCCTCCCCAAAAATTCTTCTGTATTAATGTCATACAATAGGGGACATGTCACTTTTAAATTGTTTGGAGCATCCACTCAATCTTATACAGGCCTTATCGACAGGCCCAAAAAATTATTCTGTTACTAACATCATACAGTAGGGGACATGTCACTTTTAAATTGATTGGAGCACATCTTCTTTGTCATACAGGCCTTATCCACACAGAATTTTGTTTTCTGTGACTAACTCAATTCAGCACGCCATATTTCACCTTCTCATTTAGTGCCACTGAAAATCAGCTGTGCAGAGGTGGTTCAGAGTTAAAAATCTAATTTTTAGTTGGTAATACTGTGCGCATAGCACAATATGTGAGCAACATGACTAGGAAAAAGCAAGGTCATGGTGGAAGGAGGATTAGGCTTGGTGTTCAAAGTCTAAATGGGGTACGTAATGAAATGGAAGCCACTTTATTGGTGTCTGTCACTATTTTTTGGAAATGTGTACACTCTTGGATGAGTGTGCATTTGCTGGCTTAGCTGTAGTGGAAGATGCTTCGGTCCCTATTATACTATTTCTACTCTCTTGAAATTGATATCACTTTGTTGGTTTCTCCAACTAATTTTTTTGTAATGAGTGCACTCGTGATTGGGTGTACATCTGCTGGGTTGGCTGTAGTGAAAGAGATGTCGCTCCCCATTATACTATTTTTACTCTTGTGAAATTGATGCCACTTTGGTGGTGTCTGCCACTAACTGAAATGTGAGCACTCCTGGTTGGGTGTCCAACTGTCCATCTGCTGAGTTGGGTGTAGGGGAAGACCTGGCAGTCCGTAGTATACTATTTCTACTGTGGTGAAATTGATGCCACTTTGTTGGTGTCTGCCACTAATTTTTGGAAATGTGAAAATTCCTGTTTGGGTGTCCATTTGCTAAATTGGGTGCAGTGGAAGATGTGTCGGTCCCTATTATACTATTTCTGCTGTGGTGAAATTGATGCCACTTTATTGGTGTCTGCCACTAATTTTTGGAAATGTGAACAATCCTGGTTAGGTGTCTATCTGCTGGGTTGGCTGTAGTGGAAGATCTGTCTGTCCCTAATATACTATTTTTACTGTGGTGACATCAAGGTTGGTGTCTGCCAATACATTTTTGGAAATGTGTAGACTCCTGGTTGAGTCTCCTTCATGTGTGTTGCCTGTAGCAGTAGGCCTCCGAGACTGGCAGTCCTCCAAACACATTGAGTCAACTACCTGTGTTACTATTCTTACATTGGTCTGACAATAGTAATCAATGAAACTGATTTGTGCCACCTGAGCGAGTCTGAGCATCAATTTCAAATTTTGTTTTATCACTTATATAGCGCCAATAATTCAACATTCGCTTTACGGATATTTACAGACATTACTGCCACTGTCACCATTGGGACTCACAATCGAAATTTAATATCTGTATGTCTTTGGAGTGTGGGTAGAAAAATAAGTACTGGGAGGAAACCCTTGCATACACGGTTAGAACATGCAAACTCTTTGTAGATGCTGTCTTTGGTGGGGTTGGAACACAAGACACCAGCCCTGCAAGTCTGCTAATGTTTTTGTTTTGATGACTGAATATTCTGTGGTTGGAAGCCTATCACTGTGATGCAAATTGTGTGAGTCACTGCTGTCTTGGGGAAAACCACTGTCAAGATTGTCTTCAAGCATATTTTATACTGCAGAATGGGTGCGTCCCTTTTCCAGGTGGGGAGGCAACTGGCAAAATCTACTTTTGTATCATGGATAGAACACATTGGCACCCAGAAGTCAGAACTATTTCGAATCATAACTATACAGGTAACAATCATGTTGCAGATAGTGCTGCAAGAAGGCTCACATGGGTCAGTCTCTTTCATGAGGTCCAACTCCACAGTGTGTTGGTGGTGGGATAACACTCAAGCTTTCTTCCTCCATCCCCTCGTGGCAACCATGGACAACAGAGAGGGAATCATTATCCTCTTCATCTCCTAACTGGTGCACATCTATCACCTCTTCCTTCTCATCATTTTCATGGTCCCTCTCCACTTGTTCCTCCTTCATTTGTTCCTCCCATGGCACACTCCACCTCCTCATCTAGCTCCCTATGTGTTAGTGTCCACCAAGGTTCAGTTGTAGGACCGGGAACTATGCTTGGAGGGCACACTCGCATGCTCCCTCCCTCTTAAAGGGACGTCACACATCAATCTAAGGTATTCCCAACGTTTAGCTGGATGACACCTATAATTAAGGCTTCCCCTCCAATATGGAGGTGCCTGAGCTACACTGTTAGTTTGCCTTGCATGCTTGCTAGTTGTCAGGTTCCCCAGGACTTTCTGTCTGCTTGTCTACCCTGTACCCATCGGCTCTTACCTGTCTGTGTACATCTGCTCATACCTGTCAGCACTCTTCTGTCCATCAGCCAGTCCAGATCACACCTGCCAGCACCCATCTGTCTAACACCTGGTCCAGCCTAAACCTGTCAGTGCTTTTCGGTTCCTCAGCCGGTCCTATCTGCACCTGTTGTTTCAGAGTCCCTACAGTACCTGCCTGCATTTTTCAACCCTTCTTTGGGCCTAAGCAGCTTACCCTCTGTAGGGGGTCAGCTGCCATATTCTAAAGGTCAGCCATGGAGTAGCCATGGTTTGTTAAAAAAATAATAAATTGCATCATTTTCCGACAGCCATAGCTTCTCCATTTTTGGTGATCTGTGGCCAGGTGCAGGCTTATTTTTTGCGTGCTGAGCTGAAGTTTTTAATTGTACCATTTTGGTGTATACAATCTTTTGATCACCTGTTATTGCATTTTAATGCAATGTTGCAGCGACCAAAAAAAAATAATTCTAGGGTTTTGACTTTTGTTTTTGCTAGATTATTTTTAAAGCTTGATAGATCAGGCGATTCTGAACATGGCAATACCAAATATGTGTTTGTTTGATTTTTTTATGTTTTATTTTTGAATGGAGCAAAAGAAGGGTGATTTGAACTTTTATGTATTTTTTATTTTTTTAATATTTTTAAAAACATTTTTCTTTTACATTTTGCATGCTTCAGTAGTCTCCATGGGAGACTAGACGTTTCAGTTGTCCGATCGGCTTTGCTACATACAGACGGTGATCAGATCACCTGTGTGTATCAGAATTGCTCACTTGCTAAAAGTGCCAACCACCGGGCAGTGCTCATAGCTATCTGGCTATTACAACCATAGAGGTCTGCTGGAGACCTCTGGCTGTCATGCCAACCCAACGGTGACCCTCAATCACGTGACGAGGTCACCGATTGGCGGGATTTCTGGTGCCCTTCCGGTAAGCGCGAGTTGAATGCTGTTCTCAGAGATTGTCAGCAGCAATTAGCAGGTAAACAGCTGCGGGTGGATTGCAATTCTACCCGCGGCTGTTAGAGGCACATGTCAGCTGTTCAAAACAGCTGACATGTGCCGGGAAAGATGTGGGCTCAGCGCCAGAGCCGACATGCGCTGTACATGTATGGTGTATGGAATGAAGGGTTTATATCAAAACTAGATCTCCATACAATCCAATGCCTCTTGCATCTATAATTCAAATACTAAGTTACAGATCTATGATATCAGCATCATTTAAATTACATTTTCCTTTAAATTGCATGAAAAAGTAAAATTTTTCTAATGTTAACAAACTTGGAAAACACAAAATAAGTAAATTTATGATATGCCTAGAGATATTGGTGAGAATTCTTATAGCCATACAGGCTCAGCCACAAATTATCCTCATATATAGGTCACTGAAATCCCATGTGCTGTTCTGACTGCTCATGTATTAACCCATGCTGCAGAAATCCGCATTAAATTTCATATAAAGTATTACAGGAAACCGTACGTGGATAATCCATCCACTCAGGTGTGAGACATGTTTCCTGACTTAGTTCTACTAAGTTGCTTTTAAGAATGAAATAAATTATTGATTTCCATGTTATATATTATACATTATTAATAAAGGTTAGGGGACTTTGCAGCTTTTTAAATAAAACAAGAAACTATGAAAGTCGGGAATTGTGTCATTGGTGTTTTTTTCCCTTGGATGTCATTATTTATGGCAATTTTGTCAATGTTGTCATTTCAAATTTGGCTTGTCATTAAAAATACATATCTTTTTAATGGCTTCATAGGAACCAGTCATGTGTCACCAATGACGTTATCTGTCTCCGAAAACAAAGGCAGTGCAGGTGGTTGGAAAGATCCACCTGCTCTTTATTAAAAACAAACAAGAATTGAATACAGGCGCTTTCTACACGCCGGACAAATATGACTAATATTCCGTAGTGTTGACAGGAGAAAAAAGAATGGGGCAAAATAGACACATGCTGCTCTATTATAACCTGTATGATGCCTGCTCTACTCTTTCTGTTCCAAATAAAAGGTATGGTTCCTGGGATTTAGTTATTTCTAGAAAGTATGAATACATTAGTTAAAGTGGAAAGCGAAACAAGGTTTCCTAGATAAAATGCAGCTGTTCCAATGTTATCATTGAATATTGTAATCCTTAGGTTACGCATACGGGTGCAGACTTATCCTATAACAAATGAAGCATGTTACTAAATGTATCATCATAATCCTCTGGTGCCCCCATCTGGTGAATATGGAGAATGTACCAACCAGTTCAACATCTATAAATGAATCAATTGGCTGCATAATTTTATAGCCAAAATAATACAAATATTTTTCTTAGAATCACATTTAATTTTACAGTTATTTCAACACAGCTGCACATTTTACGCATAGCCCACAAAAGTTTAATTTGTTGTCCAACATAAGATAAAATGGAAGATTAAACATACTGATGCCGAGAAGGAGAAGAAAAGTTATTATTATTTTTTATTATTATTATTTATTTATATAACACCATTGATTCCATGGTGCTGTACATGAGAAGGGGTTACATACAAATTACAGATATCACTTACAGTAAACAAACTAACAATGACAGACTGATACAGAGGGGAGAGAGGACCCTGCCCTTTCGGGCTTACATGCTGTAGGATGGTGGGGTAGGAGACAGTAGGTTGGTTAGTTGCAGCAGTTCCAGTGTTGGTTGAGGTGATATCACCGGTAGTGGTGAGAGAGAAGGAGGTAGCGGGGTCATTGCAGGCTGTAGGCTTTCTTGAAGAGGTGGGTTTTCAGGTTCCATCTGAAGGATCCAAATGTGGTTGATAGTCGGACGTGTTGGAGCAAAGAATTCCAGAGAATAGGGGCTATTCGGGAGAAGTCTTGGAGGCGGTTGGGTGAGGAGCGAATAAGTGTGGAGGAGAGAAGGAGGTCTTGGGAGGACCGGAGATTACGTGAGGGAAGACATATGGGGGAGACATATGGGGGAGACAGGTTATAGATGGCCTTGTAGGTCAGTATTACTAATTTGAACTGTATACGCTGAGGGAAGTTAAATATTGTTACCGGACTTGATGGCATTCATTTGTTGCAGTGGCTGATGAAGACTATCAAAACTTGTTTGTGAAGGTGAGGGTAACAATTTATGGATTCTTAAAAAAATAAACAAGTTATGCTATATTATTATGGGGAACCAGTCAGCGGTTTACACCCCTGAAGTTTTGCCCTGAATGCTCTCTGATCTCTGTCGTGACCACAATCCCTTCTTTGAGTTCTTTATTGATGGCTGTAGCATCCAACTAGGAGCCTGCTACAACCAGCGATCAAGAGCAGAAGTGTTCACTACAGAGATGGGAGATGTAGCACTTGTACACTTGTGACCACCTCTTGTGTACTTGCAGAAACAGAAATAAAAGTTAATTGCAAGAGTCATACTGTGACTATACACAATTATGTGTAGGCAAGTCTCCAAATCTGTAATCTAGACTTGTTATCTCGCATCTACCTTTTATATCCATCTGTACAATTTATAGATGTATCAAATCTCCCAACTTTAACCCCTTTCCGACATTAGGCATAATAGTACGCCAATGTCGGACACCCTCCTTTTGATATGGGTTCTGGCAGTGAAGCTACATCTTTCCCGGGACATGTCAGTTTTTTTTGAACAGCTGACATGTGCCCGGAATAGCCACGGGTGGAATCGCGATCCACCCATGGCTATTAAATAGTTAAATGCCGCTATCAAACGCTGACAGTGGCATTTAACATGCGCTTCCGGCAATGATGCCAGAAATCCGCCCACCGGTGACCACCGTCACGTGATCGTGGGTCACCAATGAGTTGGCATGATAACCAGAGGTCTGTGAGCGCCACCCAGTGGTCGGCGCTCATATCAAAGAAAGTAATTCAGCTACATATAGGTGAACTGATCATCGCCTGTATGCAGAGCCGATCAGTTATGGTAGATTCTAGTCTCCCTAGGAAACTATTGATGTATGACAGTAAAAAAAAAAGTTTTTAAAAATATAAAAAATATATAAAAGTTCAAATCACCCCCCTTTCACTCCATTCAAAATAAAACAATTAAAAAAAATCAAACATTCACATATTTGGTATCACCGCATTCAGAATTGCCCAATCTGTCAATAAAAAAAGTATTAACCTGATCGCTAAATGGCATAGTGAGAAAAAAAGTCAAAAGGCCAGAATTTGTTTTTTTTGGTCGCCGTGACATGGAATTAAATTGCAAAATGGGTGATCAAATGAACGTATCTGCACCAAAATGGTATCATTAAAAATGGCAGCTCGGCACACAGAAAATAAGCCCTCACCCATCTCGAGATCAGGAAAAATGGAGATGCTATGAGTATCAGAAAATGGCGCTTTTTTAACAAAGTTTGGAATTTTTTTTCACCACTTAGATAAAAAAGAACCTAGACATGTTTGGGGTCTATGAACTCATAATAACCTGGAGAATCATAATTGCAGGTCAGTTTTAGCATTTAGTGAACCTAGTAAAAAAGCAAAACAGAAAAACAAATGCGGGATTGCACTTTTTTTGCAATTTCACCCGACTTGCAATTTTTTTCCATTTTCTAGTACACGACATGGTAAAGCCAATGGTGTCATTCAAAAATACAATTCGTCCCGCAAAAAACAAGCACTCATATGACCATATTGACAGAAAAATAAAAAAGTTATTGTTCTGGGAAGAAGGGGAGCAAAAAATGAAAACGCAAAACCAAAAATACTTCCGGTCATGAAGGGGTTAAAGGATAAGAAAGAGGAACATATATTACAAGTGTAAGTTGTGTGCTAAGCTGTAGCAATTATTCTTGTACATTAGGTCAGTGCCCTAACCTGGCCCATTTGGCTTTTCATGGGGTTTAGGGCAGAGACACCCTGCCATATTTCTCGTGCGAAAATCGCATCGTAAAACTCAAGCACTGGTTGTCGGCTCTCCTGACCTGAGCTTGATAGCTGCATAGTAATCCATCACACTGTCATGCTCAGGTCAGGAGAGGTGTCGGCCACTCCGTGCAGTGCGATGCGATTATCACACGAGAAATACGGCAGTGTGACTCCAGCCTTTAAGAGAGAAAGGGGTGAGAATTAGAGGGAGACAGTGGATAGCAGTAGTTTTTGGTGGGTATTAGAGTCGCACACTGCTGAGAATTAGAGGAAGAACCTGGATAAAAGGACATCTTGGTGGGGATTAGAGTGAGACACCTGTTGCCAGGGTATCTTAGTGGGGATTAGAGGGAGACACTGGTTGCCAGGGCATCTTGGTGGAGATTAGAGGGAGACACTGGTTGTCAGGGGATAATGGTGGAGATTAGGAGACACCAGTTGCCAGGGCATCTTGGCGGAGATTAGAAGGAGACACTGGTTGCCAGAGGATCTTGGTGGAGATTAGAGGGAGACACTGGTTCGCACATCATCTTGGTGGAGATTAGCGGGAGACACTGATTGCCAGGAGATCTTGGTGGAGATTAGTGGAACACACTGGTTGCCAGGGCATCTTGGTGGAGAATAGGGGGAGACACTGGTCACCAGGGTATCTTGATGAGGATTAGAGGGAGACACTAGTTGCCAGGTGATCTTGGTGAGGATTAGAGAGAGACACTGGTTGCCTGGGGATTTTGGTGGACATTAAAGGGAGACACTGGGTTTGAGGAGATTACAGGGAGACACTGGGTGGTAAGGGATTTTGGTGGAGATTAGAAGGGAGACACTAGATTACAGGGTATCTTGGTGAGGATTAGATGGAGACACTGGTTGCCATGGCATCTTGGTGGAGATTAGAGGGAGACACTGGTTGCCAAGGGATCATTGTGGGGATTAGAGGGAGACATTGGTTTCCAATGGATCTTGGTGAAGATTATGAGGAGACACTGGTTGACAGGGGATCTTGGTGGAGATTAGAGGTAGACACTGGTTGCCAGGGCATCTTGGTGTAGATTAGAGGGAGACACTGGTTGGCGGGGGATGTTGGTGGAGATTAGAGGGAGACACTGATTGTCAGGGCATCTTGGTGAAGATTAGAGGGAGACACTAGTTGACAAGGGGTCATTGTGGGGATTAGAGGGAGACACTGGTTTCCAAGGGATCTTGGTGGAGATTAGAGGGTGACACTGTTTGCCAGAGCATCTTTATGGAGATTAGAGTGAGACACTGGTTGCCAGAGGATCATGGTGGAGAATAGAGGGAGATATTGGTTGCCAAGGCATCTTGGTGGAGGTTAGAGGGATACAATGGTTGTCACAGCATCTTGGTGGAGACTAGTGGAAGACACTGGTTGCCAGGGCATCTTGGTGGAGATTAGAGGGAGACACTAGTCGGCAGGTTATCTTGAAGAGGATTAGAGGGAGACACTGGTTGCCAGGGCATCTTGATGGAGATTAGAGGGAGACCCTGTTTGCCAAGGGATCATTGTAGGGATTAGAGGGAGACACTGGTTTCCAAGGGATCTTGATTGAGATTATAGGGAGACAGTGGTTGACAGGGGATCTTGGTGGAGATTAGAGGTAGACACTGGTTGCTGGGCTTCTTGATGGAGATTAGAGGGAGACACTGGTTGCCAGGGGATGTTAGTGGAGTTTAGAGGGAGACACTGGTTGCCAGGGCATATTGGTGGAGATTAGAGGGAGACACTGGGTGACAAGGTATCATTGTGGGGATTAAAGGGAGACTTTGATTGCCAGGGGATCGTGGTGGGGATTATAGAGAGTCACTGGTTGCCAGGGCATCTTGATGGAGAGTAGAGGGAGACACTAATTGCCAGGTGATCTTGGTGGAAATTAGAGTGAGACACTGGGTGGTAGAGGATTTTGATGAGGATTAGAGGGAGACACTGGTTGCTAAGGGATTTTGTTGGACATTAAACAGAGACACTGAGTAGTAGGGGATTCTGGTGGAGATCAGAGGGAGACACTAGGCGACAAGGGATCTTGTTGAGAATTAGAGAGGAATATTGGGCAAAAGGGCTCTTGAGTGGGGGAATGGCCATTAAAAAATTCATGTCCCTGAAGTACAGTGGGGAAAAAAAGTATTTAGTCAGTCAGCAATAGTGCAAGTTCCACCACTTAAAAAGATGAGAGGCGTCTGTAATTTACATCATAGGTAGACCTCAACTATGGGAGACAAACTGAGAAAAAAAAATCCAGAAAATCACATTGTCTGTTTTTTTTTCATTTTATTTGCATATTATGGTGGAAAATAAGTATTTGGTCAGAAACAAAATTTCATCTCAATACTTTGTGATATATCCTTTGTTGGCAATGACAGAGGTCAAACGTTTTCTGTAAGTCTTCACAAGGTTGCCACACACTGTTGTTGGTATGTTGGCCCATTCCTCCATGCAGATCTCCTCTAGAGCAGTGATGTTTTTGGCCTTTCACTTGGCAACACAGACTTTCAACTCCCTCCAAAGGTTTTCTATAGGGTTGAGATCTGGAGACTGGCTAGGCCACTCCAGGACCTTGAAATGCTTCTTACGAAGCCACTCCTTCGTTGCCCTGGCGGTGTGCTTTGGATCATTGTCATGTTGAAAGACCCAGCCACGTTTCATCTTCAATGCCCTTGCTGATGGAAGGAGGTTTGCACTCAAAATCTCACGATACATGGCCCCATTCATTCTTTCATGTACCCGGATCAGTCGTCCTGGCCCCTTTGCAGAGAAACAGCCCCAAAGCATGATGTTTCCACCACCATGCTTTACAGTAGGTATGGTGTTTGATGGATGCAACTCAGTATTCTTTTTCCTCCAAACACGACAAGTTGTGTTTCTACCAAACAGTTCCAGTTTGGTTTCATCAGACCATAGGACATTCTCCCAAAACTCCTCTGGATCATCCAAATGCTCTCTAGCAAACTTCAGACGGGCCCGGACATGTACAGGCTTAAGCAGTGGGACACGTCTGGCACTGCAGGATCTGAGTCCATGGTGGCATAGTGTGTTACTTATGGTAGGCCTTGTTACATTGGTCCCAGCTCTCTGCAGTTCATTCACTAGGTCCCCCCGCGTGGTTCTGGGATTTTTGCTCACCGTTCTTGTGATCATTCTGACCCCACGGGGTGGGATTTTGCGTGGAGCACCAGATCGAGGGAGATTATCAGTGGTCTTGTATGTCTTCCATTTTCTAATTATTGCTCCCACAGTTGATTTCTTCACTCCAAGCTGGTTGGCTATTGCAGATTCAATCTTCCCAGCCTGGTGCAGGGCTACAATTTTGTTTCTGGTGTCCTTTGACAGCTCTTTGGTCTTCACCATAGTGGAGTTTGGAGTCAGACTGTTTGAGGGTGTGCACAGGTGTCTTTTTATACTGATAACAAGTTTAAACAGGTGCCATTACTACAGGTAATGAGTGGAGGAAAGAGGAGACTCTTAAAGAAGAAGTTACAGGTCTGTGAGAGCCAGAAATCTTGATTGCTTGTTTCTGACCAAATACTTATTTTCCACCATAATATGCAAATAAAATGAAAAAAAAACAGACAATGTGATTTTCTGGATTTTTTTTTCTCAGTTTGTCTCCCATAGTTGAGGTCTACCTATGATGTAAATTACAGACGCCTCTCATCTTTTTAAGTGGTGGAACTTGCACTATTGCTGACTGGCTAAATACTTTTTTTCCCCACTGTATGTACCTGTACAAATCACAGGGAGGCAGGATATTCATGAGGTCCATAACCTCCCTGTAAAGTTACTAAGAACACAAAACAATTGACCTGTGTTGGCAGCTCAGTACTGCAAAGAAGTCTATTTTTAATGGCAGCTAGGCTATAAGGAAATAACAAGGACTCTCCACACTTCCTCTCCTTTTTTCCCCTTCATTGGCAGAGAGGACTAATCTCACTACTGACCCTAGTCTGAATTATAACAGGAGGCGACATAACTATGCTGCCACCTACTGGACTACATAATTATCTCTCCTGCAAAATAAATTGATTCTGCTCAAGTTTGCTGTGCCCCAACTCCTTTTCTCTCCATGCTGTCAGGAGCCACCTGAAGTCAGGATATACACCCAACCTCATAGGAGTGGGACCGCTCACCAAATTCAGCATAGTCCTGCTAGATCAGGGACAGTTGGAAGGTATGTGTGTATGGAGGACACTGAAATTATGATTAAGAACCGTGTGGACTGGTGGTATGGGTGATAAGAGGGAAGCATCAGGGGACAATAAAATGAGCAACACCCATTGCTATTCTTTAGGCTGTGTGCACACGTTGCAAATTTAATGCGTTTTGGCAGGTTTTTTTCTGCGCGGATTTGTGGCAAAGCTTCATGCCAGCAAAGTGAATGAGAAACCTGAAGTGTCCTGCACACGTTGAGTATTTTTGACTTGCAGGTTTGGTGCAGATCATAATCTGCAGCATGTCAATTTTCTGTGCATTTTTGCATGCGCTTTTCACCTGTTGAATGCACTGAAAAAATGAAGGCAAAAATGCACCAAACATGCAACGTTTTTAAGGCTGCGTTTTCCTGCTAAGAGATGCAGAAATGGTGCAGAAATTTCTGCAATCAAATACTAAGTGTGCACATGCCCTTGTAATGTGAATATAAAAATGGCTATTTTGAGTCCATATTGAAATATACAGAATGCATTCACAGTTGCACACCATGACAAAGCAGCATTTCTGAATAAGGAAGAGGAACAGCATCCGGTCTGGGTGAAAAATTGTATCAAAAATTTATTCTGCCAGTACAAAATACAACGTTTCGGCCATATTGTGGCCTTTTTCAAGTATAACATAACAGCACATATGGTGGCCTTTTATAGTGTGGCACAGCCAATCACCATTTAGGTAACACCCATCACAAAAAATCCGTACATAAAATACATATAAATACATCCATCAGATACATATATATTCAATAGCACAGTTTATCTAGTCGTTAACAATAATGGTCATAATCATATTAGGAATATTGCAAAAGCATTTCATATGTAAACAACCATCCCCAAATCAGCCCACCAATGATCATGATGCATCAAAGGTATCCATAGAAATAGCGCACCAATCACTTGCAATAATACATATCCATGTATAAACCGCCAATCCCTAATCACATAATGGCGCCAACCCCAAAGGACCAATCATATGAGGACTCACACATCCATGTATCGGCAGAGTTCCCTCTCACCCACATGACAACATCAGCAAGAGCCAGGTTGTATCAGAGGCGCAGTCTAGTGACACGCACCACCAGGTCACGGCGCGCGCGCCGTCCATCCCTGCAGACCCAGTCATGTGACGTCTCTGTCACAGAAGGGATCAGCCACACGAACCGCCCACCGGGGGGGACCGCGCACGCGCAGAGACCCGGAGCACGCAATCACACAACGCACCCCCTCACAAGCTCGCGCATGCGCTGATTAGCGAAAACAAGTGTAATACCACACTTGAATAAATGAGTCCACACAGAGAGGCCAAAATGCTCCCAAACAACAGCATATAAGAGACATTTGGAATCAAGGAACCATATCCATAGTAACTTTAATAATGTTCCATACTTTACGAAATCCCTGATTCACATACGTTGCACATTATATAAGGAGCAAAACTGGGATAATTACAAAAAAACAAAAAAGGAAAAAAAGAAAAAAACAAAAGAAAAAAAGGAAAAGAGGGCACGGGGAATGGCAGGCAAGAAATAACGACAAAAAATCTCAAAGGACAACATCCTCTTCGTAATTCAGGACTGTTCAGTCCCCGTGTCCTCCACTCCATCCAAATGTATCACCTATAAACACCAAAACATAAATAAAAAAACATTTGATTAAAAGACGATAAAAGGCCACATAGACAAATATACACCCACATCACCGGATAATGACACAAAGTGAGGGATTAGGTGACACAAGTATGTAAATTGTAATCCAAGTTCAAACCCCTTGGTTGCAATGTATCGAGAATTGATATCCATCTCAACTCTTTTTTCTTCAACATCTTAACCCTACCACCCCCACGTCTCAATACAGGAACCCCATCTATTACTCTAAATCGTAACTGGTTCACTGAATGTCTACACTCTAAAAAATGCTTTGGAATCGGCAACTCCACGAGTTTAGTCCTGATTGTACTCTTATGCTTACTAATACGAGCCCTAATCTCCATGGTGGTCTCTCCTATATACATAAGCCCACTTGGGCACAAAATCAAGTAAATCACAAAACTTGACGAACACGTACACCTTTCTTTAATAGAAAATTTTTTTCCAGTTCGAGGGTGATTGAAACTATCGCCCTTTAACATATTGCCACAACAGGCACATCCCAAACATGGGAAATTGCCCATCTTAGGAGGACATATTGTCCTTTGTATGTTGACTTTTGATGAACCAATATCTGACCTTACCAATCTATCTTTAAGGTTGTATCCACGTCTATATGAAAGCAAAGGCCTGTCCACAAATTCTGATATCTGTGGCAGACCCTTCTGTAAGAGGCTCCAATGTTTGTTCAGGATACCTCCAATCCTGCCACTAACTGGGCAATATGTTGAGACAAAAGGAACACGTCTCATAGGCCCTTTAGTTCGCTTACGGCTAGAATCCTCCACCGATATATTTTGAGCCTTAACTCTATAAGAATTAACTCGATCCATCGGGTAGCCCCTATTAACAAATTTTGTACACATCTGGTCCAATATTAAATCCAACTTATCATCCTCTTTGACAATCCTCCGTACACGTAACATCTGACTCCATGGAAGCGACTCCACTATCCGTCTTGGGTGATTACTATCATACACCGAAAGACTATTCCTATCTGTCTCTTTTACAAAAAGATCAGTATACAGAGACTCATCTTTCTTATAGACCAGCGTGTCCAAAAATTGGACCTGATCTTAAGAGTGGGTCAATGTAAACTTCAGCTCAGAGAATACATTGTTCAATTCATTTTGAAAATCAAGAAGATCCTCCAGACTTCCATCCCAGATACAGAAGATATCGTCGAGTAGCACCACCAGGCCCGGACATGGCACCAGTAGATGGAATTGTACACATACCGGTCCTCGAATACCGCCATATAGATGTTAGCATAAGTTGGGGCCACATTGGACCCCATGGCGGTACCCCGCAACTGTAGGTAATAATCATCCCTAAAGAGAAAAAAATTTCTCCTGAGGATGAAACCTAACAGTGCTAGGACCAGTTGTGCACACTCTGGCGCCATGGCCGAGCCTGTCAGCACCACATCGACGGCCTCCAAACCCCTATCATGCTCAATGGACGTATATAGAGAAACCACATCAAAGGATGCAAGCACCATATGAGAAGTAACTTTAACGTCACTAATTTTCTGCAAAAAATCATTCGTGTCTATAATATAAGACCGTGCTGAGGTAGCAAAATGTCGCAATACTTTGTCAAGAAAAATCGAAACCTTACTACATAATGACCCCCTCCCAGATACTATGGGACGCCCAGGTGGATTCTCCAAACTTTTATGTATTTTCGGTAACGTATATAGTATTGGTGTCTGGGGAGCATCCACCACCAAATATTCAGATAGCTTCTGATCAATGAGTCCATTGAGCAAGGACTCATCCACCAAGAGCCGCAATTCACTCAAGAAACGGGGGGTGGGGTCACTAGTCAATATAACATACACTGCAGTATCAGAAAGTTGGCCAAGAATCTCCATCTTATATTTGTCTGTATCCATAACAACTACCGCACCACCTTTATCTGCAGCTTTTATCGTAATAGCTGTATTTTTTGAAAGATTATCCAATGCCTGTTTTTCAGAGTATGTAAGATTCCCCCTATATTGACCCCAAAACTCTCCCTTCAATTGTGCAATATCTCTCTCGACCAACTGAATATATGATTCAACAAAGTTATTCCTAACAGGTGGTTGAAAATTACTCTTACTGTATAATCCAAAACCCTGGAGCGTAAAACCAATAGATTTATCATCATCACTAATTGCACATGATTTTTCTTCCTTATCAGAGAAAAAGGATGCCAATCGAAGCCTCCTAAAAAAAGAGAACAAGTCACACTCGATTTCAAACCAATCAGGAGAATTCGTGGGACAAAACGACAGTCCCTTAGACAATACCCCATAGTCCACTTCAAATAACACACACAACAAGATATTTACCACCAAGTCTCTCTGTGTTACTGGGTTCTCTTTTTCACCTCCATATTCCTCGTTCGCATCGGTGCTTTGCGTGACATTCCTCTATCTCCTGTGCTTTCTACCTCCTCGACGGGTCCTCCTTTTCTTGTTATATTGTCCATCTTGTCTTTTCCTAAAAAAAAAGAAGATGAAGATGCTGCACCCACATTAGAGTCATCCGTTGAATCAGATTCAGCAGTAGTGAACCCAAATCTATGATCCTTAACTGGTGGTCTCCTCCTTCTACGCATTGGCAAAGGCCGATCTCTCCTAGGGTATGGAGTATTTTGCTGACCCATTTGCCATGAGAAAATACAGCCAGATCTGTAATCATCAGCATCACGAAACCATTTCGGACGTTTCGTTTTCTCTATATCACCTCGGTATTTCACCAACTTATCCTCCAACTGAGATTTGAATAAGTCCACCTCCTGTGTTGTCAATTCAGCTGTCAATTGCAGCTCCAGGTCGACAATGTTTCTCTTCACAGACTCCACCTCTATATGGAGAAACTCAACATTCAGAAGCATTAAATCAAATGCAAACGTGTTTGTAATAGACTCAAACCTACTGCAAAATTGTGAATTATCTGCAATCAATGTAGGACGTAAATGCGGTCTTAAACCATGTGGAATCCTACGGACTTTATAATATTCACATAATGTGGTAGCATGCAATTCATATGATATGCATTTCCTTCTTTCTGTTTCATATTTCTTTTTAAGCATATCAGCAGTAGGTTTGTTTAAGAAGGACATATCTGTCCGGGCTCCAGACAAAATTCTTTTCGCATCATCCTCTGTGTAGGAAAAAATCATGGTAGTATCCAGTTCACCCACCTCTGGAATAGCAGTTTCCATATTCAATCCGGTGCAAGCCCGTCAGAGTCCAAACGATAAACAACAAAGAGCAGCTGACAGCACAACGGAGGAGTAGATGCAGGTTCAAAGGTTCATGGACCCAAATGAACAACAGTCCAAATAAGGAAGAGGAACAGCATCCGGTCTGGGTGAAAAATTGTATCAAAAATTTATTCTGCCAGTACAAAATACAACGTTTTGGCCATATTGTGGCCTTTTTCAAGTATAACATAACAGCACATATGGTGGCCTTTTATAGTGTGGCACAGCCAATCACCATTTAGGTAACACCCATCACAAAAATTCCGTACATAAAATACATATAAATACATCCATCAGATACATATATATTCAATAGCATATATATTCGGGCGGCACGGTGGCTCAGTGGTTAGCGCTGCAGCCTTGCAGCGCTGGGGTCCTGGGTTCGAATCCCACCAAGGACAACATCTGCAAGGAGTTTGTATGTTCTCCCCATGTTTGCGTGGGTTTCCTCCGGGCACTCCGGTTTCCTCCCACATTCCAAAGACATACTGATAGGGAATTTAGATTGTGAGCCCCATCGGGGACAGTGACGATGATGTGTGCAAACTGTAAAGCGCTGCGGAATTTGTTAGCGCTATATAAAAATAAAGATTATTATTATTATTATTTAATAGCACAGTTTATCTAGTCATTAACAATAATGGTCATAATCATATTAGGAATATTGAAAAAGCATTTCATATATAAACAACCATCCCCAAATCAGCCCACCAATGATCATGATGCATCAAAGGTATCCATAGAAATAGTGCACCAATCACTTGCAATAATACATATCCATGTATAAACCGCCAATCCCTAATCACATAATAATGGCGCCAACCCCAAAGGACCAATCATATGAGGACTCACACATCCATGTATTGGCAGAGTTCCCTCTCACCCACATGACAACATCAGCAAGAGCCAGGTTGCATCAGAGGCGCAGTCTAGTGACGCGCACCACCAGGTCACGGCGCGCGCGCCGTCCATCCCCACAGACCCGGTCATGTGACGTCTCCGTCGCAGAGCACCGAGCATGCGCAGTGCCATGCAAGGGATCAGCCACACGAACCTCCCACCGGGGGGGGACCACGCACGCGCAGAGACCCGGAGCACGCAATCGCACAACGCACCCCCTCACAAGCTCGCGCATGCGCTGATTAGCGAAAACAAGTGTAATACCACACTTGAATAAATGAGTCCACACAGATAGGCCAAAATGCTCCCAAACAACACAGCATATAAGAGACATTTGGAATCAAGGAACCATATCCATAGTAATTTTAATAATGTTCCATACTGGAAAAAAAATTTCTATTAAAGAAAGGTATACGTGTTCGTCAAGTTTTGTGATTTACTTGATTTTGTGCCCATGTGGGCTTATGTATATAGGAGAGACCACCATGGAGATTAGGGCTCGTATTAGAAGCATAAGAGTACAATCAGGACTAAACTCGTGGAGTTGCCGATTCCGAAGCATTTTTTAGAGTGTAGACATTCAGTGAACCAGTTACGATTTAGAGTAATAGATGGGGTTCCTGTATTGAGACGTGGGGGTGATAGGGTTAAGATGTTGAAGAAAAAAGAGTTGAGATGGATATCGATTCTCGAAACATTGCAACCAAGGGGTTTGAACTTGGATTACAATTTACATACTTGTGTCACCTAATCCCTCACTTTGTGTCATTATCCTTTGATGTGGGTGTATATTTGTCTATGTGGCCTTTTATCGTCTTTTAATCAAATGTTTTTTTATTTATGTTTTGGTGTTTATAGGTGATACATTTGGATGGAGTGGAGGACACGGGGACTGAACAGTCCTGAATTACGAAGAGGATGTTGTCCTTTGAGATTTTTTGTCGTTATTTCTTGCCTGCCATTCCCCGTGCCCTCTTTTCCTTTTTTTCTTTTGTTTTTTTTCTTTTTTTCCTTTTTTCTTTTTTTGTAATTATCCCAGTTTTGCTCCTTATATAATGTGCAACGCATGTGAATCAGGGATTTCGTAAAGTATGGAACATTATTAAAGTTACTATGGATATGGTTCCTTGATTCCAAATGTCTCTTATATGCTGTGTTGTTTGGGAGCATTTTGGCCTATCTGTGTGGACTCATTTATTCAAGTGTGGTATTACACTTGTTTTCGCTAATCAGCGCATGCGCAAGCTTGTGATGGGGTGCGTTGTGTGATCGCGTGCTCCGGGTCTCTGCGCATGCGCGGTCCCCCCCGGTGGGCGGTTCGTGTGGCTGATCCCTTGCATGGCACCGCGCATGTGCGGTGCTCTGTGACAGACGTCACCCCCAGTGCAATTAACTGGGACGATATCCTGAGACATAAAAATACACAAAGAAAATGGGAGACGTTTATTAGCATCCTGAATAGGACCTGTGCACAATATATACCGTATGGGAATAAACATGCGAGAAATAGGAGGAAACCACTATGGCTAAATAGAGCTGTAAGGGGCGCAATAAGAGATAAAAATAAAGCATTTAGAGAATTAAAGCAAGTAGGTAGTGATGAGGCATTAAATAAATACAGAAGATTAAATAAATTCTGTAAAAAGCAAATCAAGACAGCAAAGATTGAGACAGAGAGACTCATTGCCAGAGAAAGTAAAAATAATCCCAAAATATTCTTTAACTACATAAATAGTAAGAAGCTAAAAAATGATAGTGTTGGTCCCCTTAAAAATAGTCTGGGTGAAATGGTGGATGAGGATGAGGAAAAAGCCAATATGCTAAATAACTTTTTTTCAACAGTATTTACACAAGAAAATCCCATGACGGATAACATGATCAGGGATAAAAATTCTCCATTAAATGTCACCTGCTTAACCCAGCAGGAAGTACGGCGGCGTCTACAAATCACTAAAATTGACAAATCCCCGGGCCCGGATGGGATACACCCCCGAGTACTGCAGGAATTAAGCACAGTCATAGATAGACCACTATTTTTAATCTTTAAAGATTCCATAATAACAGGGTCTGTACCACAGGACTGGCGTATAGCAAATGTGGTGCCAATATTCAAAAAGGGGACAAAAACTGAACTTGGAAATTATAGGCCAGTAAGTTTAACCTCAACTGTGGGTAAAATCCTGGAGGGTTTTCTAAGAGATACTATACTGGAGTATCTGGAGAAGAATAACCTTATGACCCAATATCAACATGGGTTTACAAGAGACCGTTCCTGTCAGACTAATCTGATAAGCTTTTATGAAGAGGTAAGTTCCGGACTGGACCAAGGGAATGCAGTGGACGTGGTGTACATGGACTTTTCAAAAGCTTTTGATACGGTGCCACACAAAGGGTTGATACATAAAATGAGAACAATGGGGATAGGGGAAAATATGTGTAGGTGGGTTAAGAGCTGGCTCAGGGATAGGAAACAAAGGGTGGTTATTAATGGAGCACACTCGGACTGGGTCACGGTTAGCAGTGGGGTACCACAGGGGTCAGTTTTGGGCCCGCTTCTTTTTAACATATTTATTAATGACCTTGTAGGAGGCATAGAGAGTAGAATTTCAATATTTGCAGATGACACTAAACTCTGCAGGGTAATTAATACAGAGGAGGACAATTTTATATTACAGGAGGATTTATGTAAACTAGAAGCTTGGGCTGATAAATGGCAAATGAGCTTTAATGGGGATAAGTGTAAGGTCATGCACTTGGGTAGAACGAACAAGTTGTATAATTATGTGCTTAATTGTAAAACACTGGGCAAAACAGTCACTGAAAAAGACCTGGGTGTATGGGTGGACGACAAACTCACATTTAGTGGCCAGAGTCAAGCAGCTGCTGCAAAGGCAAATAAAATAATGGGATGCATTAAAAGAGGCATAGATGCTCATGAGGAGAACATAATTTTACCTCTATATAAGTCACTAGTGCGACCACACTTAGAATACTGTGTACAGTTCTGGTCTCCGGTGTATAAGAAAGACATAGCTGAACTGGAGCGGGTTCAGAGAAGAGCGACCAAGGTTATTAGGGAACTAGGGGGTCTGCAATACCAAGACAGGTTATTACACTTGGGGTTATTTAGTTTGGAGAATCGAAGGCTTAGGGGTGATCTTATTACAATGTATAAATATATGTGGGGACAATACAAAGACCTTTCTAATGAATTTTTTACTCTTAGACCTGTGACGGGGACAAGGGGGCATCCTCTACATCTGGAGGAAAGAAGGTTTAAGCATACTCACAGACGCGGATTCTTTACTGTAAGAGCAGTGAGACTATGGAACTCTCTGCCATATGATGTTGTAATGAGTGATTCCCTACTAAAATTTAAGGAGGGACTGGATGCCTTTCTTGAAAAGTATAATATTACAGGGTATATACACTAGTCTCCTTAATATTGCGTTGATCCAGGGAGCTAGTCTGATTGCCGTATGTGGAGTCGGGAAGGAATTTTTTTCCCCAATGTGAAGCTTACTGTTGCCACATGGGTTTTTTTTGCCTTCCTCTGGATCAACATGTTAGGGCAAGTTAGGATAGGATATGGGTTGAACTAGATGGACTTAAAGTCTCCCTTCAACCTTAATAACTATGTTATGTTACTATGTTATGTTACATGACCGGGTCTGTGGGGATGGACGGCGCGCGCGCCGTGACCTGGTGGTGCGCGTCACTAGACTGCGCCTCTGATACAACCTGGCTCTTGCTGATGTTGTCATGTGGGTGAGAGGGAACTCTGCCGATACATGGATGTGTGAGTCCTCATATGATTGGTCCTTTGGGGTTGGCGCCATTATTATGTGATTAGGGATTGGCGGTTTATACATGGATATGTATTATTGCAAGTGATTGGTGCGCTATTTCTATGGATACCTTTGATGCATCATGATCATTGGTGGGCTGATTTGGGGATGGTTGTTTATATATGAAATGCTTTTGCAATATTCCTAATATGATTATGACCATTATTGTTAACGACTAGATAAACTGTGTTATTGAATATATACAGTATGTATCTGATGGATGTATTTATATGTATTTTATGTACGGATTTTTTGTGATGGGTGTTACCTAAATGGTGATTGGCTGTGCCACACTATAAAAGGCCACCATATGTGCTGTTATGTTATACTTGAAAAAGGCCACAATATGGTCGAAACGTTGTATTTTGTACTGGCAGAATAAATTTTTGATACAATTTTTCACACAGACCGGATGCTGTTCCTCTTCCTTATTTGGACCATTGTTCATTTGGGTCCATGAACCTTTGAACCTGCATCTACTCCTCCGTTGTGCTGTCAGCTGCTCTTTGTTGTTTAAAGCAGCATTTCTGGTCATACATTTACAGACAGACAGACAATACTCACAGTGACACAATCTTGAGAACTGTTTATTATCTGAAGCCCTTTCACCTCACAAAGAGTTTTGAGTTTCTATATGGTTGTTGTTGGTTATTGTAAAACATGAAGGCTTATTTAACCTCTGTCTGTGGTGCCTTTATCTAATCCATGTGGGATTTTCTCATCGTTTGATGTTCGCCTGGTATTTCTGTTCATCCTGTCTTGAAAGCTGGCCGCTGGAAGGGCAGGGTGAAACCAGAGTTACACATAGTGCAATTCACTATATAAGACCAGAGAAACATGACTAAGACAGAAGCAAAAACTGGGGTACCTGTACGTGTATAATGTTGAGATAATGTCACGGGGGCTTAGTTCAACTAAGGCTGTAATTCCCGGGGCCCCTGTGATGTCCCTATAACTAGGGAAAACCCTGTCTGACCCTCAACCCAGGGTTTTTGCTGAAGGTGCAAATGCCTGAGCCTCCGACCTTTCCTTATCTCCTCCTCAGCCCTGCACTTAACCCTCCACCCTCCACCCAGTGAGGAGACACACCACAAAAGCTCCCACACAAACAAAGACAGACAGAACTTAAACTGCACTGCGCCGCACACACACAGGAATATACAGTAATGTGAAAAGGGCACAACTAAACACAAATATGGGAAGGAGAAAGGATAACGACGGATCATACGACACCAGATACGAATCTCTCTCTCTGCAACACCTCCACTCCAGACCGGAACCACTTGGTATGAAAACACAAGCTATAATCGGCAACGCCCATATGCCAGTATGACTATTTAAAGACCGTGGGCGTGACTAACCTTCCAACCTAGTCTCCAGCAGGATTAACCCCCGAGAGCCTGAAGATCAAGCCGGCGCCACTGAGGCTATAGTGGCTGGAGGTGGAACTACCTCTGCCTGCCGGACGCTGTGGTGTGAACAGCGTCCGACATGACAGTACCCCGTCTTCTACGAGGGACCCCAGGGCCCTCAAGACTCATAGGACCCGGCTTGTCCGGATGACGATGGTGAAAAGAACTGACCAGCCGATCCGCATGTATGTCTGAGGCTGGAACCCAAGACCTCACCTCCGGACCATACCCCCGCCAGTGCACCAAATACTGAAGAGTACGGCGTACTACTCGAGAGTCCACTACCTTGGCGACCTCGAACTCTAAATCGCCATCCACCATGACTGGCGGTGGCATCGGCATCATGTCCACTAAGCCTACCACCTTTTTCAATAAAGCACTGTGAAAAACGTTATGTATTTTGTACACCGCAGGAAGTTCCAACCGATAAGCCACTGGGTTAATGATGGCAGAAATCCTAAAAGGCCCAATAAACCTTGGACCCAGTTTTAAAGATGGGATTTTGAGTTTTATGTTCTTCGTAGCTAACCACACCCATTCACCCACACACAGGTCCGGACCTGGCACGCGTCTACTGTCAGCCACCCGTTTGTACCTGGCACTCATGCTCAACAAACGCTGTTTCACCCGCCTCCAGACTGATGACAATTGGGCTCCTAGCTGATCCTCCTCCGGGACACCCCCGGAGTCACCCTGACGTAAGGTACAAAACTGAGGATGTTGACTGTACACACAAAAGAATGGAGACTCTCCTGATGACTCTTGGCGGTGATTATTTAACGCGAATTCGGCCAGAGGAAGGAAAGTAGACCACGCCTCCTGGTTGTCGGACACAAAGCATCATAAATACTGTTCTAGATTTTGGTTCATGCGCTCAGTTTGTCCATTAGACTGTGGATGAAACGCCGATGAATGTGACAACTTGATCCCCAACCTTGAGCAAAAAGCTTTCCAAAACCTCGCCACAAATTGCGTACCCCTATCAGATACTATGTCAGACGGTACTCCGTGGAGTCTGACCACCTCCTTCACAAATACCTGAGCCAACGTCTTAGCATTGGGCAAAGAAGACAACGCCACAAAATGCACCATCTTTGAAAAACGGTCAACCACCACCAGGATGACCGTGTTCCCTGCCGAGGCTGGCAAGTCAGTGATAAAATCCATAGAGATTTCTGTCCATGGCCTATTGGGTACCCCCAGAGGCTGTAGCGTGCCTGCAGGACGGGTTCGGGGTGACTTAGCCCTAGCGCACGTGATGCAAGCTGCCACGTACGAGACCACGTCCTGCCGGATTTTGGGCCACCAGAAACGACGCGATACCAGCTCTAAGGTGCCCTTCACCCCTGGGTGACCAGCCAGTACCGAATCGTGGTGTTCCTTCAACACCTTAAGCCGAAGATGCAGGGGTACAAATGATTTGTTGGCGGGAAGACCTGGTGGTACCTCCTCTTGGGCCTCGGCAATCTCCGCCTCTACCTCAGTCGTGAGAGCCGAGACCACTACCCCTTTCTGGAGGATGGGTACCGGCTCTTCCCGAGGTTCTCCCCCCGGAAAACACCTAGACAAAGCATCCGCCTTGGTGTTTTTAGCCCCGGGACGGTACGTCACAAGAAAATTGAAACGAGTAAAAAACAATGCCCAGCGAGCCTGCCTAGGAGACAGACGCTTGGCCGACTCCAGGTAGAGCAGATTCTTATGGTCGGTGATAACTGTGACCTGGTGAGCCGCCCCCTCCAAGAAGTGTCGCCATTCCTCAAAAGCCAGTTTGATGGCCAACAACTCCCTGTTGCCGATATCATAATTCTGTTCGGCCGGCGACAGCTTCTTGGAGAAGTAGGCGCATGGATGCATCTCGCTCAAGGACGAGCCTTGAGACAGTACTGCCCCCACTCCACCTCCGACGCATCAACCTCTACCACAAAAGGTTTAGACACGTCTGGTTGCACCAGAATGGGGGCTGAAGCAAAACTATTCTTCAGACGCTCAAATGCACGTATAGCCACCTCAGGCCAGTTCGCCAGATCGGCACCCTTTTTTGTCATGTCCGTGAGCAGTTTGGCGACAGTCGAAAAGTGTTTTATAAATTTCCTATAATAATTCGCAAACCCAAGGAACCGCTGGAGTGCTTTCAGACTCTCCGGCCTCTCCCATTGCAGCACCGCTTGCACCTTAGCGGTGTCCATTTTAAAACCGGCTGCGGACATAATATATCCCAAAAAGGGCAACTCCTGGACAAAAAATAAACATTTTTCCAGCTTAGCATAGAGCTGGTTCTCCCGGAGCAACTGTAACACCTGCCTAACATGCTCCAAATGAGTGTCCCGATCGCTAGAATAAATGAGGATATCATCCAGGTATACAATCACAAATCTCCCCAGGACATGAGCAAATACATCATTAATAAAATGTTGGAAAACGGCAGGCGCGGTGGTCAACCCAAACGGCATAACCAGACTCTCAAAATGACCCTCAGGAGTGTTAAACGCCGTCTTCCACTCATCCCCCTGACGGACCCTTATGAGGTTATACGGCCCCCTGAGGTCCAGCTTGGAAAACCATTTCGCCCCCGCTACCTGGTTGAACAAATCCGGGATCAACGGCATTGGGTAGGGATCACGGATAGTAATCTGGTTTAACTCTCGGAAATCCAGACACGGGCGTAACCCCCCATCTTTCTTCTTAATGAAGAAAAACCCCGCGGCTACAGGCGAGGACGAAGGCCGGATGTGCCCTTTGCTCAGACTCTCCGCGATGTAGTCTTTCAGAGCTTGTCTCTCAGGACCAGAAATATTAAACATCCTGGCCTTAGGTAACTTGGCCCCGGGTTTTAACCTAATCGCACAGTCATAGGCTCTATGTGGAGGCAATTCTGAGCAACCCTTCTCAGAGAAAACATCAGCGAAATCCTGCAAAGCCTCCGGCAGGCTGGGCGTCACGGCGGACACACATGTGGCCAAGCAATTGTCTTGGCAGAAACCACTCCATTGTACTATGTCCTGAGTTTTCCAATCTATTACCGGGTTGTGACTGGACAGCCATGGAAAACCCAGGACCATTTGAGCTGGGAGATTACGGAGGACCCTACATGTAACCGACTCAGAATGTAGGACCCCAATGTGAAGTTTCACCTCTGCCACAAACTCAGTAATCTCCCCTTGAGGGAGGGGAACAGCATTAATGGTCACCACCTGTATGGGGTGAGGAAGTTTTCCGATCTTAAACCCGGCGGTGTGTGCAAACTCCTCATCTATGAGATTGGTGGCGGAACCGCTATCCACAAATACTGATATAGGTAGCTCTCTGCCAGCGATAATAACCTTGGCAGGGAGCATACATTGAGATACCATCATGGAGGATATGCATACGCTCAGTTGGGTCTCCTCCATACCCTCTGAGCTTAACAGTTTTCCGCCGGTGTGACCCTCTTAGGTAGTACCGGGCAAACGTTAACATAATGACCTCCTTTACCACAGTAGAAACATGCTCCGGGCTTCGGGAATCCCGGAGCGCGAGGCTGAACCTGTGCCACGCCAGCAATCTGCATAGGTTCAGGGGACTCATCTACTTCAACCACACCTGCACCTCTGCTTTCCCCCAGAGGTAGCGTCTCCTGTGCCCCCTGACGAAAACGGCGATCAATACGTATCACCAAACTCATGGCAGACTCCAATGATGCCGGAGTCTCATACATCAGGAGGGCTTGTTTCACCCTCCCTGATACCCCATGAATAAACTGGCTCCACAGTGCTGGGTCATTCCACTGTGTGTCTACAGCCCAGCGGCAAAATTCCAAACAATAGTCCTCTGCCAAGCGCTCCCCCTGGCGGAGGGCGCGGATTTTAGATTCCGCTAGAGCCAGTCGGTCAGGGTCATTGTAAATGAGCCCGAGGGCAGAAAAAACATTATCGACCGAATGAAATGTAGCAGAGTCAGCTGGCAAGGAAAATGCCCATGCTTGGGGGTCACCACTCAGTAATGACAACACCAGCCCTACTCGCTGGGCATCATTACCTGAGGATATTGGCCGCATGCGGAAGTATAATTTGCAGGCCTCCCGAAATACGACAAATTTGCTGCGATCGCCTGAAAATCGTTCTGGCAGCGGAAACTTCGGCTCTGCACCGATACCTGCAGATGCCGTTTGCACCTTTGCTACTACCAGGCCCTGCTGCTGAACTGCCCCTTTCAACTCGGAGACCTGTAAGGACAGCGCCGCCAACTGGCGGGTTATGGAATCTAATGGATCCATGGACTCCTGAAAAAATGTGGGCCGATTATAATGTCACGGGGGCTTAGTTCAACTAAGGCTGTAATTCCCGGGGCCCCTGTGATGTCCCTATAACTAGGGAAAACCCTGTCTGACCCTCAACCCAGGGTTTTTGCTGAAGGTGCAAATGCCTGAGCCTCCGACCTTTCCTTATCTCCTGCTCAGTCCTGCACTTAACCCTCCACCCTCCACCCAGTGAGGAGACACACCACCAAAGCTCCCACACAAACAAAGACAGACAGGGAGAAATTAAACTGCACTGCGCCGCACACACACAGGAATATACAGTAATGTGAACAGGGCACAACTAAACACAAATATGGGAAGGAGAAAGGATAACGACGGATCATACGACACCAGATACGAATCTCTCTCTCTGCAACACCTCCACTCCAGACCGGAACCACTTGGTATGAAAACACAAGCTATAATCGGCGACGCCCATATGCCAGTATGACTATTTAAAGACCGTGGGCGTGACTAACCTTCCAACCTGGTGTCCAGCAGGATTAACCCCCAAGAGCCTGAAGATCAAGCCGGCGCCACTGAGGCTATAGTGGCTGGAGGTGGAACTACCTCTGCCTGCCGGACGCTGTGGTGTGAACAGCGTCCGACATGACAGATACTTGCACAATTGGGGACACCCGTGCAGTGTTGTGAATTTCCCAGGGGTTCTCTGTCTTGGTGTTGCTTCTGATTCCAGATGGATGATGTTATAAAAGCCTCTTGGTCATGTATGATGTGAGTATATGTACTTAATCATTAAATGTATTTTATCTTTATATGTACTTAACCTTTTTATGTTAATATTTACAAAAGTGTATGTAATCATATTATTCAATCATACTATTACTTTAATTTTGTACTTTAAAATAAAATTGCATTATATCGCAAGTAGTAGCCTTCTTTAAAGCCGTATCTGTGGATGTCAGGCCCTCAGACCATCCTCATGGAGTCAGTTTCTAACCATTTGTGCCGACATATGCACATTTGTGGCCTGCTGGAGGTCATTTTGCAGGGCTCTGGCAGTGCTCCTCCTGTTCCTTCTTGACCAAAAGGTGGAGGAAGCAGTCCTGCTGCTGGGTTATTGCCCTCCTACGGCCCCCTCGACATCTCCTGGTGTACTGGCCTGTCTCCTGGTAGTGCCTCCAGCCTCTGAACACTACGCTGACAGACACAGCAAACTTTGCCACAGCTCGCATTGACGTGTCATCCAGGATGAGCTGCTCTACCTGAGCCACTTTTGTGGGTTGTAGAGTCTGTCTCATGTTACCACGAGTGTAAAAGCACAACCAACATTCAAAAGTGACCAAAACATCAGCCAGAAAGCATTGATACTGAGATGTGGTCTGTGGTCCCCATCTGCAGAACCACTCCTTTATTGAGGGTGTCTTGATAATTGCCAATAATTTCCATCTGTTGTCTATTCCATTTGCACAACAGCCTGTGAAATTGATTGCCAATCAATGTTGCTTCCTAAGTGGACAGTTTGATTTCACAGAAGGTTGATTTACTTGGAGTTATAGTCTGTTGTTTAAGTGTTCCCTTTATTTTTTTGAAAAAAGTGTGTGTATATATATATATATATATATATATATATATATATACATATGTTGAAAAAAGAGAGGGGACAGCACCTCCAAAAATCATACAATGATGTAATGCCACTAGGCAAAATTACATAACTTTTTTTTGGTGCATAGCATGTTCTTTCTCCTTTCCTGGACCAGCACTCCTCCCATTTGGCACAGGTGATTTTAATTAGAAGGAGACTGCAAAGTAAGGGGTCTAGCCCATTTCTGCTCTCACTGAAGAGCTGGAGGAAGGTGAGTTTCAGTGCTCCTTCCATTTGGTGTGAGTGCTGTGTGGCAGCCATTGTTGCTCTGGTCTTGCAGCATGAGCGCTGTGGGGCACCAGGCCATCTGCCCTGCCGGTGCATTGCTGCTGTGGCTGTGGTTGACGCGCGGCTCCGCACTGTTAGGGCAGTAGAACCCACTAGGTTTGCCGTGACTTGGTAGTGGGCTTCATACACTCTGATCAGAATGTTAAACTAAGAACCTCATGCTCAGTTATGTAAATTTTTGCCTAGCAGCATTAGATCATTGTATGATTTTTTGAGGTGCGGCTCATGCTTTTGTTTGGTGCATATATATATGTATATATATATATATACAGTATATATATATGTGTACAAAGATATTAAGCAAAGGTTAGAGTCTAAATAAATATAGTATGAGGTAATCTAATCCAAGGTATATGTAATAAAGGAAAGAGAAAATAGATATAAATGTAAATACAAAACACTGTTCCCATTTAAATGAAGTCCTCTGCTGGCACCATCCCATTATTTATTGGCTTGTTGTCTTCTATTTCTCCTTGTTAATAATTTGGTTAATAGAATATACTGAATGGACTGCTATTAGTCATTTATTCTCTGTCAGTACAGTGACAATAACAACAAGACAGACTAAGCAGTACTTAACACCTTCAGACCTTATCTGTCTCAGGTTGTATTAGTTTTGAGCTATAGAACCATTCCTCAATTTTTACTGCCATATTAAAACAATTAATTAATTTGCATGAACAACCGTTTAAATTATTGAAAATTATTCTAAAAATAAGATTTAACCCCTTCCCGACCTGTAACACAGCGTATGCGTCACGAAAGTCGGTACCAATCCGACCTGTGACGCATACGCTGCATCATGAATTGATCGGGTTCCTGCGGGTCGGGTGACCAGGGTCAATGAAAGGTTACCCGACCCACAAGTACGTGGGCACCTACAGTAATGCCCGCGATTGATGCTTTCACCGATCGCGGGCATTTAACCCCTCTCATGCCACTGTCAGTAGTGACAGCGGCACAGAGAGGCATCGCAGCAATGAGGAGGTTCCCTGCCGCGCCCACCAGAACAACGTGATGCGATCGCATTGTTCCGGTGGTCTCTATGGTGACCCCCAGCTCCAAAATGGCCACGGGGTCCTTCAGGGTCCTAAATGAGGTTGCTTCTCTGCAGGCACCGGCAAGCCTTCCTCACTGCCTGTCAGATCGCTGATCTGACAGAGTGCTATGCATCTTGATACCGTCCAGGTTGAAAACTATTAATCCCCCAGACATGGATTACGGCGTGAGACAGAAAGACAGACAGGTATGGGGTACATTTTTGTTTTTTAATTTAGTTTAATTACAGAAAAATGAGAGCTTCGGTGGAATTAGGCATTAGATGAGTATAACTGTGTTTGTTACTTTTAAATAAAATGGAAAACTGTGTAAAGTCTTATTTCTAATAAAGGACTTTTTTCTGGCTGTGTCTTTATTTACCATATAACTATAGGATTATTAATGGATAGGTGTCTTACAGACACCTCTCCATTACTAATCCGTGGCCTTGATGTCACCTGACAAAACAAAGGTGACATCAACCCTGCAAATATGAAACCCACTTGCCACCGCTGCAGGGCAAGTGGGAAGAGGCGGCAAAGCACCAGAATTGGCACACTAATAGATGTGCCTTTTCTGGGCAGCTGCGTTTTTTAATTATTTATTTAAATAGATAAAAATATGGCGTGGGGACCCCTCTATTCTTGATAGCCAGCCTTGCTGAAGCTGACAGCTGAGGGTTTCAGCCCCCAGCTGTGAGTTTTGCCTGGCTAGTTATCTAAAATACAGGGTAACCAACTCAGGTTTTTTTTTAATTATTTATTTACAGTGCAGAAGCGTCTGAGGAATACTCCCATCCTCTACTCCTGCTCTCACTGTCACTGTGGCCACCGCAGCTCTCTGACCGGCGGGGATGATTTCACCGCTGATCAGAAGCGCTATGCCAGCTTTTGGGCTGTGTATGTTCGGCTATATTCGGCGATTTAATCGATGATTAAATCGGCGAATATTGCAAATTCGGCCATCGTGAGCAGAACTGAACATTGAAATATTCGCTCATCTCTAGTCACCAGTTCTCAGTGGAGCACAATTTGTATGTCTGTCCGTTTCCATCTTCAAAGTCACTGGGCAAGTCTCTCTCTCCTGTTGAGTGTAAGCTCTTGTGTTTCACGGGTTTCTCTCTTTTTTATTTCTCTAGTAGAGTGTAAGCCCTTATGGTCAGCAATGTCCTTTCTTTCTCACTCTCTCTTGTAAAGTGTAAGCTATTATGGTCAGTTGGTTTCTCTTTCTCCTTTCCCCCACATGTATTTTCTGACCAATTCCAAACTTTCCAGTATTTAAATTAGTGCACATTTATTTGCCATAAAATTTCTTGGGAAAAAATTCAGGTAAGTCAGCAAATTTGAATTTCAAAAGATCAGCTTATATCTAGTGTTATGGAAAATTGAAAGCATTAAAGAACCACAGCAACTCAGGAATGCAGTGGAAGGCCACTTAAGGTTACAGAACGGGGTCATCGGCTCCTGAAGCACATAGTGCTTGAAAGTCTCTGCTGATTCAATAACTCCAGTATTCCAAACCTCCTCTGGAAATAACATCAGCATAAAACCTATACAACAGAAGCTTCATGACATATGTTTTCATGGCCTAGCAGCTGAATGCAAGTCTTACATCACTAAATACTACACCAAGTATTGGATAGACTATAAGGAATGCCACCACTAGACTTTAGAGCAAAGAAAACGTTCTGTGCAGTGTCGACAGTCTGATGAATTAGTCTGGGGTTGGCAAATAACAAGAAAACGTTACGTGCCTGACTAAATTGTACCAACTGTAACATTTTGTGGATGAAGAAAATGCTATGGAATTGTTATAAGTTGTCTGCCGACACTCGAGAGCGGAGCGTGCGGCTGCATGTATTTCTATGCAGCTGCACGCTCCGCTCTCGAGTTCCGGCGGCATTGCCGGGTATTAAGATGCGATACTCGTCCGAGTTTCTCGCATGTAAAAACTCATAAAATAAGCCACCCATTGTATTCAATGGCATTCCACACATGCTGTGCTAATGCTGTGTATTTTTCCAGAGAAAAATCGCATCGCAGAAAAATATGCAGCATGCTCATTCTTTGTGCGGAATTGCGGGAATTCCGCACACATAGGAATCCATTGTTTTGCTTAATTTCCGCATGTGGCTATGTCCACCATGCGCAAAGTAAGCAGAAAATGTGTGGATGGTACCCAGGGTCTGGAGGAGAGGAGATTTTCCTCCAGGCTCCCAGGCTCTGGGTACCATATCCCTGTTAAAAAAAATAATTAAAATAAAAAATGGTGTTATTCTCACCTTCCGGCGTCCCACACAGCGTTCCTGATCCTCGCGATGCTCCCGCCAACACCCGTTCCCAGCAATGCCTTGTGACAATGACCTTTGATGACATAACAGTCTCGCGATACCATAGCGGTCTCGCGAGACTGCTACGTCATCAAAGGTCATTGTCGCAAGGCATCGCTGGGAATGGGACTTGCCGGGAGCATCACGAAGATCAGGAATGCTGCGTGGGACGCTGGAATTTGAGAAAAACACGATTTTTTTTTTTATTATTATTTTTATCTTTATATCTTTTTACTACTGATGCTGCATAGGCAGCCTCAATAGTAAAAAGTTGGTCACACTTGTCAAACACTATGTTTGACGAGTGTGACCAACCTATCAATCAGTTTTCCAAGCAATGCTACAGATCACTTGGAAAACGCTAGCATTCTGCAAGCTAATTACGCTTGCAAAATGCTAGTTAAAACGCGGGAAATATGCAGGAATTCCGCATGCAGAATTCTAGCGTATTTTCCGTGGAAGGGAGTTGCAGAATTCCTGTGGAAATTTCCGTGGAAATTCCGCAACGTGTGCACATAGCCTAAGTGGAACAATCAGAGAAAAGGTATAATAGAAACACGTCACCACTTCTGTAGTTATCACCCACTCCTGGTTTTGGCTTAAAAATACTGACCAAATACTGAACATATGAACGTAGCCTTAAAGACAATCAATGAAGCCAAAAATGCAGCAAACCATACCAGAAAGGTACATTTAGACCCACCTAAAAATGTAATGTCATTTTTCCATTAGTTTTTTTATGTCTTGGCTCATTTCATGCAACTTTGTTGAAGGATACACTTAATCCAAATCTGATCCTCAAACTAGTTATTACATCTCCTTTCATACATTTTGTAAATCATTATAAATTTGAAAAATGTTGGGAAACACTGAGAGCTGGATTGATTAATCCGTGTAAATCATTCATAATTTATAGAGGTGAAACTACATACTCAACTATCTCTTATATTTTCCATAAGTTTTTATGGGAATGAAAAAGTTCATCATGCAGATTTTCCTTACACTACTTTGGCATTGTGTTTTTTGTAGAGGTGAGAAATTTAATTTAAGGCGAATTGAATTTGCTGTCAAGTTTGCAAAATTGAGTTTCACCAGAATCCAATTTTCTTGAGATTGGCAGCAGGCAACAATTTTCTTGCAATTGACAGCTGACACTATTTTGATGTATTATGTAGGGCAGGAAAAGGGATAAAAAATTCTTATACTCACTCCTCCTCAGCTCTCCCGATACCTGTTCCTTCATTGGTCCTCTTATCGGTTCTTCTATCTTCTATGGCTTGCATTCTATCTTATATCAGTGACGTAACTGCATGCGGCACGATGTCATGGGAACTAGTGAATGGAAGATCCAGTTGGAACAAAGATAGAAGAAAGAAGATGGAAGAGCCGACTGAAGGAGTGGGGCACATAGAAGAGGGCAAAAGAGAGGTTATTTTTTATCTCCTTACCAATCAATTCAATTTGAATGAAATTTATTTGTCGCAAATTGAATTTCCTACATGAATTGAGTGAATCTGCCTAAGGCTGGTATCACACTTGTGAGAAACTTGCATGAGTCTCGCATCTCAATATACAGCACTACCACCGGCACTCGGGACCGGAGTGTGCAGCTGCATGTATTTCTATGTTGCTGAGCGCTCCGGTCCCAAGTGCCGGCGGTAGCGCTGGGTATTGAGATGCGAGACTCATGTGAGTTTCTCGCAAGTGTGACCAGGCCTAAATCTTATTTCGGGAGAATCACAACTTGTAATAAACCTTATCAGATAAATCTGCTTCTTTTTCCACTTATTGGCCACAGCCCTCTTCTCCCTATATAGTACACAGTATATGCTATGTCT
Organism: Dendrobates tinctorius; assembly: GCF_039654945.1. Classification (NCBI taxonomy): domain Eukaryota; kingdom Metazoa; phylum Chordata; class Amphibia; order Anura; family Dendrobatidae; genus Dendrobates; species Dendrobates tinctorius. The sequence continues at coordinate 6,198,649 of NW_027361673.1, forward strand.
AGATAGATTTGCCAAATAATAAAGTCTTAAATCAGAATGGCAACGATCATGTCACAAACTGCATTTTTAGAAACCAAATTATTTCTGACAGTCTTCACATACATGCTTTTTAAATGGGCTGTCAACTTATATTAATTAACTTGAAGCATTGTATTTGTGTTACAAGATGGAAAGCTTCACATATCGCTTCTAAATATGGACATCTGTTCCACATGAAAACTACAATTAATAATAGGTGATTAAACGGTTTTCTGTAACAAAATCGAAAAGTACCGCTTAACCATGCAAAAAAAAGAAACAGCTGTTTTATCATACTATGTGGTGACTGCCAATCTACAGTACTTTTTGATTTGTTACATTTGAGCTCTCAGATATTGTGCACCTCATGTGTGAAACAACGTGTTTATACTGACTTGTGGAGTAGTGTCAACCTTATTTTCTACAGTTTTATGTGTTGTGATTTAAAAGGATTGTCTGGACTTGAGGTTCAATTCTGCAGTGACTTTATGTGACTGCATACTTGTGTATCCTTACATCGAGTGCACTGCACACTGTCAGGATTCTCTAGTGTCGGGAGCAGGTGGGCACATGACCGCAAGTATGCGATTTGCAAGCATGCAGTCACGTCCCGACTAGATATGTGCAGCCTCACTCATTACAAGTCAATTGAGAGAGACCGGACAAGTAGTTAGAATATGGCCAGAAATGACCGCCTGCTTCCAGTGACGGCACTAGAGAATCCTGTCAGTTAACACTGGGAACATTATAATGATCACAAGACTGCAGTCATACAGAGTGACTGCAGACTTGAACCCCAAGCCTGGAAAACCCCTCTAATGGTACATTATGGGTATGTTCTCACATAGCATGTATATTGTGGATTTACAAGATCCACAGTATAATAGTTTGTGTGTTATGGATGACATTTTGCTAGCAATGAGTTAATATTGTGAAATTTATGAGTTCCGATGAATTATCCCAAAAAATTTGATTTGCAGCTAATTGATTCACTGCTGATTGAATTTACTGTAAGATCTCAAATTACCTTGAAAATTCCTGTACACCAGTCTAAGATCTCCTAGGATGCAAAATAACAAAATGTTAAGCTCCTCCGCGCAAACAGAGCCTTAGTAATGTCAAAGTGATCTCAACATATATGGCTATGGATAAACAGATGGTAAATGATAGTAACCTGTTTAATAATTAACTGCACTGTTATATGTTTATGGTGTTATTATTACAAATTTTACAAAAATTCTGTTTTGGGGGAAAATGCCATGGCTGATTAAAAAAACGTCAAAAAAAATTCCCATTTCTGAGGAAGCAGTTTCACTTTTTTTATATTTACCCTATGCAGGGTCAGGCTCAAGGGAGCAGTACACTATAGGTATAAAACACAATGGACAGTTAGGAGATACACCCATTGACATCAGCAGCTGCACAATATTCCATACAATGGGACTGGCAATCAGATGTCTGGCCATATAGGAACAGTACAGGAAGCCCCAGCAGCAGTACAAACATATAGAAGCCAATGGTCACACAGGAAATGTGTCAGTAGCACAGTGCAGGCAGGAGATGTGCAGCTATGCAAGGCCAGCCCTGGCAGCCACGGCAGCAGCACAGCATAGAAAGAACTTAAGGTCCCAACACACCTGTCAGTGTAAGTGCAATGTGTAGGATCAAGTTAACATGATGGCCATTAACAGACAAAATCTAGAATACAAGCAATGAAAAGATACACTGCAGAAAGTTGTAGTAACACACATGAAAAACATGGGGTAGTTAGTTGACTCTAAACTAAGATCAAAATAATGTAAAAGCTATACATACATGACAAAATGCACCCAATCAGAATAGTCTGTAGTATCTCAACTCGCTATGTGCCAGCAGGCCTCAAAATAGACATGTGGCAGAGCTGGACCTGAACCTGACTGTTTTTTACACCTGTCTGTGGAAAGCTAAATAGACAAGGTGCACAGCCCAAAGGGGAGTGACCCATGGCGTACCACCGTGGAGCAGGGGGGGCAGCTGCCCCCCATAGAAGCAGGGCCTCACAATTAAAGAACACCAGGCCGCGGTAGTTGAGAGCGAGTTTACTTTTCCTGCCGCCACGCCCCCCCCATGCACCCCATCATCTCCCTCCCAGAGACCCACCGCAGCCCCGAGCCTCACTGCTAAATCCCAGCATTGACGTCGCTGGGCTGCTCTATGCGCACAGGACCTGTGATGAGGTCACAGGAGTGGAGGAGTCATGGGCCACGGTGTCTGCAGTACTCTGCTGTGCTGCTTGTCATCGTGCTGGATGAGGGCAGTTTATGTGTGGGGTCAGGAGGGATTTACATCATGGATGCAGCAGAGCTGTGTGTATGCGAGGTGTACAGAGTGGAGATGCGTGTGTACAAGGTGTACGGAGAAGCAGAGCTGCATGTGTATGAGGTGTATGGAGCTGAGCCATGTGTGTATGAGGTGTACGAAGCGGAGCCGTGTGTGTACGAGGTGTACGGAGCAGAGTCGTGTGTGTATGAGGTGTACGGAGCTGAGCCACGTGTGTACGAGGTGTACGGAGCTGAGCCGTGTGTGTATGAGGTCTATGGAGCGGAGCCTTGTGTGTACGAGGTGTACAGAGTGGAGCCATGTGTGTACATGGTGTACGAAGCTGAGCCACGTGTGTACAGGGTGTACGAAAAGGAGCCCTATGTGTAGAAGTGTACGGGGCAGAGCCGTGTGTACAAGGTGTACGGAGCCGTGTGTGTGTGCGGAGCGGAGCCATGTGTGTACAGGGTGTACGAAAAAGAGCCCTCTGTGTATGAAGTGTACAGAGCAGAGCCGTGTGTACAAGATGTATGGAGCGGAGCCGTTTGTGTATGGAGCCGTGTGAATGTACGGAGCAGAGCCACGTGTGTACAGGGTGTACAAAAAGAGCCCTAAGTGTACAGAGTGGAGCCGCTTGTGTACAAGGTGTATGGAGCGGAGCCACGTGTATATGGAGCGGAGCCGCATCTGTACAAGATGTACGGATTGGAGCGCGTGAGTACAAGATGTACAGATTGGAGCTGCGTGTGAACGAGGTGTACAAAGCAGAGCCGTGTGTGAACAAGGTGTACGAAGTAGAGCCACATGTGTACAAGGTTTACGGAGCGGAGCCATGTGTGAACGAGGTGTATGGAGCGGGGCCGTGTGTGAACGAGGTGTATGGAGCAGAGCTGTGTTTGTACGAGGCTTATGGAGCAGAGCCATGTGTGTACTGAGTGGAGCCGTGTGTGTGCGAGGTGTACGGAGAGGAGCCGTGTGTGTAAGAGGCATACAAAGCGGAACCATGTGTGTATGAGGTGTGCCAAGCCATGTGTGTACAAGGTGTATTGTGGGGGACAGTCCCGATTTTTAGAGTCTGTCCCGTGTCCCGGCTGGGAGCTTACTTTTCCCACGGATGCAGGAGTACACGGCAGAGCCCCGAGGAGCACTTTAAAACTCACATGGGGCATTCCACTGGAAGTGACGTGCTGGAAGCTGACTGGAAATGAGGTAATTTCGGGAGGAGATTGTGACAGAACCATGGAGGCACTTCAGGGAATGCCTCAGATCCATCACCGTGTCCTCCTCTGACAGCGCAGACAGCGGGATCACCTTGGAATCGGGGATGCCGGCCATGTGAGCAGATCATGATATGTTCTGCATCGGGAGGCTCAGGTGGGCACTACAATGGGAGCCAGGCTGCTATAGTATCTTTATAGAATCTTTCTTTCTCTCTCTGTTCCTCTCTCTGCTTTGTCCTTCTCTAGTCTTTCTTTCTTTCTCTCTCTGCTTCTTTCTTCCTCTCTCTCTGTTCTTCCTTTCTTTCTTTCTCTCTCTGTTCTTTCTTCCTTTCTTTCCCCTTTCTTTCTCTCTCTGTTCTTTCTTTCTCTCTGTTGTTTCTTTCTCTCTCTGTTCTTTCTTTCTCTCTCTGTTCTTTCTTTTTTTCTTTCCCCACTTTCTTTCTCACTCTGTTCTTTCTTTCTCTCTGTTCTTTCTTCCTCTGTTCTTTCTTTGTCTCTCTGTTCTTTTTTTCTCTCTCTCTGTTCTTTCTTTCTCGCTCTCTCTGTTCTTTCGTCTTTCTCTCTGTTCTTTCTTTCTTTCTCTCTCTGTTCTTTCTTTTTTGTCTCTCTGTTCTTTCTTCCTTTCTTTCCCCTCTTTCTCTTTCTCTGTTCTTTCTTTCTTTCTGTCTCTGTTCTTTCTTTCTCTCTCTGTTCTTTCTTCTCTCTCTGTTCTTTCTTCTCTCTCTCTGTTCTTTCTTTCTCTTTCTGTTCCTTTTTTCTTTTTCTCTCTCCCTTTTCTTTCTTCCCCTCTTTCTTTCTCTCTCTGTTCTTTCTTTCCCCTCTTTCTTTCTTTCTTTCTTTCCCCTCTTTCTCTCTGTCTGTTCTTTCTTCTTTCTCTCTGTTCTTTCTTTCTCTCTCTCTGTTCATTCTTTCTTTCTTTTTCTCTCTCTCCCTGTTCTTTCTTTCCCCTCTTTCCTTCTCTTTCTCTGTTCTTTCTTTATCTCTCTCTGTTCTTTTTTCTATCCTCTCTTTCTTTCGCACTATTTGTTCTTTCTTTCTCTGTTGTTTCTTTCTTTCTCTCTCTGCTCTTTCTTCCTTTCTTTCTCTCTTTCTTTCTCTCTGTTCTTTCTTTCTCTCTCTTTGTTATTTTTTTCTTTCTCTTTCCATTCTTTCTTTCCTCTTTCTTTCTTTCTTTCTCTCTGTTCTTTCTTTCTTTCCTTCTTTTTTCTCTCTGTTCTTTCTTTCTTTCCCCTCTTTCTTTCTCTCTCTGTTCTTTCTTTCACTGTCTCTTCTTTCTCTCTCTCTGTTCTTCCTTTCTCTCTCTCTGTTCTTCCTTTCTCTCTGTCTCTCCTTTCTTTCTTTCTTTCTTTCTTTCTCTCTGTTCTGTCTTTTATCTCTCTCTGTTATTTCTTTCTTTTCCTCAATACCAGCCACTGTGCCTATAATGCCTGCCACTGTGCCCTCAGTACCAGTCAGTATGATCAGCAATGCTAATGGGTGCTGTTGGGGTGTGGATATGGGTGTGACTAGTTGTGAAATGGGTGTGGTCAGGGCCGTGGCCTAAAATTTGCCACGTGCCCGACTATGGCTTCCCCCCTAGTTTTGATCCTGGGTATGCCCATGGAGTGACCCCTTCCCTAAATGTACCAAGTACAAGAAACTAAAGCACAACCAAAGTCATGGGCCGGCATACCTGCCAATACAAGTTATTAGAGGCCCTCCCACTGGACAGGCTTTGTCTGGGAGTATATATAACTCATACATACCTTCAGGTCTCGGCTCAGAAACCAGTGAATCCGTGCAGTGCACAGTGCGTGCACTGGGGAATTCATATATCTGTAGTCTTACAAAGTGACTTGAAAATAATGGTGGGCAAACAAAATATTGTCACTTTGGGCACAATTTGGCATTTTTGACATAAGTGTGTACTCACTTTTGTTGCCAGCGGTTTAGACATTAATGGCTGTCTTGAGTTATTTAGAGAGCACACCAAATTTACACTGTTATTCAAGTTGTACTCTGACTACTTTGCATTGTATCAAAGTGTCATATCTGCAGAGTTGCCCCATGAAAAGATATAATAAAATATTATATAAATACGAGGGGTGTATTCACTTTTGTGATATACTATAGTTCCCCCTGGTTAGGTGTTCATTAACGGGGTCTCAGTACTTCTGAGCTCTTATTCATATTATGTCCTTTGAAATATGGTAAGGTTTTTTAACTAGAGGTTAGGACTGTCTCAAATAGGGTCACCTTGACATGGTGGGATGTCTTTTACACTTTTTTTATCAATATTATATTAACTAAGTACCCTATAATATTTTCATGCACTATTGCTATTTATTTCTTTACTGCATGGTATTTGCTAATTTTGTTTTTATCTTGGCTTTTGTCTGTTTAGTGGCCAGTGTGAACATACAACTGTCAGGGTCCTGACAGCGCCGGCGTACAGCCTCCGCTAGGCAGGGACTCACCCACACCGTAGGGACTCCTGGGGACAAGAACAGCTGGAAAATAAAGATGCACGGGACCTGAATGTAGAAGTTTAGGAACAGGACCTACGGTCATGTGACAACAAGGGGGTGGGGCTTAGCATCCTGCTTTCAAAGAAGGTAGAAACCTCAAAGTCGGGCAAAGCAGGGGTCATGCACGATACAGGCAAGCGAGGTACAGGAGGGATAAACAGACGGGAGGTCAGACAAAGCCAAAGGTCATACACAGGATCACAGTACAGTACCAGGGATGAGACAGAGCGGATAATCAGGGCCAAGCAGAGATCAAAACCAAACAGACGTAGAAGGTACCAGGCAGAATCCAAAGCAGAATCCAGAGAACAGACCGAGTCATACACAGAGAATCAAGCAACCAGAACACAGCACTAACACACTCAGGGGTCACCACACAATGCCAAGGGCGAAAGTATAACTGACGGGGGATGGGAGCTTCCTGAGGCTATAAGAAGCCTCCCCAGAACCAATGAGAGGCCACCATAATAGGTCCCAGGTGTGCAGGTGAGAGTCTGCACTGAGGTCAGAACATTAACCCCAGCAGTGCCGGTTACCCAGCACTGGTATCATGACAACACCTACATGCAGCATGCACTCCAACTTATAATCCAGTTCAGCTCTTCATCCAGTTCATCTCTTTATGTTTTTGGTTATTTGGGAGGTTTAACTTGTAAAATATGGTCACTTATGGGAGGGGTTCTGCTCTTTTCATCTCAAGGGCTCTTCCACTGTGAAATGGCACCCATAAACCATTCCAGCAAAATCTGGACTATAATATGACACTCCTTCCCGTGTTTTTCACTGTATGAAAAGTATTTCCCTATTACTTTAAGGTATTGGCGCAATCAGGAGAAATTGCATACTGTGAGGTCCATTTTTTCCCATGAGTCCTTAGAAAAATTAAAAACTTGGGGCTAAAGCAATATTTTATTGGTAAAAGTGTAAATATTCTATCTTCACCACCAAATTGTATAAAATTCTGTGAGGAATCAGTGGAGTCAATACGTTGACTGCACTCCCAAATTAATTAATTGATTAAATCTGGGGCTAAAACTACATTTTTGTGATAAAAATGTAATTTTTTTTCACTGCTCAATAGTATGAAATTCTGTGACATACCTGTGGTGTCAATATCATCACTCTATCCCTTAAATGAATTCATTGAGAGATTTGAGAGATTTTGTTTGTAAAGTAGATTTCAACCTCATTTGGGGTATTGGCATGCTCATGAGAAATTGTGTCACAAATTGTACTATTTGCTTTCTCCTATTAACCCCTTAACCCCGAGGCCATTTTCCGTTTTTGCGTTTTAGATTTTTGCTCCCCTTCTTCCCAGAGCCATTACGTTTATATTTTTTGGCCAAAATGGCCATGTCAGGGCTTGTCTTTTGTGGGACAAATTGTACTTTTGAACAACACCATTTGTTTTAACATAGCGAGTACCGGAAAACAGGAAAAAAAATTCCAAGTTCGGTGAAATTGCAAAAAAAGTGCAATTCAACAGTTCTTTTTTTTTTTTTACCATGTTCACTAAATGCTAAAACTGGCCTGCCTTTATGATTCTGTGGGTCATTATGAGTTCATAAACACCAAACATGTCTAGGTTCTTTTTTATTTAAGTGGTGAAAAAAAATCCAAACTTTGGTAAATAAAAAAATGGCGCCATTTTCCGAGACCTGTAGCGTCTCCATTTTTCGTGATTTGGGGCTGGGTGGGGGCTTATTTTTTTCACGCCAAACTGACTTTTTATGGATGCGAGGTTGGTGTAGATACGATTTTTTGATCGCCCATTATAGCATTTTATTGCAATGTAGTGGCAACCAAAAAAAAGTAATTCTGGCGTTTTTACTTTTTTTCTCGCTACGCCGTTTAGTGATCAGGCTAATTCTATTTTTAGATTGATAGATTGGGTGATTCTGAATGTGAAAATGCCAAATATGTGTATATTTGATTTTTTTATAGTTTTATTTTGAATGGGGCGAAAGGGAGGTGATTTGAACTTTTATATTTTTTTATTTTTTTAATATTTTGAAAAGTTTTTTTTTAACTTTTGCATTCTTCAATAGTCTCCATGGGAGACTAGAAGCTGCACTTGTCCTATTGGATCTGCTACATACAGGCAATGATCAGATTGCCTGTATGTAGTAGAAATGCTCACTTGCTATGGTGGTCGGCGCTCATAGCAATCCAGCTATGACAACCATAGAGGTCTGCTGGAGACCTCAGGTTGTCATGCCAACCCATCGGTGATGTGACGGGATCACCAATGGGCGGGATTTCCAGCTCGCTTGCCATAAGCACGAGTTAAATACCGCTGTCAGAGATTGAATGCGGCATTTAATGGGTTAACAGCCACGGGTGGGTCTCGGTTCCAACCACAGCTGTTAGAGGCACATGTCAGCTGTGAACAGCTGACATGTGCTGGGAAAGATTTGGGCTCAGCGCCGGAGCCCACATCAAAGGGGGTGCTTAATACGCCTAACATCAGAAAGGGGTTAAAACAGTGGAAAAAATAGTAATTTTCTATTTACTCAACCCAAAGTTATACAATTCTGTGAATCGCCTGAGGGTTAAAAATGCTCATACACCCCTTCAAATCAGCGCAAATAGGGTCTTATCCGATATACACAATAAGGTGTTACTTTAGATTAGACTAGCCTGATGTATCCGCAGAAAAGCATGAAATGTGAGCATCAGCTGCAGTGGATCCACGGATCAGTCAGTGACCATTAGATATCAAATAAAGGGATATTTCTCAATGGTTTCCGCGCTGCTAGATGAACTTGAGATGTGTACTCCGGTATAATAAGTGAAAAGGTAGTCCACTACGTTTTCACTTATTATACCAGAGTATACTTTTCAAGTTATTCTAGCAGCGCGAAAACCATCCAAAAATATCCTCTTATTTGATACTACACCCCTTAAGAGATGTAATTTCCAAAATGGGGTCACTTGTGGGGGGGTTCTGCTGTTTTGGTATGTCAGGGGCTCCTCAATTGTGACATGGCATCTGCAATCTTTTCCAGCCAAAATGGAAAAATTCAAATAGAGCTCCCAACTTTAAGAGCCCTGCCATGCACCCAAACAGTAGTTTTTCACCACATATGGGGTATCGGCGTACTCAGGATAATTTATTTGGTCTATTTTCTCCTGCTACCTTTCTGAAAAGGAAAAATTTGGAGCAAAAACAACATTTTTGGGGGAAAAATGTATTTTTTCATTTTTATGGCTCAACATTATATAATATTCTGCGAAGCCCCTGTGGATTCAAGGTGCTCCCCACACCTCTAAATAAATTCCTTGAGGGGTGTAGTTTCCAAAATGGGGTCACTTGTGGGTTTTGCCACTGTTTAGGCATATCAGGCGCTATTTTCTCCTGTTAACCTTGTGAAAATGAAAAATTTGGGGGCAAAAACAACATTTTTGGGGGAAAAAATGTATTTTTTCATTTTTACGGTTCAATGTTATAAAATTCTATGAAGCACCTATGGGTTCAAGATGCTCACCACACCTCTAAATAAATTGAGGGATGTAGTTTCCAATGGGGTCACTTGTGGGGGGGTTTCCACTGTTTGGGCTCATTGGGGCTCTGTAAACACAACACAGCATCCTAAATCCATTCCAGCCAATTTTGCTTTCCAAAAGTGATGGGGCTCATTCCCTTCCGGGCCCTGCCATGCACCCAAACCGGTGTTTTCCATCGCATATAGGGTATCAATGTGTTAAGGAAACATTGTACAACAAATTTTATTGTCCATTTTCTCCTCTTATCCTTGTGAAAATGAAAAATTTGGGGCTAAAGCAACATTTTTGTGGGAAAAATTAAAATGTTAATTTATTCTTTCCACATTGCTTTAATTCTTGTGAAGCACCTAAGGCATTGGTAAACTTGTTGAATATGGTTTTGAGGAATCTGAGGGGGGGGGCAGTTTTTAAAATAGTGTCAATTTTGGGTATTTTTGGTCACATAGGTCCCTCAAGGGCCTTAAAAAATGGTTTTGTAAATTATGTTGGAAAAAATGAAAAGTTGCTAAGAAACTTTTAACACTTCTAACTTCCTAACCAAAAAAAATGTTTAAAAAATGATACTGATGTAAAGTACACATGTGGTAAATGTTATTTATTATCTATTTTGTGTGGTATACCTATCTGTTTTAAGATCATAAAAGTTCAAAGTTTGAAAATTGCAAAATTTTCACTTTCTTATCAAATTTTTTTATATTTTCATAAATAAACGCACATCATATCAACCAAAATTTCCCATTAACATGAAGTACAATGTATCACAAAAAATCAAATTCAAAATCACTGGCATATGTTGAAGCAGTCCAGAGTTATTAAAACTAATAAAGTGACACTTGTCAGAAGGTGATAAAAAAGGTGGTTGTGGGAATGAATTGGTTAAAATGCTGAAGCAGCTTTTCTTAGAACTCGGCACTGTGTCATTCCCATGTTATGCTTCTTGGAAATGTAAAAATATACTAACAACTCGATTGAACCATTCCCCATGTAAATGTATTTTGCCTTTACACACTAATGTACTTACAGCCAAGTGCCAAGTATACTGACTAACCCTATGTATTCATGGTCACATTTTTAGTAAAGTATTTGCTAAATCAGACATTAGATAAGCAGAAATGTCCTGCTTAACCTCCTTATGTAGATTTTTGTCATGGATCATGTGCTGAATGCATAGAGCAGATTTAGAAACTGAGCTTTATGTGGCGCAGACGCTATTTGTGCTCCGCAGCCGGAATCAGCCTCTAACTAAAGTAACCGGAACTAGATCGAATCACTGCTTTTTAACCATTTAAATGCTACTGTAGATCACGCAGTGGCCTTTGAGTGACCTGATTGCCAATGCGCTCTAGCTGAGTCGATACTAGCTGGCGACCCCATGGTTGCCATATTAGTCCATCTGTGAAGAACAACCTCTGGCTGGGTCACACTGGAGAACAGAAGAAAGTCTGTTACAGTATACAGTGTAATCCTGCAGTGTTGCGTGTATAGTATGAGTGATCAAATGTTGGCAAGTTCAAGCCCTCTAAAGGGACAAAAAAGTAAAAAGGAAAAAGTGTACATTATAAATTACTACTAAAATAATAAAAATGTTAAAAAAATCTGTCAAAATATAAAAATGTATTTAAATTGTATTTTAAAATGCAGAAAAGAAAAACTGAAGTGCCAGAATTGCCATTTTTTGTTATAATACTTTTAAAAAAGAAACTAAATAAAGACCCATCTACAGGTCACCACACAAAATAATAAAAGCGTCACTTAGTTCCATGGGAAAAAAAAAATCACGAGACTCAGAAAATGACAACACA